>NC_092057.1:2992549-3318799 GCF_039877785.1 Chaetodon trifascialis
TGCTTCCTTTCTTGTTCGTGAGAAAAATAATTACAGAAAGGACACAATATTCTAAGCCAATAAACTGAAGGATAGAAGTCAGCTTTGCTAATTGAAAACACTTACGGTGGCTTCGCTGAATGGTCTGCGAATCTCTCTTTTATGTGTGTGTGTGCATGCAACTGTGAGGTTTATTGTTTGGTTTCGTTACAGCCTCGAGTGATGCTGCATTCTTGCATTACAGGAAGATGGAAACTTGATCCCCTAAACCAGTGGCTCCACCTGTTATCCAAGCTATCTCCTGGGGCTAAAAGAGAGGTTGAGGGCGCACCGAGAAGAAAGCGCAGGAATGAGGGTGAGCTGAGGGTAGCAGGAAGCCTTTCATGTGAAAAAACCGAGCGAGTGAGGAAATGAAGAGGGAATTGTGAGGAGTTAGGTCACACCTGTAGCGGACTCAAAGAGACTGGGAGGGATATGGGGATAAGTGTAACACCGGTGGGAGAAAGGCAGGATCGCCGTGGAGAGGGATCACTTTTTAGTGAGCCGAGCAGATAGAAAGGAGTGTGAAATCACAGTCTGGGCTTTCAAGGCTCTTTTATGGAAGGAGAATGAAGAAAAGTAAGTGAGACAGCAGAGAGAGTGATGCTATTGAAGCAAGAAAAGGGAAAATATAACCAATGATTTCAGGGTCGTTGTACGGAATGGGCAGAGAGGGTGCAGAGAGAAATACAAAAAGATCGGTTCAAGCTGTGCGCTTGTGGAGGAGTCTGTGGGCCTATGATTTTTTTGTTTGTTTCACTTTCTTTGTGTATGTGTATGCTTGATCTCTCAGCTCCTGCCATGTGTCATCCCTGCAGCAACAAAGCGGCCAGTTAAACTGGAGCTCCGCCTCGTCTCACGCTGGTCGGCTCCTCATGCGTCCGGCTCGACTGCAGGGCCTCGCAACTGGTCTCAGAGAGCTGCAGTGCGGACTTGTGGGATGGCACTCTGAAGCTCTTCCCCGTGCACCTGTAATCACATACACTTGTCCGGCATCACACTGTGGAGGAGGAGCAGAGTTGACACAGTCATGAACCACACATGAAAGCAAAGCAAACATGAGAGGAACACAACACAAACGAGCTCAAACTGCTCAAATGTAACTGGAGATGCTGCATAAACATAAACAAGCATTTCATTAGTATTTGTGTGCATGCCTGTGCTTGCATGCATAGACCTGTGAGAGCATGTGTTCCCGCACTTGCACGAGGGGACGCCCAAAGGCACCCACTCCCGGCCCTTCCAGTCTGCAGGGCGTGGACGGTGTTGCACAGCTCTCACAGAAAAGTGATACCGTCCCCTCAGGGAGACACACCATGAGCTTTAATTTTCCTCTTTTCCATCCCGCCTCTGTCTACCTCGCTGCCCTTTACTCGTCCTCCTCAAAACTCAGTCCTATTCTTACATTCATTCATTTCATTTCCATCTTTCTTCCATGTATAAAATTTCTCCTCCCTGTGGGGATGACTAACAGAGAAGCTCATTTTTTCGCCTCATATGCTCTCTCTTCCTTTTGTTGCTCCGTCCCTCTGCCTCAGATACATCTGGCTCGTGTGAGGATTCAGTCGTGTACATTATGATATTCTCTGTAAACAGTGTGTGTACTATGCCATGTAGCTAACGTCACAGGAGCTGCCATGTAATGAGCCGGCAACAGGAGATTTACCTTCAGTTTTTTATCTGTTGTGTCTGATACCAGGAGGCAGCAGAGAGAGCTTTTTCCTCTCCTGTTTCTGCCATTCATCTGTACTACCTTTGTTTATTGCTGTGTGCTCGTAGGTGAGAGTACTGATATTAATATTTGCACACCAGATATTACTGCCATTATTTGGTGTGGTAACTCTGATAACAATGACTGAAGTAAGACAAAATATATCCTCGTGTCTGGAATTAATTCTTCCTGTGGCTCAATACTGGTGAGGATAACTCAGGGAAACTTTTCTAAGGTCAGATCAGCACAGTTAGGTTGTCTTTGTTTCACACACATAAAACGGATTTTAAATTCAGAACAGAGACAGGTTCCTCAGTGTACTGACCTTTAACAGCTGATCCAGGCCCATCAGTTTCACAGCAATTAATTTGCTTAGTGTTAATTACTGGGCAAGGCCTGCCCTCATTAGACTGGATCATTATATTGCGTCATTTTTGTTTGGCTTCGGTCAATACGTTGCTGCACAAACTGCAGCTCCGAAACACGTTTTGCAACTGATCAATATGAATATCTGAATGCTAACAGAAGCTGATGGTGTTATTGCCAAGAGTGATACAGCTAGAAAATACCAACCAAAACCTATTATTGCAAACTTTATCACCAGAATACGATTTTACAAAGTGGGCACAATCGAAAGAGTAATTTCTGTTAGCACATATAGCCTGAGACAGAAAATAGTCAATAAACACAGAAGGGTGAAAAAGTGGCAAACATAATGAAGCTGTGAAAGAAAACATTTTCCTGATGATAAAAGTATCCCAGCAAAACCATTGTAATGGATTTTAATACTGTGTCAGCTAACGTCTGGAGCCAAACAGCGTTGGAGGTATAGACAATGTGTATTTGTTACGCACTTAAAAAAACAGACATTTTGGGAAATAGGCTTCATTCTCTGACAGAGTTAAAGGAGAAGATTAATACTGAGGGTAAGAATGGAGCTAATGTCAGCAGCTGGTTAGTTTAGCTTAGCACAGAGTGGAAGCAGAAGGAAACAGCTAGCCCAATTCTATATGGTCAGCACCTCTAAAGCTCACTAATTAACCTGCTATGTCTTGTTTGTTTACTCCATACAAAAACGGGGGGGGGGGGGGGGGGGGTTATATGTCGGACTCTTACTTGGCTTTGAGCAGTTGCCAGGAAACCAGCAGTAGAGACTCCAGAAAGTTTGTGGTCCCAAGAAATCGTCCAGCATAAACACAAACAAACAAGATGTAACATGTTAATTAGTGAGTTTTAGAGGTGCTGTTAGGTGTGTTTCATAACCTCTGGACTGAGCCAGGCTGGCCGTTTCCACTTTTCCAGGGTTTGAGCTGAGTTCATCTCACACAGTACTTGTATGTGTGTGTTTGTGCGAGTGCAGAGAGAGAAATGTATGCATTTTTTCACTGTCATGCGTGAAGGCATGACTTCGGCTTTGCGCCGCACACACCAGCTGACACACACGTACTTACACTGAACATGCATGCACCTGGCTGAGCTGGTCAGCGGTGCATGTACAACCCTGACACGCTTTGTACATGCACATCTGTCACATACGCATATCACAGTACCTTGTCACCCCTCCCCCCTCCTACGACACACACACACATACACACACACACACACACACACACACACACACACACACACACACACACACACACACACACTCTCTCCTCCTCTTTCCCTCATGCTCACATGCTGCCTTCATGCAGTTGCCAGAAAAAATCTACCAGGAGTCGAGCACATGTCAAAGACCCAACAAAGTGAACAATACAGATCAACAAGGGGAGAAACAGTTTCCTGTTATATCCAAGCTGCTGATTTGTGACATATGCAATGTATTTTATTATTTATTCATTCAGTTTTTGAAACATGATCCACACAAACTTTATTATTTTGTATTCTTGACCGAAAGTCTTTGAATGCACAGCAAGTTATTTTTAAGGCCTATCTCTCTTCGCTGCACCCTGAGACAAGAGCTGGAGCGACCTTGATGGCAGCAACAACAAAAGGAATGAGACAAGAGGCGAGTGACACGTGCTTCCTATTATGAAGATGTGCACATGTACGAGGCAAAGCTTTGTGAGACTGTAAGTAAAAGGGTGAAAGTTACAAGGTGAGATTCTTTCAATCGCTTAACTCCTCTGCCGCTTGTCTTCCAGTGGACCACAGAGCCACACTGCCCCCCTCAGGACAGCCAATCCTCTATCCATCTCAGAAGAATTGTAGGTCTGAAATGTCCCCTCATACAAAAGTGTCTGGGGCACCGAGGTATCTAAGGTGCCCCAGACACTTTTGTATGAGGGCTTGGTGCTTCATGTAGCAGCACGAGTTTGACTCCAAACGGTGGCCCTTTGTTGCATGTTGCTTCAGCTCTGTCTCTCCTTTCAACTCTGCATCTGCACTGTTCAATCAAGGCAAAAAAGCCAATAGAAATTGAGTTTTAAAAAAGAGCCTGGAGTTATAAAATTCTGGGCGCAGAGAGAGAGAAAAAACATGTGTGTGCCAACTTGTAATAATCAGAATTTTGAGACAAAACTGTAAGCAGCATCACAATGTAGAGAATGTCAACAAGTGTGTGTGTGTGTGTGTGTGTGTGTGTGTGTGTGTGTGTGTGTGTGTGTGTGTGTGTGTGTGTGTAGGGTTACCATCGCACAGCCAGGTCACATGAACCAATCAGAGCCCCTTACTCAGTGAATGACCTGACTGGAAGATCACCATGTGTGGGATGGCTGGCTGACAGCTGAAGTGGAATTCACACACTACCTCACACTTTATTACTCACACATACAAACACACACACACACATTTGTGCACACACATATGCAGAAATACACACATCCAAATTAGCTGCCAACCGCAGCTGAACACCTGCCCTCTCACCCAGGAGGAGATTTGATTGGTTTTGGTTTTCACTAGCATTTAGGTTTAACGTGCAGCTGGAGAGTGGCGTGTGTGCAAGCCTCCCTGTGTGTGTGTGTGTGTGTGTGTGTGTGTGTGTGTGTGTGTGTGTGTGTGTGTGTGTGTGTGTGTGTGTGTGTGTGTGTGTGTGCGTGAGCGGTCTCAGCTGCACTGGTTGAGAATCAATTCAATTGAAAACACTTTATCTCACTATACATCATTCTCTCCCTTTTACCCATCGCATGCTTGCTTTCGCATTCAGCGTCTCTCTCTCAGGTTACAGGCTAATCTTCAAATGTCGAGGAACAAAGACGCAGGTGGTTTTCGTTCTGGCTGTCCAATCAGGGACTCATTTTCACCTAAGATGTACTTAAATTGTTAGTAGAAGAGGAAACAAAGAGGGATGTGGAACTAAAGGACCAGCAGTTACTTAAGCCTCGATGTGTTCGCTCCTCTCAATAGAATCCATGCAATCAATGCTGTTCCATCACACTTCTTGACATGTCACAGTAGGAAAATCACAGGTATAAATAATACAGTTAATAGTCACATTCTATTGAGCTGCTTCAGTTTCTGTTTTAAATACACAAAGTCAAAGAGTCTGCAGTGACAAAGGCCTATTACTCTCTCTCAACATGTCTTCTTGTGCATGCCTCTGTGTGTCCTCATTGTGATTTTATGGGTGTAACTGAAGGCAAAAACAAGGGTATGCATGAAAGCAGAGGAGATAAAGATCTCAAAAATTGGCAATCAAGTATACATGCTGACTTGATGATTGGAGCTGTGCAGAAAATGCACAGCTGTGTTGACACTGATTGCGCTCACGACATCCATCCATCCAACAAACAAGACAAATCACCTGTGGGCTTACCTTCATGAGAACACTGCCCACTCCAGGACAACGTGACCATAACTTTCCATCTCTATGTAAAACTGAAATAGGAATCGCCTCCAATACTGACCTTATCAAGTAAACCCGGTATCGTCTGTGATGTGAACGATGCACATCAAACACGGTTGCTTTGTCAATGTCATTATAAAATTCAATTTCAGTCAGTCACAATGGGCCACCGACTCAGTTTTTAATACCACAGCAATCCCCGGGCTCGTGTTATCTCAAATGAGAACAATTCCAATGAGCTGTGCTGTGAGGTTTGAGTTTGGGAACAAGAGAGCACTGTTATTGGATCAGAACGAGGTACGGACACATTCACAGTCACTACTGGAAGTTTGATCCATCAATTCAGTTTCAATTCAATTAGCGAGCTAAAGCCAGAACTGCTTAGAACTGGCGTCTGTAAAAGCCATCAAATATGATTTACATCATTTTCAAACTCAGCAAATTAAGTGTTCCTTTGTGTCCAGCGGCAGCCCCGTCGCCAGAATAAAACGTTGACATTTTGCATTTCTGTAAACCTCAGTTTAAATTGCTCTACAATACTTATCAAAATGACCGTTCATATGAACAGCAGCAGACCACCGTTTCAGCCGAGTTTCTCATGACTAAACCAGTTTTTAATGAGGCGCTGGAATATTTTCACAGCCTTGTTTGTGGCGACAAACCTGGGTTCTTTCAGCCAAAACGTGATCTTTTCCAAACAATAACTGAGTAGTTTTTGTGCCCAAACCTAAGAAGATACAGGTTTACATAAACATAAAACTGTAAATTTGAAACACAAAGAAAGATAAAGTTGAACGTGAAGTAAAGTTAAGTTTCAACATATGTGCGGTTTGTAAAATCGTACAATGCCAACATTTATTCTGACACTCAGGTTGCCTGTGGAGGGGGGATCTGCCATCCTTGAAGCATTTCATTATAAAAATGATCTCCCAAAATAATCTCATATTGATTTGGAGTGACAGGGCTCAACTGTGCCAGTACTATGCCCCCCCCCTCCATTTATTTCATTTACTTATTCAGACTTTTCTTTTAATTTGTCAGTCAGTAGATCACAATGCAGTGTTGTTCTTTACTATTCTGTTCATCATGGCAGAAATTTAAAGGTCATTTAAGCAACAAAGAATATTTTAAGCATTTAGTCTTTCAGCCTCTTCCCAATCGTTACATTACTCACTCATTTCGAATTTATTATCACTGATCATTAGGCCTGCTTCAGGCCAACTGGATTCTGTTTCACTCTTTCGCCTCTGCCTTTGTACCCACCTGTCTGCCTCGCATCTCGTTGTGATGCAGAAACTGCCGAGGGGAAGTGATGGAGGTTGTGTTTGGATGATTAATGGAACGGGGCTCAGGATTTAGAGCCACTGACAATAAAGGCAGGGAGAGGACATGTGATTTAACCTGAGTTTATGCAACACTGTGAGGCTGCAGGGTGCAGCTGTGAGCATGGAAATACTCTGCATTTGATCTGATAGGATAAAGTAAAATAACACTTTATTAACACTTGCTTACTCACTGCAGATGCTTCCAACATATAATATGTCTCAACATATTAAATGGAAACAAATGAAATATTGTCCGTGAACATTTTAAAGGTCTGTTCACTCTCAACATTATGCATTTAAAACATTTCCTCCCATATTTTTATCGGGATGAACCAAAGCAATGAACCAAGGCTGCCCTTAAGTCCTGCAAAACATTTCCTCTCTCAGAAGAAGCGCGCAATAATGCTGAAATGGCTGGCATGCAATGAAAAGCTTGAGCCCTCTGGTCAGGGCACGTAAAGGTATAACAGCGTTTTGTCGTGTAACAACTGATAATGGCTTAGAGCCTTTGAAACACCTTTCAAATACATATAACCTTGAAGTGAAAGATTTCTCAGGATATCTCCTGGTCAGAGACAGCAGAGGATAGTGAACCTAACTTGGTCAATATATTCATTGATCCATATAAGATTAAAGATAACAGACATGTAATATTATAATTTATAATATGCAGTAGATTATAAAACTTTAAAAACTACTTGACTGTCAATCAGAAATGGGAGAAAGAATAATGTCTGGAGATCTGAAGATGGTTAGAATGACACATGGAAAAGGCTGTGACGCCCAGCTGAAGGTCCACAGGATGTGATATTTTGTGACTCCAAAATTTGAATTTATCTAAGAGGTTATCAGGGAAAAGATGGAGGCTGGAGGCAGTGTGGTAAAAAGACAGAGTGGATGACCATTTTCAGATTTTCAAGGCTCATCCTTTCATTTTTTCCATCGTGACGAGAGACTGCTTAAGAAATAATGAAAATCTTTGGAATACAAATTGATTGCTCTTTTGTCACATTTTATCAGGGCTAAAATCCCAGAGAAAGACATGACTCGGGATGAATGTGTCTTTAAAACACTCACATGGAAACGCCCGCAGCCAAACGCTCCATCACAAGATGACTGCAACTGAACTGAAATCAGCTGTGCTGTATGGAGAAACTGACCTTTACCATAAGACAGCGATATGATCAATAGGCAAAAGATGGACTCCATACATGTGTCTATAGGATGGAAAGCATCACATATGCCATTGAAAGATTCTCTACAAAGACAATGTTGGCCATGAAATTAAAGTTTGCTCATTATGATGATGAAGATGTGTCATTACGTTTCTTTATGTATCTGTTGTATATAATCACATTTTTAACAGGTTGCCACAAAATAAATGCCATGATTAAAGGAAAACATAGCTCTGCTGCTCAAAATGATATTTTGTTTTATGACTTTATTCTTTGTTTTTTAATTTGACAGTGTTGCATCCTCTGGCTTATAAAAAATGCTTAAATGTAACAATCTGAAAATCAGTGTTTGTGAGGGCAATTCGAAACCTAACTTACTCCGTCCGTAAAGGTCCAGTGTGGAGGATTTAGAGGGATTTATTAGCAGAAATTCAATATAATATTCATAGTTATATTTTCATTAGTGTGTAATGACAAGAAAATAAGATTGTGTTGTCGTTGCCTTTGAATGTCTTCACCCTAAAATGTAATGTTTATGTTATGGGGACTTGTGAAGACGGGTCCTCGCAATGAGACAAACAGGTTTATGTCCCCGCAACATGAGTAATAGACGTCCACACACACACACACACACACACACAATGTGTCTCTATCTTTGTTTTCTGTTTTTTTTTTCATTTAGCTATTAAGGATATCTTCTGTTTGAAGTAATGAAAAGCTTTTTGTGTTTCACTGTGTGTGTGTGTGTGTGTGTGTGTGTGTTCAGTCTGAGTATGTGTGAAATGAACTTCTTGCCTCCAGGCAGAGGTAGCCTGCTAACAGAGATTAGTTTACATCATCCCGTTTTCAATCTTCTCTCTGTTTCTGTGGTATTGTACTCTCTGTTGTAACATGCACACAGGCACACACACACACACACACACACACACACACACACACGGATAAATACACACTTGGAGTGCAGAGAGTGAGAGAGAGGCGAGACAGATAGAGTTGGATTTAGTCTACATCTTTCCATTCATACTTTTGTGTCATCTTATGCTCTTGTTAGAGCGTAAAAAGATGAAATCCCCCAGTTAAGGATTTTGGGCCTCTGGAGGAGAAAATCTGCCGGAGGAGCAAATCACAAGTGAACGGATAGAGTGAGAGATAGATGGATGAGAGAGAGGAGAGGAGAGGAGAGGAGAGGAGGGGTTGTGAGGGAGACAGAGATTTCAAGGCGACCAAGAGAAACCTTGCAAGCTTTTCTTAATTATACATTAAATGTGTGTGTGTAGATATATATAAATATTTCATCAGTGGATATTATTTAGAGATGGTTTATTTCAGATGCTTATGTTAGTCTGTGTGCGTGTGCATGCGTGGGCACAGCAGATCACAACACACATTTAACCTCACTGTCAGTGTGTGTGCTGTGTACGTGCACGTGTGTGTATGTCACCTTAGCAACCTGCTTTTCACCTTCACTGGAGGCGCCATGTTATACCTTGTATATGGATTACTGCTGAAACATTAACAAGTTCTGCTAATACAAAAACAGATGGAGCACATGGAGTTCCCATTTGGTTTGTAAAGTAGCTGTCAAGAGCCATTGATCACTGATTAGCTGATTCATCACTGAATACCGATCCACTGCCGTGTAGCGTTTTGCAGCACTGCAGAAGCGCGTTCCCAAAGTCCAAACATTTCCACACATCAACATGGAACAAATTAGAAAAATGAACACGTGCATTTCTATGACATTTTGCAGGGAGTCAGCTATTGAACTAGAACAAAAAGCACTGGTCCAACTTAGTTTGACCCATTATTCTGACCCTCTCTGGCAAAGCTGCAGTACTCACGACCTCTCTTCACTGGTTGCATACTGATCTGTGTCTGAGCACTCTAACCAAATAATGGTGTTCCTTTTACTGATTGTTTCATTAGTTTGTACTCTTCTGAAGAGGCCAAACTCCTCAGGGTGCCACAAGAGGAAAGCAAAGATTTGAGAAAAATAAGGCAAAAAGACATTATTTAGTCAAGCAGAAATATTTTTCCTCTCTTTTCCCATCTTGTTAATCAACTTGACCCCTTGGATTTATCTTGTGACCCCTTGAGGGGTCCTGACCTCCAGTTCGGGAAGCACTGCTCTGAGCCAACAGCTTGTACAGCATGTACATGCAACACCTCGAGACACAAAACATGGACGAGAATCAGTAACTCATTCTAAAGAAAAAAACTAACATTTAAATTCTGACCCGAGGACGGACGGATGGACGGCTAGATGAAACTTCAAGGGTTCACCAACATTCCCAAAAACCATGAATGTTCACAGCAAAGTGTTTAGTAAGGCACTCCACAGTCAGTGGATCATCAACAGGAGACATCCTCTGAGCAACATGAATGTCTGTACACAATTTAATGGCAATCCATTCAATAGTTGTAGAGTCTGGATAAAAAGTGCTGGACTGACTGATCAACAGTCCAACATCGTATGAAGCCTCGATACCTGCCAGACCTGTGCAAACCATTTAAGAATAGATGATTTTGGAGGCGCCAGCAGACATCTGAGCTCTTATCCAGCAGCTGTCTAAATGAACCAGACCACATACAGTAATGTACCACACAGAGCTGCACAGCTTGTTTGAACAGGAAATGGGCCTAATATACCAAAACACTTAGATAATCATGTATCCCTACGCTCAGATGTTAAAACATATTAGGGAAGCAGCTGTGTGCTGCTCTTATTGGAGATAGGAAAGTTAATCAGGAGTGCACTTGAAAAGCCAAGCAGTTAGTTCTCATCCTTGAAGTGTTTCTGATAAACCGGTTTGAACACACTGCCAATAACGCAATAAAACAAAGCTGCAAATCAATCTAACCTTTCAGTTGCTTGTACAAGTTTGTGGCAAAGCGTGCACTGGGCTCATTGCTGGCAGCCGATGTGGGAAAAAAATGCCAGCGACTGTGGTTCCCACCAACCATCGTCACACTGGTTTCTGGTCACATGCGGCAGAAATGAACCCGTTACAGCACAGAGCTGAAAAATGAGGCAACAACTTTAAAAAGCTTTCTTGATTAGTGCATACAAAGATGGGAGTTATGCTTCATGTGAAGTCAGAAGTTTAGAAAGCTCCAAAAATGAGGACTAACTCCTTATTTTGACAAATCTGACACATCTGGTTATCTTTCCTACTGTACCTGCAGTAACAAGCACTGACCACTTTCTTCAGCTTTTCTATGGGATTTTTCCAGGACTGTGTCCCCTGCAGTGGATGAGACAGTCCCAAACAGGGCTAAGGTACACGCAGCTAAGATCAATGCAGTCTAATACAACAACAGCACTGCACTAAATCCTGTATAATGTTCTTTTTTGGGGGGACTGTGTTCATTCAACTTCATGGTCATTTTGGAAAGTGAAATTTGTGGTGCTGTTGAGCTGTTAAGCATCATACTGAGAGGTCCTCCTCACAGAGCCTCATTGATATGAATGGAGAGTTAGTTTGAGTTTAAGTTGTTCATATGTGTTAAAAATCTGACTGACAAACATATTAATTTAGCTAGCTGCTGTTTGGGTGATGTGTCACAAACAAATAGAGCATCTGAACAGATGATCATTTGTCTGGGCCAAAGAGACAGTTTGACGTGCAGCTGGGAGACAAGCGGAGGAAAACAAATTGCAGGAAACCTGAGAAATATGGACGGGGGATGTGTATGTTATCGATCTCTGGTGATACACATGCTGCTCTGTAAAATTATAACTTCAACCTGTCACAAACTTTTCTGCAGTGGAGGAGGTTAAAATATCGCAGTCCAAAACTGCTAAATGACGTGAATGTCATGAATTCAATTTTCCTTCTAAATGTGAGATGTGAAGACACAACGCACTCTGCAGATGCTTTTTAATGATCTGAAAGAGGAGATAATCAATTGAGTCCACTTCACCACTAATGCTCATTCACCTTCATCATCCCCGGACTATCAGCACCTCAAACCCGCTCCACTAAAAAGCCTGAACTCACCTGTGGACTCGCCCCGATGCCTGTCTTTGAACCAAAGTGGACTGAGCATGTGCGTGCACCACTAGGCCACTCAGCATGTGACAAAGCCCCGTGTACACTGAACTTCCACTTTCACAGCAGCAGGGTGGTAATGGACCAGAGGTGACTGTATTCCATCTCTCCCTGCTGATCAAAGGCTCTTTCACCTCTCTCTCTCTTTTAAATCCCTAATTCAGCTCCTCCTGCATGTCTGTTTCCTGTCCTTCTCTGTCTCGCTTCCATCTCTTTCACATAAAGCAGTTGCATACATATTTATTATCTTGCTGCAGAACCGCAGTGGAGCTGACATTTACTCATAATTGCACCTTGGATGAAAAGTTAGATATATTTCATTCTTCATTCTCACAGTATTGCATGTGTCACAAAGTTGTCATCTTTGTGTTTATAGTGGCTCATCTGAAAACATCAGCTGAAAATACTCTTGCATTGGAAGTGAATAGTTAATATAATATTATTAAATCCAGAATGTGTCTACAATGAAAACTGTGCTATGAGGTGTGGACTCGGGTCACATGACTTGGACTTGAGTCGACAAAACCAAAACAGATTTGCAACTTGGACCTGAACATCAGCGTGACCTCACTTGGAGACTGAAAACCGTGCCACTGATCAATTCATCTCCTGAATCCGCGTTAACACTGTTCCTTCCCAGCAAGTCGAAACCTGTTTCCCAAGATCCCCTTTGTTTCAACAGCGCCCAATCAAATTGCAGAGGACAGCCATGAAGCGCTAACGTTTCACGACTGAGCTCCAGCTGGAAAAAATGATGCCAAAGATAATGTGTTTGCATATGAAAACCTCGTGGCAGTCAACACAAAACGAACTGCAGTATGCAAAACACACAGCGCAGCGTACAGAGACAAGAACTTCATCTGAAGTTGGACAAAGAGCGGTAAGTCAGGGAGTGGCATTTGGTGAAGACCGCAATATGACTTCTGTACGACTCAGAAGTGGAGGATTTGCCTGTTTTTGACTGGGACTTGAGTGCAAAGACTTGCAAAACAATGACTTGATCCCACCTCTGCAACAACTAAAGCCGCGTTCCCATCCTGACCTTTGTCTCACCTCACAATTCCCTTTTGAGAATGAATGAAAGCGAAAATATGAGTAAGGACACCAGGATTTTGTCACTCAGCCTGTGGTGCTGTATTGTCGGCACACTTGTTGGCGCTCACATAGATCCACATGAACGGCGTCACGGTGCCAGCGCTCAGTTTCTTGGAAACACTCTTGCTGAGCTGTCAACACAACAGTTTGTCAAACCCTCTGTCCACCAACATCCAGCATGGTGGAAAGGCACATCCTGAAGCTCTGTCCATATGCACAGGAGTAACAAGTCGTCCAAATTATGCAACAAAATATGTCGTCTGTCCACGTCCCCTAACCGACACATTTTTATCTGATGCCTCTTTCAGCAGAATGACTTTGTGTGTCTACGCCTTCTAAAACTGTTTCAAATCCCTGCTGACAAGCAAATCAGTGTTAGTTTTGGTTGGTTTTAGGCACAAAAATGAGATGGTTCCTCTTGGGAGGGGGGGTCTTTTATGAGTCAGAGATACTCATCTGTCATGCAGCGCTGAGTCTTTCGCAGACTGAGAAACACATCCAAAAATGCACAAACACTGATAAAGCACATCTCTCTTTACTGCCACTGTCCATATAAACAGAGCTTGAAGGATAAGGCTGAGAATAGTTAATATTTTTCTTATCATCAACAAATCTGATGAAAGGACTAACACCAACAGTCCTCTGAGGCGCCTCTCGATGCTCTCTGACAACCCGATCCTGTCTGAGGCGCTCTTTAAAACCCGCCGATCAATACATACTTTCAACAAACAGCTGGGTACTGTGGTTTTTGCATGTTACTCAAACAGGAGCAAACAGAGCACCAGTGGGGGATTATTTAGCCGTGGATTTGGTGCCCGAGTAAGTGTTGACGACAGCTGGAGTGTGTGTGAGTCTCAAAATAAACTGAAGAACTCTTGTTCATCCTAATGAAGGGACATATCGTCCATGTCACGGTGTGACTCATCGACGTGTTCGTAACGGCTTTTGGACAATCGAAAGCTCTATGGCATACTATGCAGATACTATACCACCCCCTCTTACACCTCATGGCCCCCCTCCAACCCCCACCATCCTCCCATTGACACTGACACCCCCTCTTCCTTGGGGCCCTCACTCAGGACAACAAAGATGAGCATTACTCTCAATGATATATAAGAAACACAACTACAGAGTCCTCAAATTATAAAAGATTAGCATGGATAGAGGGAGACAGCTTGTTACCAAGCACAAACAGTATCTATCAATAGCAGATTTGAACTGATTCAATATAACTGGCTTATGAGAACCTATATAACTGGAACAGAGAAAGGTACCTTGTACCATTGTATCTGCAAATGTGACCGTATACAAGAATTTTGGAGAGGGACAATGAACACAATCTCCAATTTTATAGACAAAGAAGTCCTGATGCGCCCTGAGATCTGTATTCTGGGGCTTATTCCAGAAACGATGGCCCTGAGAACTCATGAAAGTAAGATGTTGAACCTCTGTCTTATACATACGAAGTGTCTTATTGCGAGACATTGGAAAAGTGTCCATTGTCCATCATTGAGTCTATGGTTGGCTGAACTCTCCTCCTGCGAGCTGCTGAAAGGCGTACATACACAAATAAAAGAAAGAGTCATATCTTCTATAAAACATGGGATTCATTCCTCAGATTTTTGGAATCAAGACCTGATATCCCATCAAATTAAGCTGTAGCTTTTAGAAAGTGAGACCATACCCAACTCCCCCCCCCCCCCCCTTTTCTTTTCTTTCCAATGTATTGGATGTAATGTGTTAAAAGTTAAAAATCAGCATACTGCACGTATCACCGTATATTTTATACATCAGTATCAGCAACAGTTTAACCGACATGGTTATATCTGCCATTTTGTCAGATCTGAGACCATCCATGCTCACCAGTGCCAGCTGACCCCCTGGCATTTCCAATGATGCCTTAACTAGCAGTTATCCCAATATAAAAATAAATAAATACAAAATTGTTCTTTTTCAGTGGTCTGCCGTTACTTCCAGTAAAAACAAACTCCATCTCTTGAGCCTTTATTGGAAGTGTATTTATTTAGTTAGTAAGAGTAACCGTGGTTTAAGGCCTGTGCAGTATGAAGTATCATTCACTGATAACGAGTTATGCAAAACAACATTTGCTCATACCGCTCAATGATGGCACCGGGATAAATTTTCTTTCACAATTCTAATTCTGACAATAGCTCAGGGTAAGTCTTCCATAACTGCTGCCAGGCCACTTTCATCAGGGCGCAAGCTGTCTTTTCATTAGACGGAGCAGAGCTGGAGGGTGCAAAGTAGGATTTTGTAATGTATGAGTCTCCTTTTTGCAAGAGCCAAAGACCGTATTACTACAAGGCCAACGGAGGAGTGTGGCGCCCTTCCCAAGATCGGAGTAAACACTCCAAATCTGAGGCAATAGCCCTCTTTCTCACACACACACACACACACACACACACACACACACACACACACACACACAGTTAAACACACAGTGTGAAGCAGGTCATCGCTATCAAAACACGGATTATGTTTCAGAGGTATTGTTTCCATTTCATTGGCTGAATCTTCTGTCTGATCTTCACTGTAAGATGGCTGATGAAATCCCAAAAGAAGCCGCCAGCATGAAAAGTACACAATGTGTGCGTGCATGTGTGAGTGTGTGTGCGTGCGTGCGTTACGCTCGTTGTGAGGACATAAATCTGTTTACACAGTCACATTGTGGAGACTCGAATTTCTTTTGGTGCCAAAATGAAAGTCCACACCACGTAAATCAGAAAATGTTAGCGTGATGACTTGGGTTAAGGTTAGGGTAAGTCTCCGGGAAATGAATGTTAGTCAATGTGATGTCCTCTGAAGTGATGGAAACATGAGTGTGTGTGTGTGTGTGTGTGTGTGTGTGTCTGTGTGTGCGTGTGTGCATGTGTGTGAGGGAGACAGAGACGGTCATATGTGTGTGGAAGAGGATGTAGAATTTCATTTCATAGCTGAAGGACAATGATCGCACCAGACTAATAATTAAAATTTTAAATTGTCACCCTGATCACACACACGCAGACACACACACACACACACACACACACACACACACACACACACACACACAGGCACAAACACACATGTCCGCGCCCACCATTTATATTCCGCTTCTCTCTTAAACAAAACTGCTCTTCATTAAAGAACTCCTAACCTCTCTAAGAAGAGATAAAGGGTAATTACGTAGCTATCGTCAATTCAAACGGGTCTCTTTTTCTCTGAGCGCAGGGACCATAGATAAGGCTGCTTAATTAACTTAAGTGCTTCTGTTCCATCACCTCTCATGCAGGGACCCTCTAACTGCTGAAGAAGTGCAGAAAAGGCTCCATTATACTGACATATTAAATCATTTCTATTGTCACATCTGGTCAATTTCACAGTTAAAGGTTGAAGTTCATCTCACTCACTGAAGACTTTTCTCTGCTGTACGGCGGAGACCGAGGCCAAGGAGTATCTGAAAATTATGTTTAGAGTTTAAGTGCAGTTGGTGAGGGAAAAGGAAATGCTTGAAAGTCAATGAGCCTCCGTCAGATTTCTGGATGCCAGTGACCACATCAGTGTTACATATTCATTATTGATCACCCAAGAGAAGATCTGTGTGTGCATCCACAGGTAGGACGGGTCAGCTTTGAGGCAGTGACCTCTGGTAGACTGTGTGTCTTGTTGTGTGACTGTGCTCAAGGCCATTTCTGCCCACGGGCTAGTTCAGCTTGATGTGCCATCCGGATGCTGTCTGGAACATTCAGCAGGTAGAAAAGATTCTAATATCCGCGGCGGTGGCCTGCCTGCTAAAAACCTTCTCATGCTCTGCCTCTGCAACAGGGCTCAGCTTCTTGCCTCAGCCTTGCTTGAAGCAGTCCAAAAGCTACCGTCACAGATCCAGATGCTCCATTTCAGATGTTTTTCACATTTAAGCAACAAATAGAGCAACATTCCCTCTGCAGCGGGTGATCATCGCCATCATCCATTAACCGCAGTGAATATCTATCAAATTACTATTAATTTCTAAGTAAAAAATATTGAATATTGTGTTTTGTTTGCAACTAACACAAAATGATTCTAATCATTTATAAGTCTAAAACATTCATTTTCATACCAAGCTGATACTATTCGTACTGCAGCTTGATGCAGCGCTGCTGTATGCTGCTGCTGTGTATTGTCAAGTTTTTATTATTATAATTATTATCATATTTTTCAGTGTCATTACTTGATGTAATTTCCATCAGTACATGCCTTCATCGTCATTTTAAGTTATTTTTCCCACACTGCAAATCAGATTCTCCTTGTGGATAGTAAATTTAAGAGGTATAGTTTAATTTTATACTTTGTCACTGCTTAAATGTTCCTTTCCAGGAAATGTGTGTCAATCAATCAATATCACCCTCAAGTCTGTTCATTAAGCGTCGACGTGCAACCCTGACATAGTTTGCTAAGCTAAGCATAAAGGCAGGAAGCAGAGGGAAACAGCTATCCTAGCTTGGTCCAAAGCAAAAAAAAAACAAAAAAAAAACATGCCTGCAAGCACCTCGAAAGCTCACTAATTAACTCATTACATCTTATTCATTTAATCTATTCACAAGATGAAAAGACAAACCATTTTAGGGGATTTATTAGAGGTCTAGGTAGAATTCTGTGTACAGATTAAACAAATGAGATGCAACGTGTTAACTGGTGACTTTAGAGGAGCTGCTAGGTGTAGTTCTTCACTCTGGAGAGGACCAGGCTCGGTGTCTTTATGCTAAGCTAGGCTAACGAGAACCTGGCTCCAGCTTCACACTTCACACACAGACATGAGATTGATATCGATCTTCTCATCTGACCTCAGAAAGACGTGACTAAGCACAAAATGTTGAGCTGCTGCTTTAAACAAGCATTAGAAAACATTATTCCAGGAGGATGTGGTTATATGAGGCGCTGTAGGTACGGCCAATCAGCTGATGCAGTGGTGACGAAGAGGAAGTTTGCATTTGGGTTCTGGTAACAAAACAAGAGGAAAGAAAGCAGAAGTGACAGCTGTATTTGCATTTGATAACACTCCTGGCCTAATCAAATTTCTTTCTGGTGTCAAGCTGCTCTGCTTTTCTTTGGTCAATCTAATTTGAGTGCTTTCTAAGAAACCTCTCTCGTGTTAACCCCCCCTTTGTATTATCTAAGCCTGTATCTTTTTCCTGTCGACACTCTTAAGAAACAAGTAGGATGATAGATGGCCTCACTCTGTTTTATTAATTCTGACTCAACCTGTCTTTCTCCACCTCCCTCGTGTCATCCCTTTCTCTTAGCATCTCAATTCCTCATGCACCTTTTGTCCTTCCATTATTCATCATGCATATCACCAGTACCACTCGAGGCTATTTCGACTGTCTTTCTTATTTCCTCCTCCCTCCTTCACTTGTTACTTTCCAGTTCAGATTAATTAATTGAAGAAGCTCTCGTCCCTCCTTTGCCATTCTTCCAACCATTACGTTGCTTCCCTGCCCTCCCACTTAAATTCTCTCACTCCTTTAATCCCCCTTTCATCTTTTCTTCAACACGCCACGTACCTCCCTCCGCCCTTACGCCTTTCTACCACTGTTTTCCACCCCCTTACTTCCCTCTCATCCTTAATCTTCCCTCAGCCTTTCCCCTGTCTCTACATCCGACCCTCTATCTCTTTCCTACCAGCATTCTTCTTCTCATCCACCCACACTCAACCTTCCATTAGTCAGTGTGTGTGTGTGTGTGTGTGTGTGTGTGTGTGTGTGTGTGTGTGTCTGTGTGTGTGTTCATCTTTGTTTGCACATGTGCCATTGTGTGTGCATGTGTGTTTTCTCTCCAGGGCGAGATGTTCATTATGGCGGAGGTTAGAATGATGACGATGGTAATAAAGATAAAAAGTCTTCGGAAAGATACTGATCAAACCTCTCCCAGTGGCAGTATGCGTGCATGTGTGTTGTTAATAGTGTGCTTACGTGCGTGTGTGTGTGTGTGTGTGTGTGTGTGTGTGTGTGTGTGTGTGTGTGTGTTCTGTACCACGTTGCCTTAGGCAAATATTCCCCCGAAAGGACAGAATTTATGGCGGCCTCCTTTTAAAGTCCCTCAAAATTTACAGAACAGAGGAGTTTGCGATTTTTGTTTAGTGAGTGCTGCTGTTAATTGGAGTTGCTCCAGGCTCTCCTCGGGCTATTGGGAAGTGTGCATGAATGTGTAACTGTGTGCTCGCCTCTATGTGTGTGTATGTCACGCTAGTTGATGCTGAGACACGAGACATAAGGTTTAAGCTTCCGCAGAGAGGACAAAGAGGGAAATTAGCAGAGCCTTTGCCACCAATGCTCACACACAAAGTGACAGAAGCGTTAGGAAGCTTTCAGCGATGGAAATTAAATTAGGTTGCAGGAATCAAACACATAATGGCAAAAAAACAGAACAACATTAGCAGCACAGAGCAATAGCAGCAGACAGAGTGCAGGGAGGGGGGCGAGATTGCAGATGAGATGCAGTCATACCAGGTAATTAATTATTTGCATGCGCTGTTGTTTGCCGGTGAAGGACGACATATTTTATTCGTCCGCAGTTTTGCGTCAACAGTTATGCTATTAAGAACTTCAAAGTCCCCTGTGTAACACTCTTTATTGGCAGCAGGTCTCACATCCCTTTTACTGCCTCGGGGATGAAAACAAAATGTGTGGGTGATGAGAAAGGGATGTCAACTGAGTGTCCACTTACTGTAACACAGCCAAACAGGGTTGATGAAATGCTGATGCCACAGGTCACCGAGCGGATGAAGTATCTGAGGATGAATGTTCGTGCTCGCTGTGTGTTTACATGGAGATGAGATCATTTTCCATATCATCATCATTCTTACACACACGCTGTCTGGAGCCCTCACGAGCTTCTTCATTGGTACATTGTTCATCATTTAGCCCATTTTAAGTTTTGCTTCCCTTTTGTTTGTTTAGTACCCAGTAAAATCACTGTACAACACTGCAGGAACTTTTCATTATCTGCCTCCAAGGTCTGACACACACAAAAAAAATGATATCATGTACTCATTGCCTTTTCAGTTCCAGTTTGCTGCATTCATTAATTGGTATCAATGTATCATCAACGTTTCCTTTATATTAAGATTTTATTTTATTTTGGGATTTATCACTTTGCAATACTGCGTCTCATGGAGAGAAAAACTGTGTGTCGGTTATGCTCATCTGAGAGAAGTACACATTGACAGAGGAAATGAAGACAGGTGAGACCAGATCTCTACAGCTATACCTTCCCTATAAAGTGCACAAACTTTCTTTCTAGTATCTGCTCACACTGCATGCACAGGCAGTACTGCAGTAATGCCTGAAACTACAACACTAAAGACAAACGGAGAGAAATGGATTAGTCAACCTTAGAGAGCAACATGTTGCAGACAAACTGTCACGAGCTCGTCGTGGTAATGTGTAGTGATAAAACGTGAAGAATAACACAGTATGAATAAACATATGGATTAGCCAAATGGTTGCTACAGACACACACACAACGGACAGTTTTACTATTAATTGATGATACTGCTAAGTTCAAATGTGTAAATTGTAGTGGACAGATATGGATTAGACTGGTTAGACTATAACTTAAAAACACCCATTTATCCATTTCAGTAGTTATTTCAGTAGTGTAGTAGTGTTTCGTTGTCAGACTTTTGCTTTTCTAAACTTCCCAAAATGCATTTTGACACCTATGAGAGTCTCCACTCAGCAGTTCATATTCCACCTCCCTGTGCCATTTTCAGCCTTCTGTCCAAAATAAAACTGACTTTTGCCCATTTTAAAGATCAGAATGAGAATTTTTGAGGGAACCGGGGCCAGTCCACAACTGACTGCCGCTCGTTCAGATGTTGTGCAGATAAATTTGTGAGTCAGAATTTCTTGCAAGCACCTGTACGGGTCACATTTACAGCAAATGTGTCAAAACTCATGAAAATTTGATGCAACAGGGCCCGGACTCTGGGCAAATGAGACATTTCTTTTCACCAGGGTGCAGGTCGTAGTTGTACTTAAAATTGTTGCAGAGTACAAAGTTTCCCTGTCAAATCAAAAGCAGAGAGCGCGACAATTGAATAGGCATAATTCATAATAGCATAATAGCCCTTCTGATTGTATGATTGGCAATCACATAAACAAGCCTTGCTCCCCCCCTGCAGGTGTACTGTAAGTCGACTAATCAAAACAGATGTAATCAGCGTAAAGTGAGGCTGCGTGAGGAACTACAACTGCTGAAATCAGTTGCTGAGCCACAGTATCGTGTGATTAGACAGGTCTATTGATTACACATGCAGGAACAGAGCACAATAGCAAAGAGCCACACTGAGAGCAAGTTTTCTGGTTGAGAATCAAAGAGAATTACCAGTTTTACTCTAAATGCGTTTCTCTGTCTGCATGTATGTTGCGTCAAGCTGTCGTCCGGCTCCACAGTGGATTTCTTCCCGTGCGAACGGGAAAATTATTATGATTGCCATTTGTGAGAAAATAGCGAGCCTTGAAAGAAACTCTTGCTTTTTGATTCTGAAGGACTAAGATCAAAGCCTGATGTTAATGCGGATGTTTTTAGATTATTGAAATATTTCTCCTGTCGCTGCATCACAGATATCTTTGTCTGCAAAAATGTACAGCATTTCTTCATTTATCCATTATTTCAATCACGATAACAACAAACCAGAAAAATAAAATGAGCCCAGAAATGCGAGGTATCCACTTACTGCTCTTCAAAGTTGGGTTTTTCACTTAAAAGCAGCAGATGAAGAGGAAAAGCAGCCAAAAATGAAAACAGAAAAATCTAGACACACTCTGCTGAAGATATTCTTATTGTATTTTCTTGTGTGCAATAAGAAAACAGAAAATTACAGAAACATCAGTTTCTTTATCTGTGGCATGTGATAATTCTCTGTGGGTTCACCGTAGCAACACCATTCATATTACACACACTCATTTGATCCATTAATAACGTAATAATATTGACTAGTGCAGCTTTAACTAAATATTAAGTGCAGTAAGTGTCAGGCCAAGCGTAAACCTGTTTAAGACCGTGTGCCAGTAACTGCTATGCTAGTAAGCCCTCAAGTGTGTATCTTCATGCATCTTGTGTTTTATGTGACTGTGTTCAAACATCTGTGCAGACACACAGACACACACATACAGACCATTTATCATCCTCCCCATCAGCACTATCCATTATTAGGAGATTTATATGTTTTCATGTGTCCAAGCGATGTCAGTTTTCTAATGAGGGATATTATAAAAACAACATGCTGTGAAATCAATAAGATAAATATCTGCAGACACAGAGTCTGTCTGCACCGGTGACAAACAGATAAATCACACTTGTAACAGATTACAGTGAATTAACCTTGGTTATGTTTCATCACTGAGGTCCACTGTGTGTCTCTGGAACCACGAATAGAAACCAGAAGTAAAACCAAGGCTTGATTTATTTCTTCTTTTAAAACAGCTATTCCAAAAAAACATGGGACACTGTGTAAAACATAAATAAAACAGCACAAAGACAACTCCTCTTCAGCTTCAATGATTTTTGTAAATTTCTGCTTATTCTGAATTAGATGCAGCAACACGCTTGAGACACGTTGGGACAGGAGCATCTAAAGACTGGGAAAGATGTGGAACTCTCCAAAAACACCTGTTTGGATCGTTCCACAGGTAAACAGGTCCACTGGTAACAGGTGATGAACACACAGCAACATCAAGCATGTCTGAAAGTGAAGGATAACTCTGCTCCACGGTGGAGGATTTCCAAAAAGGGCAGTAACTGCAGACGCGTGGAAGTGGTTTGGTTGCAAAATATCCGATGTACAACAACACAAACTCATTTCACCGGCTCAAGCAGAAGCACCAGGTAGAGTACGAGGAAAGCCAAACACACCGGGAGGAGTGCTCAGCACAGCATCTCTGGGATGTTGTACTCCATCTTTTCTCATAACGTCAAAAACATCATTATCAAAGAAATGCACTGATATAATTTTAGGTCCGTGTCGCCGACCGCTATTTCTTACTGTGTCTGCTGTTGTTACCCTAACCCAGCACAGACAGACTCTGCAGATATCTTTATAAACATAGTGTGCTATTAAAGCGACATCTAAATACCCACAGCACCTCTGCCGCAGGCTGTGGGGATGATCCAAGTGTTCATATTGTGAAAAAAACAGTCTATTTAGTCTCCTTTTCATATTAAAGGCTCCCTCAAATTCAGACGGCGCAGTATAAATCTCACAAGCCACTGACACTTTACTCGCCCATACGACTTGCTCTCTGAGGCAAATAGCGTATTTCTTTCCACTACAGGTTGAAAAATGTCATGTACCAGTTCACTGGAAAGCAATTTAGAGCTGTAGCGGCAAGCCTGACCTGAAACCTTCCATATCCTCACAAATAAAAGCATGCGAGGCTCACTGGGGTTCTGTTTGAACTGTACAGCCAGTATTCCTGTTTTACTGCTGCTATTATAATCCACTATCAACTGATTTTGGAGTGATATATCTACGAGGAGAGCCCATAAAATCTTTAATACTGCTTTCTGATCACTGTTTCAATCACTGTGTGATACTGGCCCATGCACACACACTCACACTCACACACACGCACAGTCACGTTTCCATCACTTCTGGGGACACATTCATTTCCTGGAGGCTCTCACGAACCATAACCACTACTTGCCTAACCCTAACCTTTACCCTACTGCTAACTTAAACCCAACCCTTGCCCTAACGTTAACCTAATCCTAACTCTAAGCCTAACCTTAAACCAAAGCCCCACACTGAAACTGAATGACTTATGTTATGGGGACTTACGTTTTGTCCCCATACAGAAGCAGGAACAATGTGACTATGTAAACAGATTTATGTCCCCACAACAGGAGTAATGCCCGTAAACACACACACACACACACACACACACACACACACACACACACACACACACACACACTTAGCCCAGCCCAGAGAAGATTACTTTTCCTTTACTGTGGAAATCAATGAGAGCACTCCATCGCTCAATTTAATGCCCGAACCTTCCCAACAAACTCAGATGCTCACACACACACACACACACACACACACACACACACACACACACACACACACACACACACACACACACACACACACACACACACACCTGTAGATGATAGTGCAGGGCAGGTTGGGTTGCTTGTGACTCTGCAAGAAAGTGGATTGGAAATATTGTATTGCCCCCCTCTGGTAACAGCATACACTCGAGGAAACTTCTTTCACTCTCTCTCACACCGTCTTTTCTTTCCTTTTTTTACCTATTTAAAACAATCTCTCTCCACCTCCACATTTCCCTCACTACCTCTCCTGACTCTCCATCTCACCTTTCAGTGATTCCACGCCACCACTTTCATTTTCTGGCCTTTTCCCACAGAGTGTATACTGTTGCAGGTCATGTGGTATTCTGAAGTCACTGAGGGTCACTGTCGAGTCTCGAGTGTGTGTATGCGTGTGTTTGTGTGTGTGCATGTGTGTGTGTGTGTCAGAAGCACTGAGCCAGAGTAATGGGTTTGTTCAGCCGTCCGTTGCAGTTGTTTTGCCGTTGAATGATCCAGCAAACTGGTCAGAATCACCAATTACACACAGTCTCTCTCTCTCTCTCTCTCTCTCTCTCTCTCACACACACACACACACACACACACACACACACAAACATGTATTTATTCATACATATAAGCCAAACGTGAATGCACACTTTACACTTAATGTGGTAACTTCATGCATTTTGTGCAGATCAGACAACGAACTGATATTGAAGAACACAGGAGGAATATCAAAGAACAATGCAGCTGATTCACATTCTGTCCAGATGTTGAGAAAGTTTCAAGGCTTCCATCTTCAAGCTGCACACAGAATCCTTACCACTTTAGGAAGTGGGGTGTACAGCAGCCACTCAGGGTCACATCTCTGCCATATTGTCAGGCCAAAATAAACTCTGACCTTTCGACAGGCAGAGTGGCTTCAGCCATTTGAAAGGTAGAAGCGACTACACCCCAGATGGGCTTGAACAATCAGTCCCAGATCGCCCATCCGTCATCTACAGCTTATATATTCCACCATGCGTTGGTTGATTAGGTTAATATACAACTAATTAAATGAGGAATTGTGGTTAGTTAACGAATCTGGCAAGTCGCAAAAAGAGTGATTCACCAACATTGTACAACCATGATTCCAAAGAGCTGGACTCTGGTTTTACAAAGTGTTCCTGAGCTCACGTGGTAATCTCCTTTATCCAATCATGTGCTCACAAAGTGGTGAACCTCGCTCCATCCTCGCTTTTGAACAATGCTATCTGTTACCAATGAACCTGTTTACCTGTGGAATGATCTAAACAGGTGTTTTTCTTTGTTGACTTTGTTCAGCGGTGTGATAACTGACATGCTCATTCCAGAGGAAAGTCCTACACTCTCATTCAGACAGTCACAGCCATTAAAGGTCAGATCATTGAAAATCTCTGCTGCCACCCACTCAACCCTGACAAACTGCCTCACTGAAATAAAATCCTGGCTTCAAGCCAATTTCCTCAAACTCAACTCTGACAAATCAGAAATCATCAACATTGGACCAAAATCACTCTCCAGATCCACCCACACCATCACCTAAATATCGACGGCTCCTCAGCATCCACCTCCCCTCACATCCGAAATCTTGTTATCATCTTTGACCAAACTCTCTCCTTCGACCAGCACGTTAAACATCACCCGCCTCCGGCCATCCCTCTCTTCCACAGCTGCAGAAACCCTGATCCACACCTTCATCACCTCCCGTCTGGACCACCGCAACAGTCTCCTCTATGGTCCACCTTAAAAATGCTCAATAAGCTGCAATACATCCAGAACTCGGCCGCCCGCTTGCTCACCCACTCTTGGACCCATGACTGCATCACCCCCGTCCTCTACAAGCTCCACTGGCTCCCCGTCCTCCAGAGAATCCATTTTAAAATCCTTCTCATGACCTACAAAGCCCTTAATAACCTGGCCCCACCCAGCCTGACCGAGCTCCTCCACCGATACACTCCCACCTGCACACCCCACTCTGACCCTGACCTCCTGCCTCCTTAAGACTCACCTGTTCAACACTGCTTTCTGTCTTTGACAGCCTCTTCTCCTCATGCTCTATTTGTTCTTATTTCCCTTTAAATTTATTATTTGTATTTATTTTTGCTCTCTTTGTGAAGCATCTTTGTGTCTTCAGTGTCCTGAAAAGCACTATGTAAGTATTATTATTATTATTATTATTATTATTATTATTATTATTATTATTATTATTATTATTCAGCGCTACAAACCTCTGGGTACTATGATTGTTTATAGGGTAAAATTCTATGACAACACAGTGGCAATCTCTAAAAGAAGCCCAGCAATGACTGCACTTCCCGAGGAAGCGAAATTGGTCTGGGGTGTGTGGAAACCTCATGACATCCCTGTAATTCCATGGTAGAGTCAGTCATCAACTTCTCTATTAATACCAGCTTTGGCAATCTGTTGACGGGTAACAAGAACAGACTGCACCAGATAGCTAAAGTGGCCTTTACGGTCGTTAATGTCACACTGCCTTCTGCCGTCCTCCAAAACGAGAGCTATTTCAGAAGCCCGAGCGTCGTCCTCGTGTCGTCTCCGTCGTCTGTACAGAGACGCCTCGGCTGATCATCAGTTCTCCATGTTACACTGCTGAGTGATGACCGTAATCTTGTATCAAGCACAGACGATTAGGTGCGGTGATGAATGGCACTGTCGCTGATGAACATTGTTTTACATGAGTTTGTGTGGGGTTTTTTTGGGGGGGGGGGCATTTGTATTATGTGGTATGGATTTAGTTGTATTTTACGTTCCATGTTCTGTGTTTCACCTGGCTGTGAGAAAAATGTTCCCTTGTGTAAAAGTAAGTTGATTTAAGCTGAGCACTTGTTCTGCTTTTACCCTAGTGCGTCTTAGTAGACAATAGTTTGACTATTTAGCCATTTAGTAGCCACCCCATCAGCTCGAGACACGTGAACCAGCTCAGTGCATCTAAAGCATTCACAGATCTCCAGTGGGAAAAGACAGAGAGGTGCCCAGCAGGACGCCTTCTCTATAACCTGTGTCATCTCATTGACTCGCTGCTGATAAGTGTCTCCATTCACTGTGCACAACAGCTCATTTGACCCAGAATGCCGCTCTGCAGTTACAGCACTGCTGCAGTAATGATCCCCAGCCATTGGAGAGTAGCCTCGCAAGTACAATGCAAAGTAGTCTATAATCAGATTGTCAGAGGTGCTAAATAACATTTGACTTTCTGTTTGCGGCAGTAAGTTCAGAGAGAAACTACAAAGCCGTTGTTTAACGCCGTTTGTATTTGTCATGTCAAAGTGATGGGTAGGATGTTGTGCCTTTATGTTCTGCAGAGATTAGCAGTCCACCAGATTTATGTTCTCCTCCGCAGGTGGTATGTTATTAATTCCCAGTGCAGGGAAGGTTACATGGCGTTTTATTCAAAAGCGATTATGTGTCTGAATATCCTCCATGTCTGTTCTTGATGAATATTTGCCACCAGAGTATGAGAACATGACTAAACGTGGAGTGTTTTCCTTTGCGAACGCATGCTTTTCTTTCTTTCGTCCTTTCTTTCTGTGTGTGTGCGTGTGTGTGTGTGTACTCGTGTGCGTGAGGTGGTGTGAGTCAGTGTGCGAGTCTGTCTGAAGAGGTGTTGTCTTTGACTTGTTTGTTTCTGATGTAGATGAGTAGGTGTTACATTAAAGACATTCCCCGCTTCACTCACTCTGTCTCTGAGCTCCACTCAAACATGTCACTACATATTACATCTCCAGCATCTGTGTGTGTGTGTGTGTGTGTGCGTGTGTGTGCGTGTGTGTGTGGAAAAACAGAGTGAGCAGAAGCCTTTTTGCAGCCAAGCTGTTATCTAGAGGAAAAATATGAGAGAGCAAGACACATGCGCACAAAGAGAAAGACATCCACGTCTGACAAATTTCTGTCTGATCACGTTCACGTTAATCTGACAGACATAAAGTTGCGAAGATGTTTCCCTCAAAACAACAACGAGGTACAGTGTGTAAAATCCACAAAGAAGAGGCAGCCAAAGCGAAGCCTATTTCACATTTTGAGCCTTCGTGAGTGACTCGTAGCACCTTCCTCTCACTGTGAGACACAGGTGGTCTTCTTCAGTGCTTCACCCAGCAGGATTTTTTACTTGCCCTCAAGTGGCCAATCCAGTAAGTGCGCAGGCAAAGATGTAGGTCACGAGAGTACACCGGAAGACTTTTAACACCTTATCTGAATCATCACACTTTCATTTGACTGGCTTTGGCAGGTTGCCGTCTGCAGTCAGATTCTGGCTGTTTAACTCTTAAAATTACAGGATTACCTTCAAATTTGCACCGATCTCATTCCCAAAAACAACATGTTTTAAAATCATCTCGACTGCCTTCAGAGCAGGTTTGAGGTTCAGCTGGAGGGCCAGGATCAGAATATAAAAGCCCCAAACACTCTGAAGATAACGTGTGTTGACTGTCCAAGGTGACCTGTCGTATTTTCTGCAGACCGCTGCAGACCTTCTGCGGCGCTGAAAACCCGTCATCACGGTCCAAACGGGGTTATAACTGGGCTTTAAATCGTGTGATGTGGTCCAAGCTTCAAACAGAAAAACATGTTCTTGAACAAATCTTAGTGACACATTTCCCCTTCTCTGGCGGGACTCGCAGGGCACAGCTGAGCGGCGGTGACAGATAAACACTGACAGACCTCGCATGTAGCAGAAATAAACATAAATACAAAATAGATGCTTATATTTGGTTTTCCAATCATGTACTCTGAGGAAAACGGCTACCTTTTGTGTGTTTGTTAGCAGGATATAAAAAAAACTTGTAAACAGATTTCAGTGGCATTTGGTGGAAAGTTAGGCCAAGAAACAGCTGATTAGTTTTTGGTGCGTCTCCAGATCCACAAAATGTCCAGTTACAAAGCACTTTAAGCGCTGGCACATAACTCCTGAACTCAGAGGTGTCGAAGCAAAGTTGCACTTTTTCCTGCTTTAAAAGCAAATTTATCAGCTTAATTTGTGACTAAACAGACTTTTTGCCATTTTGAATTTTTTGGAAACCACTTTTCTCACTAATGCTTCCACAAATTTTGTCCAGAAATCATTTCATCGACATTTGGCGCAGCACACGTTTCAAAGACGCCCCGAAGAAAGTTACTCATTCGATATTTTCAAAAGCCACGTTCCTGTTTATCTGTGAGCGAGTCTGTATTTTTCCAGTGAAATAATCTGCCATAACCAAATTCACATCACCGATATCAACAGCAAGATCTGCTGACATCTGGATGTGACACCACAGCAGCACAAGATTCAAATGTCCATGCAGTGTGACAATGACTCTGAATCACCTGAAACTGTAAATTCACTCCAATGCCAAATGAACTATTGTAATTGTACTTGTAATTTTAATAAAAGCCCAAAGATTCCTGAACAGATGAGGCTTTCTCACACGCTCATAGCCTTGATCTAATCTACATCTGCTATCCTAAATTGTCACTATGTGTGTTCGTTGGTGCAGCTCCGGATTTGTCTCCAGTGAAGGAAGTTCTGCGTCTTCGTGCCACACATAAGCTGTAATGTGGATGTTGGGGGGGATCCCGGCTGTACAAAGCTCAGGACTTAAACTCTGGGGTTTACATCCTGCTTCCTATGTGTGCTTAGGTTTAAGCAACATAAGCAGCCCAGCTGTTAAGTTAAAGAGAGATTGTGGTTGGATGCTTCAGGTCCCTGTAAACTTTGTCAACATTTAACCAGGATCCCAGTGAAGTGCTCTGAGCATGAACATGAAAAAACCTTAACTGTGCTTTAGCTGCTACGAGCACATATTGTATTTATGTTCATTAAAGCTGTTTCTGAATCAGGCTGATAAAAAATGTAGTAGCAGCATTATTTCCCTAAACATTTTTACTGTTGTGTGTCAGTATCAGATAGCAGTTAGCGAACAGGGCTGGATCGTTCTTTTTGGTCGAACACCAGGGAAACATCAAACCACAGCTGCTCTGTTACTCCACCCTCCAAAGAGAAGTACCCATCCTCAAAATTCATCTCAGAACTGCTGGGCACTTTGCCAAATATCCTCCCTGATGCAGACTGTGCGGTCATCCTCCCTGCACTCAGCCGCTCTTCTGTATTATGTTATCGACCGCTGTCTTCAGTGTTCTTGATTGAACTGCAACTGCACCCCCCATCATTCATCCGGTCAACTTTTCTGCTCGGCGTTCCACGTTGACACAGCAGACATGATCTGAGACTGATACCATTCATCCCGATACCGGTCCACTGGTGTGTAGAGAGGTGGTGGTCGGTCCGGCGTCTGCCTGTCCGGGGACAGTGGAAGTCTTTGGTGATGGATGGCAGCTGTAAATTCAGCAGAGGAAACATTTACATGCAAATAATAGCATCTGTCTGCTGGCTACTCACGCATGAGATGCACAAACAAGCCAACCCGTGCACGCTCGCAAACACAGAGGAGAAAACAGAGCGGGAGAAATATGAAAACACACACACACGCACACAGCAGAGGTAATGAGATGATGTATGAGAGCTCTTAAGCCCCTATCCAGAGCCTCCTCCACTTCACTCTCCACTGGTCTTTCTGCCCAAATGTGTGTCTGTGTGTGTGTTTCTCTGTTTTCCTGTCCGTCTCTCTTCTCTCAGTGCTGTTAAGATATGATTGGAGCACTCAAAGCTGCTGCGTTTGGTCGTACCAGATCAAACAAGGCAAGAAGGAAGGAAGGAAGCTGCTTGTGACAGTTCTGAGCTTTGTTTGAAATCAGAGGATTACGCCTGAAAGAAATCTGACTTTGTTTTCCATGTTTTAATCTAGCTTCTTTTTCCACACCAGGATGTTGAATCTATTGAGAAAAATGATTTTAGGATTTAGGAGACAGTTGGAAACATTGCTTGTATGCTTCAAGATGTAAAGTTTACAGCTGCTGTGGGGAGTGAAGATGCTGTACAGGTTACACGAGTGGTTCTCAAGTCACTAACCAAATATAGGAGTCGTGAGATGCTTAACGGGACCGGGAAGAACATTTTGTGCTTCTCTAAATTTGACCCCTTTAACAGTCATTCAGAAGAGACAATCTGAAAGTTTTAAAGGTGAAAATCACTCTTCAGGCAAAGTGTTCACCACTCAGACACATTCAACACGTGATGAGACGTTACAAGTAGACCCTGCTTCATTTCACGGGGTCAAAAAGAAGCTGGGGATCAGTTTAGCCAGTCGTCTCGGGTTGGACTTTGCAGTTTAAGAGTGCTGCTGAAGCATGAAGCTGGTGCTTTCACTAACTTTTTAACATGATGAAATTGCATTACTTGAACAGGCAATCTGAACTGCCTCCCAATACGATGCCTCAACCAAACTGTGAAAACCACGGGAATGTTTGTCTTTCTGGTCTGGATGAGGTTTGCATACTGCAGGATGTGATCTTTAGATGAGCTGTTACCCTGATAATCAGACCTTCATTATTCAGCCTGACACTGTGCTCTGGTTAGAACTGAAGCTAATTGCCCTCATCAATCAGCAGTGACTGACATTTGTCCCACGGACATCGTTTTCGGTCACTGCAGCAGTGGATGCGAAGAACAATTAACGTGTTGTTTAACCTTGATAACACATATCTGTGATGAAATATTCGAAGCCCAAGGTTCATTGAGGTTTGTCCTATCAATCAAAGACATAAGAGTTGTAATTATTATTCTGGATTCTTGTTAAGGAGCAACAGGATGAGATCCAAATTATTAATTCCAGCTTCAGCCAGCCAATCAGGGTCTTGGGTCATAAATAATGATGTGCTAAGCTAATGAACCCCAAACAGAACGTTTCAGTCGAGGCCGGCGTGGAGCTCTAAAACCCAAATGACTTTTGGCAAAACTGAATCAACTTCTGGTGAGTAAAATGTTAATGTGACCAAACCACTTCATCACAAAAACAGGAAAACATCAGCTTTTAAAATAATGGTGTCCTGCAAAATTAAAGTTCAGTCATTATGGTCTCAGCCCCAGGTTATCACAAAACACACACTGTTGCACTTAATGGGCCCAACTTTTACACAGCAGTAGCAGAGGGGGAGGAGAAAGCCGACGGAGAGAGCCAATGAGGACAGGCATACATACTTCCTGTGAGTCGGATACTTCCAGGATATTGCTTATGATATACTTGTGGGAGGATGCTGAGATGGGACTGTTGGGCGAGCTCGATGTTTGCGCCGTGATCCTCTGAACCTAAGAAAAAAACTTTGACATTTGCTAAATAATGACTGCATTTTCCTTCTGGGGTGAGCGGGTTCTTGAGGTTAACAGACAGCTGTGTTTGTTTTGTGTGGAGGGAAAATATTCAGATAAGCAAGCAGAAACAAATTAAGTGAATGGTTTTATGGAAATTGTTATGATGGCATGACCTTGTCGCTGAGTGTACACCAACCCATGCATTTGCACATACCTGCAATCTCCGCCGGTGTCACACAGACACGTCAACACGCACGCTAATGGATGCAAAACACACTCAGAATACAAAACATTAATGTTCTTACAATTCCTGCACATGCAGCTACACACAAACTTGCAGTGACAGAACACCACGCACTCTCTTTGGTTTCTGTATTAAACCTCCTCCTCGCCACCTCCACTCTGAACAGCCTGCAGGGGAAGTCAGGAGAATGGCTGAGCCCCCGCTCACGTCTGACGAATAGACTTCTCTGAGCATCGGCTCTACCTTCGACCTCTGCTGAAGAGCTCACACAGGGTCTCTTGTCTTTGTCTAGGTGTTTAAATCGTGCGTGTACGTGCACGTCTCCTTTTTCCTCTTCGCGAAGCAATCTTGCACATCGACAGCCAGCAGCCTTCTGTCCAATTAGATCTCTCCCTGTGAACTGTGCATCATTCCAGCTGATGTTTTTCTCCTTTTCTCTCTGCTTTGCATATAAATAGCTAAACATGGTTTCATGATGTCTGTCAAAGCGCAGTACTCGAACGCTGGAAACAGACACTGACGACGGAGCGGCAGAGCATATAAAGACTACAACAAGACAGGGAGCAAACACACACATGCCATTGTATGCGTGTGATGCCGCAGAGTGTGTTCCTTACACGCCTCTAACAAATCTCTCAGTGGCACATGAACAACCTGTGATCAACAGTCCACTGCGTGTGTGTCAATACAGCAATCAAGTGCAACAATTCACCATTTCGCTGATTTGTTTGGGATGATAAAGGTCTCCTTTACAGAAATCTAACAATCCTTTCAACAAAAGCAGCAACAATAGGAGCCTAATAATGTTTGAGAAGGCGGTCTTTACTGTGATTACAAGTGAGAGGGTGACATGATCAGTGTTTACATCAGCGAAATACCAGCTTGTTGGAGAAAAGGTCACCATCTGTGTTTTGGTACAGTGTCTGCCTTCCAGTGTAGAGTGCATACATAAAGAGAAGTGTTAAGCTTGTGTTGTCTGAGGCTTTTTTAGGCTGACTGCAGTGATGGATGCTCCCCCGTTCAACCACAAGAGCAACGGACCTTTAAAAACACATAGCACCGCTTAATTTTCCGCCTACATTTACAGTAGAAAATCAATTTATAATGACATTATCACCTCGATCACCTGTCAAAAATGAAGGACGTTAAACATCATCCTTACTACATCACAGGTGCATTTACACAGAGATGATCAAGCTGATTGAGCTCTGTGATAGTTTGTGTTGTCATGTTCTAGACTGTGTTTCTATTATTTTGCTCTGAAAATGTGAACAAAACACTAGAAAGACTTTATGGCTATGTGCATTCTATAGAAAGAGTATGGAGTAAGAGTAAGATAAGAGTAATTATTACTAAAATATGGTGTGCAGGGAAACAGGGAGGCAGCCAGCAGCAAATTATTTCTCTCACTGCACTGATTTAACAATCAAGATATAATGTGTTTATTAGTGAGCAGTTGATTGTGTTAGCTGTAGACAGAGCTGCCTCCGTCAAACTGCTCCACAAAGGCAGTATTTATTGAAAGGCCCTGAAATACATCGCCGGGTGTTTCTATTTTTCTGGTCCCTCTTGAGTACGTGTCGTGCACCTTGAGCTTCATTTTCAAGGCTGAATTTAACTTTCATCATTTCATTACACAGTCTAACTTCTTTGTTGGTCTTTTTCTGGTGTTTAAACCTGCCGTTAATGCTCGTCTGGCGCAATTCACCCATTCATCGCAAACAAGCCGCTGCCTTAATCTCATATTTAATAAGCAATGATAGTCAGTTCTTAACAGTTTAAAGCTGCTTTCACAAATCAAATTGCAGACCATTTCATAACAAAACATAAGTGGAGAACGCTCACACACACACACACACACACACACGATTAAGAGTAAAAGCAGAGCAGTTTACTCCAAGAAGACAACATTTTAAGTGCTTCTCCAGCGACAAAAAGACAACACACAGACACACGCACAAACTTACAGCTTCAATAATTAAGTGGCTGATCACAGAAAATTGAAAGAATAATCTCTCTGCTATTTACTGTTGACATAGTTGTGAACATGAAAGCCAGGGCTGACACACACACAGGGTGAGAGAGAATGGTGTTTTCTTGTTTTTCTGCGCTCACCCTCTCATTTTCTTGCTGTTTTATTCTCACTCATCAAGAATTCTGTCAGAAGTCGTCTTTGAAGGCTCTGGCTCAGTACCACGCTCTCTTGTCCTGGTTTTGTTGATATTTTTCTTTCTAAATGTTAATTTGATGCTTATGTGTCTGAATGTGCATCTGAATGTGTGCGTGTGTGCGTGTGTGTTTGCGGTCTGTGGAGTCCTCGGGGTGGTGTTTGCAAATGAAGCCTGAAGCTGCCTGACAACAGTCGTCCTGATGTTCCAGCACTAATTAACTGATTAAAACATAAACCGAGAAAAAACAGAAGCGTGCAGAGTGGACGTATCGACAGGCAGCCGGCTGAACGGATGCACAGTAAACTGCAGAGCAGACTGACGTGGGCCTGCCTCCCTCTCAGCTCCATATCATCACACCAGCCCACTCGACTCTCTCCTGAGTCAGAACAAAGGGAGTTGTGCTTACAGAATCTGATGGAGGACAGACAGCAGGACGGTGCTGTCACGCTGCTGGGTGGAAAAATGACAGTTCACCACTGGAAATGTTAAATGGCTAAACTACCTGTTACTGGGCACTGCGGTTGAAGACACAGAGAAATAACAAATCTCATCTCATCTTGTGTCCCGTGTTACTCTTACCACATGATAAATACAAAGAAAAAAGTATAACAACCTCTAACATGTTTCTAATCAAATGTGGCCAACCGCCATCTTCAACTGGCAGCTAGTGGAGCCGAGAGCGGACCTTAAATCCTCCTGGCCTAATCAGCCTGATGCGCAACAGGTGTGCAGATGATTAGGTGGAGCCAGGTGAGTGTAGGAGACCACACCCAGCCTCAGACAGACGGGAAAGACGGACAGACGGACAAATAACACCAAGGGAGAAAGGAAAACACTGGGGACAGACAGGTACTTTGGGTTTCTCTTGGATAGGACTCATTATAGTGGACTGGTAAGGGGGCCAGAGTATGTGACTTTTTAAAGAAGGGATACGTTTAATTTACTTTAAATCTATATCAGCTATAAGAGACATCACTGAGTCCTTTACTGACTTCATGACTTATGTTTTTAAGCATTCACTGTTACCCTTTAAATCCCATCTTTGGCCACAGTAGGCGCTGTTCAGTAAGTTGCATGGTTTCTCTTTGCAGCAGGGCTTCTCAAAGTCCGGATCTCGGTCCACATCTAGACCAAACAGCTAGCCAGTCCAGAGCCAGCCCATAGCTCAGTGACTGTTAACTGGCAGGCCTCCATCCTACAGAATATTAATGAATTCAGAAAATGTTACTCACCAGTGGAAGATGCTCAGTCCATCCTGACAGCGATCGTCGATTAACTTGCCAACTCCTGGCAACAAACCACAAAGTCTGTCATTCGTAGTTCACAGCGTAACTCATCCGCTCGACAGAATCGGATTATTGTCAAATTCCATCCTCTCTGCTCCGCGGGCTCGCCATCAAACTGCTCCGACCAGTTGTCAGAGAAACACTGAATTTGTCTATTAGACACGAGAGGCGTCACTTGGGTTTAGATTTGTTGGCCAATTGTTGCACTGAGTCTGAAACTGAGTATTTTTGTTTGCCTCCTGAAGAGTTTCTGCTGAGATGACTCATTCATTGGTAGCTGAGCTGTGGGTTAGTGACGCTGAATATTCAGCGTAGCTGGAGACCATTCACAGCGATCCTGTCCCCATTTCTGACACAGTGAGAATTTGTCAAGGATACAGAACATGTCTCCTTTTCTATTGCACACAGTTTCTACAACTGGTGTAAATGTAGTTGTAAGAATAAGAGATAAATAGATAAATATGGACAAACTGTCTGAGCCTTGTCTGCCTCGGTCTCACGCTGGCCCGATCTCAAGAGATGTGACCTTAATTAATTGATTAAATGTTATTTTGTTATCGCCAGTTGCTCCAGACGTCGGACCTTGAATGAAAATCAGACGCAGACCTTTGAGCAGTTTGAGAGCGCCTGAAAATATAAAGTTGACCTCATTGAAAAAGACAGACACAAAATAAATGGCAATGACTAAGTCGTCCTCGTTGTGATGCGAGGACACGCCGACTCCACCAGTCACGACCAACAGCAATGATGTAAACTGCGTTTAGGATCACCTCCTGAGCAAATTAAGTTCCAGGAGCTCATCCCCAAAGTGAGAGCAATGGAAACAAAAGCGGAACTTTAATTAAATTCCTGCAGAAAAAGAAGTTTTGTTTCAGACACACACACACACACACACACACACACACACACACACACACACACACACACACACACACACACACACACACACACACGCTCAGGAAGTGAATACAAAGGCACACAGGTGGATAACAGAGGCAGGTGCAGTTTGTATGGTAAAGTAACTTTTACAGTCCGACAGACATGAGAGGAATTTTCAACCCAGTTGTGTCTTTTAGAATTTTCTAACTTCCAGTTTTCCTCAACTCCCCTCAGCAAACTATTGAGCCGCAGGAGTCCTTCTTTTGATTTAATATCTGAGTTCTTTCATTTGTTTGTGTGACTCTGATGATAAAAACTGAAAGAATACCACTCTTTCCCCACATTCAAGTCTTTTGCCTGTTAAAACCTGTCAGTAATCTGCACCTCAGGGCTTTAAATTGTACTCCTAGAGCTTAAAACATGTGGAGGTGGTTGTGCAGTGTTCATCATCCATTCATGTAGCGTACAAAGGAAATATAGCAAAATGAGCAGGCAGGGTCAGCTTCAGGGTGATAATAAGAATGGATTTATCAGAAACCCAGCAATATGTACTGTATAAAGGAAGTAGTTAGGTAAGCTGCTGGATTGAATACAGTCCTATATCAGCTGTATCGACACGTTATTCCTGCTGTCACACTGCGGCAGACTTTGTGAATCATGACTTGAATGAAGTGAGGGACACCACACATCCCGGCCTCATTGCTAAATTCAGCTTAAAAGGTGATGATACGTCACTTCCCCCAGGTGGCCAAGAAAACAAACAAACAAACAAACAAAAAACACAGTTATTGCAGGTTGAAGCACATTTGATGTGATATTTACTTAGATTAAATCTATAGGTCACCTACAGTAGATGGTGGTCTGCATGCCCCCAGTTTGAAGAAGCAGCAGGAGCACTGGTGTAAAAAACTAAACAATGTACTACTGTGGACACGGTGAGCAGCAAAAAGTATTTTAGCACCCTAAAAGAAGGCCCACCTCAAAAAATCAATATCGGTCTAAGTGTACGCTTTATTAGAAGCATATGACAGAATATGTTCAGTGCTTTACTCTCCATTTTCAGCTGTGGAGCTTTCTCATTCCTACAGGTCAACAGAGCAAACCCTTTAATGCAGCGATCAGAATACAGGAATCTCAGCCGAGTCTGACATGATTTTGTTGTGGCTGATGAATTATCAGCGGCATGGCTGATGATGAATGACCATCAGGTGTTGTGGTATAATCTTTCTTCCTTCAGGCTGATTCCACTTTACAAACTTCCAGTAGTTAGATCTCCACCACCACCAAACTAAGAAACCCACAATGTTAAAAAAGTTACTAACAAAATCAAAGCTTGCAGGAAGAGGTTGCCTTATCAATTAGACCTTCCTTTCTCAAATAAAATAAAAGCCACTCTTGGCGGTGGGACTTGAGCAGCATTGTATGATGGTTTCCAGTGTTCATGTTCATTCAAATGAGTGCAAAGCACACGTTGATGAGCACGTCCCTTTGAGACACACCATCAGTCTTTCACACCTCACATCAAGAACAGACTGCATGTGAGACAGCTGGTGTTATTCTCACTGTGCACGGTTTCAAATTGTAAAGATTTTGCATTTTAATAGGTACAATTGGAATTGTGGGTGGTAATGACTGGCCTGCATGCACGTCTGGAGAGGTCAGATTATCTGAGACGATAATCATTTAAGACCGGCCTGAAATTGGGTCGCTTTTGTGATTATCAGGAGGCAAATTGTGTTTGAGATCAACCTGATGATTGTCAGACAATAAGAAGCCCTTTGTTTGGATTTCCAAGAGAAGAAGCTTCAGTCACTTGATGCAGAACACATCAACTTAAAGTTAAGGGTCAGAAGTGTCTGCTGCATCGTGTAATAGCTAATAACTGTTATTAGAAATGTCCATTGTTATCTTATGCTTATGTGGACTGTCTTATGATATACTCTGTGCAGTGTGATACTTTGTTTTCTCTGCTTCTCATATGGAAATGTTCTACCATCGGCTCCCAAAAGGTGTGAAATATTATCAGAGGCTGTTTGAGACTCGTCGTTTGGCTCTTTCTTAGCAGACAGAGGCAGAGGAAACGGCTCCCACAGGACGAAGGATGCGGTTATGAATGAACAAAGAGCAACTGTGAATTCATTAAAGAATATTTGTCAGTCTCCGGGGCGACGGGATGCTCTTTGATCATATGTGATCACTAAAGTTTTATTGGATCTCGCAGTCCAACGAGCTCCGAGGTCCGTTTACAAATGACAAGCAACAAGCTCGAGAAACATTTTGGGTGTTCAGTTAAAAAACACGATTCTGTCTCTCAGCGCTCATTGGCCCGGTGTCTTAGGTGTGTTCATGTATGGATGTGACTTTGTGGGTCTGTGCCCACAGTCTGGTTGGCGACAGACATCAATAACAGACATGTGGGTCAGGAACGCGCGTGTTTTGGTTGTTGCGGGTTACTTGGACAGCTGCATTGTGTGTGTTCAATCATGCAGGAAAGCTGAAGCCTTTGCAGAGTAGACAGGGGAAGGAGGTCATATATGTGTTTATATGTACCCCGCAGTTACACACACACACACACACACACACACAGAGTGAACGCCTCAACAATGCACACAAAGAACGTTCTTAAAAGTGTTATTAAAGTGGAGCATTATTCTGTCAGAAATGAGAAGTTTGCGGGAGAAAAGAGAAAACTGATTTGTTCGGCTTTCCCAAAAATGAAAATGTCAGAGCTGTTCATGAAAACAAACACCATCACATCGCATCCATACAAATATACTGGCACATTTACATACAGTATTTAGGGAGTAAAACACACATGCGTATGCACACAGACGGGCTTCCAGTCAGCCCATTAATTCGTCATTGTTCTCTCTGTGCTAATGCTCGTGTGAGAACGACTTTCATGACTGACTGTGGAGGCTACATTAAAATTTGCATAAATTCTATTATTTATGCAAAATGTCGTACAGAATAACACACCACAACTCCTTAAAAACACAAAACAGCATGCAAGCTGCACGAATGTGGAACTTAATATCAAAAATAGATGTTTCATCAAAAAGTCACTGAAACAAAAAGGGATGCACATTTAACATTTTATCATTATTTCAACTGACAAAAACAGCAATAAAATGCAAAAAAATCTCAACAGCTTAAGATCTTAAGGTTTAATGTTTGACTTTATAATTGGTTGCTGCAGCCTGCGGCTTCCTATCCAGATGTTATACAACATTTTGTGTGCAGCTGCCTCACAAATGTCTAATACAGAAACTTTACATTCAAAATAAACTTGTTGCTGACAATTTATGAGAATTCAAGTTTCTCCTCCGCAGGCGAGGAAGAGCTAAGTCCATAACAATATTTAGCATGTGTGGTAAACATTGAAGGTGGTCTATGGATTAAGAAAAGTTAGGTTTACATTCAGTGTTACTCATCAAAAACACAAAACGACTTCTTAAGGTCTAACTAATGTGCACTTCCTTCCTCAGAAAGCATCTGCAAAGACAACTTTTTAAAAGTATTTTAAATCCAGGATTGTTTACATCCAGATTTACCTGCTTGCAGTCTTCTTCTTTCCTGCCTTTGCTAACTCATTGGTGCACATCTTGGTGTCCTGCTGTCACCTATTGATCGATGGAATAGTGTGAAACACTGGCAGCAGTTGAGCTTGTGCACCTGTGACTCATTTGGTTGAATTTCAGGAACAATAGCATCTTGGTTAATGTTAGGGAAAGATGGTAGTTACTGACTGGGAGGACACAACATGCAGGCTGAGCTCTCTAACTATGTACAAACCATCCAAACTGTAATCCTCTCTAAATCAGGCCTGATTCGTGCTGTCTGATCCCAGCATAAGTTACCACGTGTCATGTGTTTTTCTGCCTTTTCTTGTTCCATTGATGCAGTTTGATTTTAAATTTTCATTCATGTATACCTTCACCATGCGATGACCCCCGCCCGAGGAATACTCACTACTTAGTGGAAGCTGATGAGGATCTGAATAAAGAGCAAAAAGAGAGATTTATGTGTGAACTGCAAAAAGATCCACACACTCATTCACTCAAATATCAGACAACCTCACACACACACACACACACTCAGCATCTGACGGCAGAGTTGTAATCCAGGATTAGTCCGATTAAGATCTATACCTTTGCCTATGTGTGTTAAACGATTAAATTCAGACCTATTTACAGAGAAGAGAAGATCAAATCAGCAGGCTCGTCCTGGAGTGACAGCTGCAAGAGATAGACTGCGGAGACGAGCAAATTATTTGTTCACACGTTAAAGTCTCTTGTTCTGTGATGCAAAAAAAAGGTGTTTGCTCTTCTGATGAGAGGGAGGAGGAAGAGGAGGAGGAGGAGGAGGAGGAGGAGGAGACAAACGTAATGGAAATGAAGAAAACGATGGCAGAGAAGAGGAAGGAGCGCTCTGTGTGGCGACTGATAGAACCTGGATGAATGACAAAGAGCTGCAATTAATAAGCTCAAAGCATAATCAGGAGCAGGCATGCACACATACTTGGACATGGAGGCTTTGCTGGCTCTGTCATTCACACACACGCACGCACACACGCACACACACAATGAGGTGGAGTCTATCACTCCACGCAGAAGAGGACCAGAGGCTGCCGTGGCGTGATGGAGGAGCTGAGAACAAACATAAAATGAGGGAGCGCCTAATGAAGATTTTAAATGAGGAAATTCCTGTGAAAATATGATAACCCTCCCTCCTCACCCTCTGTGTCCCTCTCCTCTTCCTCCCTGCTCTCATGCCAGTACGTCTTCATCCCCTCCTCTCTCTGTGTGTCCTGCACACCATAAACATTGCGTTATTTTAATTAGGATTTGTTCACTCCAGCACTTTAATTTTCTCTTCCTTATTTTCCCTAGAAATCTCGCTTTTATTAGTTATCAAACCATTCCAGGCCAAACTCATAATTACAGTCAGTCCCAGAGGAAATGTGTGCATGTGGTGGAGTTTATCTAAACTTGTGAGGACTTCAGTGGACAGTGCACAATCTTTGCTGATCCTAATGGAGAAAACAGCGGATTTTAGAGAAAAAGACATCAGGCCTGAGGCTCATTTTAGAGGGTAAAATTTAAGATTGTGGCAATGAATGAATGTGAGTCAATGGCATGTTCTCAAAAGTATACTGAAACCAGCGTGTGTGTGTGTGTGTGTGTGTGTGTGTGTGTGTGTGTGTGTGTGTGTGTGTGTGTGTGCTTGCAGCAGTGTGTAAGAGGAGGTTTTCCCATCCTTATAAATTCATTGTTTGGCTAAATCTTAGACCGAAGGGTTATGTTATTTACCTGTGGTAATTGGTTTTCCCAAACGGCAGTTTTCCTCATTACACACACACACAAAACACACACAGATATACACGTTGATGCACACACACATGAACACAGTAATTAAGGGTTAGACAACGAAGATGCCATTTCAGATAGCGGAGGCACAAAGTCAACACACTTACCAAGCACACGCATTCAGAAACACAGCCACACAGACAAGGATGTGCCTGTGTGTGTGTGTGTGTGTGTGTGTGTGTGTGTGTGTGTGTGTGTGTGTGTGTGTGGAGCAGTGTTTCAGTGACATTGCGATGATCTCGGGGTAGAAAAGCGTAGTGAGAGAACTAATCAAACACCAGCTCACCCACAGTGTCACAAATACATCCATTATGCAAAAATCCTGATCTCTTTGCTTTGTGCTCAACGTGATCTCAACTGAATGTTAATTGATGGAAAGACTGAAGAAAATGTTTGCGTGCGTGCGTGCGTGCGTGTGTGTGTGTGTGTGTGTGTGTGTGAGGTGCCAGCTGTTCCTTCACTCCCTCTCTGCAGAAGTGACAATATTCATTTGCCCCTCTCACCTTTCGTCTCTCACTCATGTGTCTTTCCACCTGTTCATCATCAGCCCGTGCAGCAGTGACCTGAAGGTCAGCACAATCAGAGCCATAAAAGATTTACTGCCCGTCGTGAAGCCATGGAAATGTGTATTTGATGGCGCCCACACACACAGACAGACAGACAGACAGCCAGTGTAAAAAGATTCATGAAACTTAACGGGGGGTGAGCCGTTCAGCCAACAATCAGAGAATAATACAAAATTTAAGGGCATTTTAAAAAAACTAATGAACTCCAGCAGAAAGCTCTTAGTTTTAGACATTCAGCCTTGTGTCCTCTGTCCAGCTCCTTTTCTCTGGATGTCAGCAGAGGCAGCAGAAAGTTCCTCCAAAGAATTTATATCATCCATTTAGGATACATACTGTACGTATTACAGTATTTGAGGTTGTTTGCTGATTTTATTTAAAAAAACAAGCAAACAAAAGGTCATAGTTGATGTCTCACTGAGGTCTCAGAGCTGCTCTGCAACCGCAATCCAAATCCTCAGTTTTCTCATCATATCTGTCTTAAACATTTTCATGTCTTGAGGTGATAATGTACGGAGTCCCTAAAGTGCCAGAAAAAAAACTATATCGCAGCATATCAAGCGCGCGATATACTGAAACGAGCACACGAGATACTAAAACGTGCGCACGAATTGAGACACTCGCTCGCGCTCAATTTAGTATCTTGTGCGCATGATATCCTTTTTTTGCTTTTGTTTTTTTACTTTGTGGCACTTTTGGGGCTCCGTAAAAATGAGATAAGAAATAGACGTTTGGTTTGGCGGCAGAACTGCATAAAACACCTTCATGGAGATGCAGCTACTGATGTTTCGTCATGGAAGGAAAAGCAAAACTGGGACAGCTGAACAGAACAATGTCATTGATAATATTATAGCAACACCTGTACTTTTCCTGCCAGGACAAGTCAAAATATCTGTTGTGAAAAGGGCTTCTTTCAAAACTCGCCGTCACTTTGATGGGACTAGAGGTTTGACACTAAATGATGCAATAACCCGACAGATTGTATCAATATGAATTTAATTTTGTGTTAGCAAAAAAACCCTTTAATCTTGACGTTATTCACACCGCCATTCAACTGAGCAAACGTGACTTGACAGGCCTGCTGTGTGTAAACTCAATAATGTGAATCCAAGACTGAAAAGTGAAACTGAAGCTCTGTTTTTACTCCTGAACGCCTTTAAAATGCCATCATGTAAGGCTGAAAAGATTCTGGCTGCTGCTCCGTTGAGTCATCAAAACTATGCATTTTGACAAATTTTCTGCTCGTTCAGTGTGAAAAAGTATAAAAGTGGTCTAGAAATTTTCATTGCAGGTGCAAGTTGCACCACCTTAGCAGGTGCCACAACACTAACAAGACACTAAGCAATGAACAGATAGCTGGTATTTGGAGATGGTCTTTGCAGTCCTCTTTGTCTTTGTTTATGCGCCCACATGCATTGTTTCCTTATTTTCAGCTTGCTATAAAGTACGTCAGGCTTATCACTTTATCAATTTAACAAAGTGTGAAGCTGCCAGGAACCCCAAACACAACAAAAATGACACTGGCGTCTATAAAAATGTTGAGTCATTAGTGATAATCACTCAGAATATTCTATAAAATACTCATACACACAAACAGAGAAGGAAAAGACAACAAATAAAATTATAATATAGTCTATTTGCATCTAAAGTGATTTCATTCCAGAATAAGAAAACAGAAAAGAGGAAAATTACCCCAAAATCCAATCTGTTTCTTCAAAACACCATCATGTAAGAGGCCAATCATTACGGCCCATTTAATGCTGAAGACCCTGCACACCGACACAGGTGTTTCCAAATCATTTCTCTGATTGTGCCGCCGATCGGGTTGAAGTTTGGTGGAGCTATGCTGGGGAATACCTGATGTCAAAAAACTCTACTCTCTGCCTCTTTATTCTGGTGTCTGATGTCTGAGATGCTGCGTGGCGCCTTAAACGTTCCCACAGTGGAACAAAAGAGTGGGCAGTCCATCAGAGTCAGGATCAGCTTTGTACGTGTTCACATACGAGGAATATGACCCCGGTTTGTTGTTGCTCTCGCTGTTACACACAGTTCTGACATACAGCTAAAAATAAAGATGAGAACAAAGCTGAATATTGATAGTTCTGCATTTATATTTACCTAATATATACAAGAGTGGGTGAAGCAGACTGTATATATATATTTATATTGTTATATTTTTTACTCATTGTTATATTTTTTACTTATTGTTATATTTTTACTTTTTTAATAGCTTCTTTTTAATAGATGTGTCATGCACCAACCTCACCAAAGCAAATTCCTCATATGTGTAAAATCGTACCTGGCAGTGAAGCTTTTCTGATTCTGATCCTGATTCTGAAACGTCAAAATGAACAAAGGGACGTGCATCCCGTTCTGCTCATAACGTACAATGTGACACATTTATAGTTGCGAAAATCACAGTCGTAGAACTCTACGTCCGTCAACATTGACACGAATTGACGATCAAAATGTCGATTTACTGCCCCCTATTGTACTGACTGTGAATTACATGAAGAGTAGTGATTGCGTGAATGAGGAAGTGATTTACGACAGCTCGTATTCTATAGTACAAGTTGACCCATCTTAACAAGGTGAAGCGCTAATGAGATATTTAGGGCGATGTCAGTCAAGCAGAGTCCTAATCAGTGAAAGTAAGTGACTCTTGTGTGGATGGAGCATTTAAATGTGATTCATGTGAGTATGTTGATCTTCGGAGAATCTTCACGCTGCACAGAGACGCTGATTTTGCTTGATTTCATTTCTTTGATTGTGAAGTACTTTGTGACTGCTGCCTGTGAAAGGCGCCGCGTGAATGAGCGTTGCTTGCTTGCAGAGAGACATGATACAGCTGAGACTGCTTCACACTAAGAGTAAAATTCCCTTCAGATATTCCTTGAAAATACCGTAATGTGAGCTTGAAATGTGGATGATGGAGAATCAATAGTGATGGAAATAACACAGTTTAGTCTACTTGATTTTCACTTGACAGATTTATAATTAATTCTGTGCTTCACAACGTCCTGCATTCCCACGGTAAGAAACATACCTTTGAGAGCGATTTGATCGTAAATGCTTCTGCACACCCACGCAGGTGTTCTCGCTTTTTCTGGCTGATTAGGCCTTTGCACAGGATGGCGTTTGGTGGAGCTAAGCTTGGTGTTGTTTAACGTCACCAAAGTCCTACCAGACATTTTTCACAGCATGTTTTGACCTCTCATAGCAGGAAGAGGACAGGTGGAAGTAATATCTGTGATTACTCCGCTCGTTCTCTTTGACTGTTCTGCTCCGCCAGGCTTTGTGAACGCAGCCCGAGGTTGGTTTACTACCACTACCAAGTGAGCGTACCAATCGGCTCACTTTTGTTTCACCTTTAAACCCCATCACCCTCACTTAACCACAAAAACACGGCCGTAAAACAATGCACTTCAGCCACATGTTAACATTTCAACTAAAGTTAATCCAAATGATAAAATAAAATAAGTATTTTTAAAGGCAAATTCTAAGTTGAAAAATGTCTAGTGTACCAATTCAACCTACAGCAGAATCTTGCTGCGCAAACAGAAGGTGGGCAGCTTTAAAAGTGAGTCAATCCTCACTGACGCTATATTAAAACTTCATAGCTGTACAGGTTATATAGCTCACTCACTGAAACTCTGCATGACTGCGGGCATGGCTGCCTTGAGTGACAGTTAGGTTTCAGTAGCCAGGCCTCATTTGGCTCAGCTCAGCTCCATCCACACTCCACCCCATTTTTGGATTAGCTGGGAGTTTAGTGGAGTCATGTGCTGCGAAGATGGCGACAGCCGGAGCCACTGACACTGACCCTACGTTTACACGTAGCAGGGTATTTTGGAAAATGGATATTTTGGCCCCTCTGTTTTCAAAAATAACATCGTGCACACAACATTGTTTTCAAAAATGTTGACGTTTACATGAACCAGGGTAAATACGCCGTCGAGCGCCATCATAACTATGCCAAGCCTATGGGCGCGAGTGTTAACAAGGTCGCTCGTATGATGTTAAGTATTTTCAGTCACATGTTGTGACGTTTCGGAACCTAAAACGCTGTTTAACCCTGTTTACACGCCAACAAATCTCCACTTTGGCCAGAACTTTTAAAAATGATTGTTTTCTGTGAAAAAGAAACTCCATTTGCGGGTAAACAAGAGGCCAAACCACATGAAAACATGTGTGTTCTCCCTGAGTGTAAACGCAGCCCCAGCTTCACAATGACTCTTCAGGAACCTGTGGGTGACTTCATGGAAACTGCATCCATGGTTTATACAGTCTATGACCCCTGACCCTAACCAAGCAACAAACACAAGCCAGTCAGAGGGACACTGGGTCATTTCGGACATTTTTTAGTCTGTTGGGAACAATGGGCTGTGGCCTTTCTAACAGTATCTGAAACCTTTTTTCAGTTGTGGGGTTTGCATCTAGCAATTTATATTTGGATTTTTATTTTTCACTCTAAGATGTCCTAATCATTTAGCTTACAAGAAAAGGTCCTTGAAGTTACGAATATTACTGCGTGGGATGATCTGAAATACCACGCTGCATAAATGTTACATTTCTGTACAGATCTGCACAGCGTGGATGTGAAGCGAGCCAGGGTTTGAACTTCTCCTTCATGTCTTCACACAGGTTTCTCCTGTCACTTAGCGTCTGTACAACTGAGACCAACACCATGAATGTCTCTGAGAGAGAGGGGGACTGTCCAAAAAATGTCATTATCGCCATCTGTATCTGATTGGTCACATCGATGCTACAAAACTAACTACAGAGAGGTCAATGAGGGAGTGAGATTCTACCGGAAAGAGTGTATTCACCCTATTTTTCACCAAACCTTCGAGTGTGGCCGCGCAGAATAGCTGTAATTACTTTTCTCTTCAAACATGGGCAACACGTTGCGGTTTATGTGGATTATAATTAGGCCTTAACAATGATAAAGGTGGACATTGTCTCATCATAACAGGTGCAACCAAGCTAACAAGAGAGTGATGGAGATTTCCAATAAGCGCAGCATGTATGCACAAAGTCCTGAAAAGGAGTCTAATATGTCAAATGGAGTGGAAACACCTGTGTGAGTGCACCACGGGTGTATAGGCGATTTAAATCTAGCTCTATTAGAGTCTTTGCTTTCACTGTTTTTGTCCTCTGTCTCTCAAAGGGTTTTTCTCTGCTTTATTAAGCAGCTTTTCCGAGTTCCAGCCTGTTAATCAATCCACTCCACCTGGCATTTTCTTTTATTGACTCCCTAATGGTGGAGGAGCTATCTTCTCTCACCATCCAGATCTGCAAAGTGACTCTCCATTTTCACAAAGAATAAGTTCCTATGAGGCAACAGACATTCCTCATCTCCCAAACCAAATCACATTTTCTTTGTTCTCCTTTTCATTTACTTTCTTTGACAAGTCCTTTGTGTTTGGTTTCCGAACACCTTACCCATCACACGGCGCTTAGAAAACTGCATGGTAACAGTGCAAGGCTCTGACCTTGCAGTCCTTTTTTTTTTCTTGCTTATTATTTCAGTCATACAGGATCTGGAGCTCACTCTACTGTTCCATCCAAGCTAATTCACTCTGAATAAGAGTGCCAGCTAAATGCCTCAAGAGCAGAATGGAAAATGCTGGCCTGCAGACAGGGAAAAGCTGGTGGGTGGCGAGGTGTTGAAATACAGCGTTCACATGTATTAATGCAAGAAGCCAGCCAGAGCCTCGGCTCCACTGCAAGCAAATGAATGGACCCGCACCTAGAACACCATTCTAGGTATAGCTTGGATGTTTGGATCATTAGTTATGGTATGAACAAATACATCATTATCAGTGCAGAGATCAACAAAAGGCATGAATGAGTGGCATCCTGCAGGCACTGCTTTAAGTAAAACCACATATGAATCAAAGCATATCTGCAGCTGATGATTATTTTCGTTCTAGCTAACAAAGAATCACAGCGTCACAGAGCCCAAGGTGACATCTTCCCATTGCTTGATTTGTCCAATAAACAGCCCAAAACCTGAAGATATTCAGTGTACTGTGAAAAAAAAGGAAGCAGATTCAATTTGAGAAGCTGCATGTTTGGTATTTTTCCTTGATAAACAACTTAAATATTGAAAAGATTGTCAAATGTGATTCATTATCTGTCGAGTGACTAACCAATTAATAGTGGAATAATTTCAGCACTAAATCAAAGCTCTCCTCCTCAGACGTGATTTTCGAAGTTTTCTCAGATGCAATTAAAGGATAAGTCAATATTTCTTATTTTTGCAGTTTTGCCATCTGTTTGGGGACTTAAAGCAGCCGTAATCTCTCCTCTTATAATAACAATGTCGATGTGAAAGCGGCTGCTTGTTGTGATGAACCTGAATCTGCAGCGCTCCTCGGCTTTATGGAGCTTTATAGCCGGTTTCCGATCATTGTCGTCAGGCCTGCAGCTTTACAGTTTTGGTTCACCCTCACCGCTCTCGTAGCAGCAGGCAGCTGTTTCTGCAGAAAAGCTCCAAGAAACCAAAGTATACGATGCAGCAGACACAGTTACAGCTGGTGAATATCGCGGTGCATTTAATCAATAAAGAACCAGATCTTTCCCTCAGGTGGCAACCCTGCAAACCACAGATATGTTAAAACTCTTCAGTCAAACGTTGTGACTGTGGTCAAGGTCTGGTTAGGTTTAGGCCACAGACGGTGTGACGTCACCCATTGGTATTCTTAAGCCATTGTGAAGCTCAGTGGCTCAGGCTGTCGCCATCTTGGCAGTGTCTGACGCCTCCAGACTCCTGGCTAATCCAAAAATGGGCAAAGAGGTGGAGCGTGGGTGGACCTGAGGGACGCCAAAAGAAGCCTGGTTGCTGAAACCTAGCGGCTAGCTGTCGCTCAAAGCAGCCATTCCTATAAATATTCCCATAAATGTGTAAATAAATATGTAACGTTAAGCTTTAATCTAATTTTTAAAAGTGTATAAAAATTCACCAGCCTGTACAGTCGTCATGAACGGGGAAGTTGACATGTTTTTGTCTGCTTTAAAGTTGGGCATTTTAACATGGCAGCCTGTGGGGACTGACCCACTTTTGGTGGCAGCCTCAAGTGGCCATTCAGGGAACTGCAGTTTTTAGCACTATTGTATTAGCTTCATGAGCCCCAGAGGCCCCAGGCACGCTAGCAAAACACTCACATGATTAGGGTTTGGAAAGATCCTGTGTGTGGCCACAAACACAACTGGAAAATGCTTCTGGTGTTGTATCTGAAACTGTTCAGCAGCTCCCAGTAAAGACTGGGACAGACAGTCTGGGAAATAATGTTTTTTGAGGGGTTTGTTTAAAATCTGTCTGGTCATCTGATTGCTTGTTTCTTGCCCTGCTGAACCTCTTGTTTGTGATGTATCCATGCTGCAGCAGATCACTGTAATTAAACCTACAGTGAGGAACAAACACTGACGTATCACCACATTTTAAATGGTAACTGTTATGCAAACAGTTATCTATTCAGAGATCCAGCAAATACGGAGCAACGTTAGTGTTCAGTTGAAGTTATGTTGCTGACCACCCAGCTAATGAAAGGCCAGTATTTACTCTGCTTTTGGCTGTGGATTTGGTCTCCATGGACTACATTATGTCTATTGTTTCAGTAAAAATGTTGATTATAGCCACTTTAACTTAGTGTGTACAGTATCATTATAGCTGATGGGTGACTATGGAAATCAGACCCAGGTGGTCTGAGGTGCATCCAGGCCTGTGCTGAACTTTGCATGAGCTTTATGAGCCATGTGACATGAATTATCCATTACAGGTGTGCAGAATTAGCAGACCTGCAGTCATTATTTTTAGTGTTTAATTTTTAATGCTGCGGTTATGTATGGCTATTCTCTTTTTCCCTTGCAGTTTAAGGTCAGACCGTTTCTTTTTAATATCAGTCACAGTTTTGTCTTCCTGCTGCAGCTCTGCAGCGGCGACACACTGCCAAGCTGCACGTTGGGCTTTGTTTGTCAACCCACGATTTAGCCCACTGAATAACACGTGTTGCTGAGCTTCAGTCTCCTCTGTCAACATCTTCCAGAAAGTTTGCTTTTCTATATTGGGCCATGATTATTTGTGACTAAACCCTCAATTGTGCTGGTTTTATATAAGGTTTTTGCAAGGCAGGTGCTGCCAGTTTAAGGTGATTTGATATTTATAGATCACAGGTGTGTAAGTTACAAATGGGACTCTTAGAACCTGCTTAAGCAAGGCTTGTTAGGCTCAGCGTCCTTTATGAATCAAGCATAAGCACACCGTGGCAAATGATCTTAAGACTAAGCATAAATCTAAGAACATTTTTATAAATGAGGCCCCAAAATCTTGCTTTCGCGCTGCAGGAGCCGTCAGATTCAAACACAAAGAAAAGTTGCAAATGCTCCATACTGACTGCCACTCAGCCCACTGGGTCTCATCTTCCTGACATGGAGCACTGAGAGCAGCTCTGCCATTAGAGACGGAAGAAGAGAAGCATGTTGCGCTGACTGGAGTGTGGGCCTGTCAATCACCGCTAACAGCTGCATTTGGCATTTCAGTCAGGTACAAAAAGTGTGTTTGGTGCCAAAGTATCTCAAGTCAGACAGGCATTCAGACAGTGTGCATGAATAACAAAAAATTCATCAGAGTAAAGTGGGAATAACAGGAGGAGGATGAGGGGGGTAAACATAGTTCAGGATGGAGCCACAGTCGTGTTGTTATGACTTCAGAAAAAGATCATACTTACGTCTTCAAGGTTCCCCTCCACCATCTGTTCTCCGGCTGCAGTGACTCCTGGCTTCTTCTCCCACACACACACACACACACACACACACACACACACACACACACACACACACACACCACTCAACATGCTCTTCCAAATTCATTAGCATATAAATAACTCATACAAACACAAAAACACACACCAAGGCAGTGGTGCCATTACACAGATGCCTTTTCCAGTAGTGTTAAGAGGTGAATGTAGAATATTAGTGGGTATAAGCAGACTGCGGTGGTGTCCATTAGTGCGTGTGTGTGAGTGTGTGTTAGGTGTTGTTCTAAACCTGATGAAAAGGCTTTTAGGCTAATTACATGAGAAGAGTGTGTTGCTACCTGGATGAATTTTAATCTTGTCTCTCCCTTCCTCATACAGGCGAATATTATGTGCAGACACACACTGCACAGGTTCAGTACGCTGCCGCTGCAGCTGGACACTTAAGTCATGGAAGCATTTTAACAGAACAACTTGTTCTTATGTGCTTATGTGTGTGTGCCGTCACGTCCTCACAACACTGAAGTCCCTGATTGAGTCAGTAAAGAACACAATGTCTGAGCGGGATTCGGTTCATTGCTAATACCGCAGCTTGCTGACCGTGCATTTCATTCACCACCTCTCGCTTCCTTTTCTGTTTTCAATGACGGTTAAAAAGACATTTCTTTCAGGAGAGGGACCTTTTTTTTCCTTCTTAAAATCTGGTCTAACAGCGCCCTCTGTCCAGAGAAAGGTGCAACTGCAACATTTTTGATCTGACATTTAAAAACAGTTTTTACTGTTGAGCTCTAATTTCAAACTTACAAAATCAAATCAGGTCAGTTTTATTTATTGAGCCTAAAGTTATGAACTTGCCTTAAAGGGCTTTTCTGTCTGTATAACATAGAGTCTTCATCTGGATGAGCAAAAACTCACAAAACATGCGCACAAACAAAACCTTTAGCAGGAAAAAGGAACAAGAAGAAGAGCCACAGTGGAGGGATTCCTCTTCAGGAATCAAATAAAACAGTACAGGCTCAGAGGCAGAGGGGTCGTCCACTGATCACAGGGTTGGCAGGTTGAATCCCACCTCCTCTTGTCCACATGTAGAAGAGTCTTTGGACTCGAGACTGAAACCCAAATTGCTTCTGATGGGTAGGCGGCTGTGTGCGTGAATGGTGTATAAATTTAGCCATTCACTATTTCTAACTTGGAATATTAAGTGTAAAAGTGTTTTGAATGAAGACTGTGGACCAGAGAAGTTGAACATCTTCCAGCTGCTGCCAAGAAAAACCGGGACGTCACTCATAAAACCTCATTTCAACCACGAACATCTGCAGTAAAATGCAGCCAAAACACTAAGCACTTTATTTTGAGTGACACGCCTGTTAAATCGAGAAAATCCTTTTGATGATGCAATTTTGCATTTCTGTGTAGAGTTAAGTGGCCTCATTTAGACACACTTAATATGGGGAAATGAGTTCGCAAATTAATTTCACATTCAGTTTACTCATTTTGTGCTTCAGGTTTGTTTGAACTGTGCATTCAACAAACTCTTGCATTCCAACTTCTCCTCATGCATCCAGTCAAAGCTCAAATGCATGGCCCCTTTTTTTGTTATCCTAATATTTCAGTTGTATTAAAGATATTTTTCTCCCCGTGCCCTCAGAGAGCGCTCTGCATTCGAGGTTTCAAGGCAAAGTACAACCTGAAGAAGTTTATCTTGATAAAATCCGACTAAAATCAGTTGACTTAAGACTGAAAGGAGCTGTGAAGTCAGACACGTAACAGATCTTTTGAAGACCCGGAGCTGCTCCAGTGGGACGTGGTGTTCAACCACAAGCGCATTCAAATCCTCAATCCTCTCGTCGTGTCTGTCTCAATCATTTTTATGTCTCAAGGTGATATTGAGACTGGAAATGAGGGCTTGGTTTGGAATTACAGCAGCAGTTTAAGGCTGCAGACAGAAGCACAAAGGCCTTTTCATACTGTGTTTATCACAAAGTGGTGCTTTAATGGACCGTTTTTCACTGACATTTTGACATGTCAGAGGGGAAGCACAGGTGTAAATAACATGATTCGTACTGAATTCAGTCGCAGCAGCTGCTTCATTGTCAGGGTGCTGGTATTGTGTGTGCTGCTTCAGTGTCTTCGCTGACTGGGACGTTTGAATGGAGCAGAACCATCATTAATGTCATTAGTGATTTGTTTCTTCCTACTATGACAATTCAGACTGTCAGCTGTGAACACAATAACAGCTGTATTCTTGGTCAGGCTCACATCAGTCTGCACTCGTAAGTTTTGGCCGTTGGGGCTTAATTCAGAGTTATTGGCTGTTTTTCATTAAGTCTAATGGAAGGAGCCATCAAGGTTATACAGGATGTGAACTGATATGAGGGCATCATTTCCTATTTGTTTTATGAAAACGTTCATTTTCTGAAGAACAAAATGTTTTACGCCTGCAGTTTATCCGTCCCCCGAAGTGAAATCTGATAACAGAGACAGCTTTTACAGAAAAGTGTCCTCCAATTTGATTCTGTCATCTTTAATTACAACAGGCGTGATAAGAAAATGCCTAAGACCTATTAAACTACCATTAGTTTGGGGAATTTAAAACATTTTTAGACTTTGTCATCAATTTACTGCATTAATCATACATTTGTTTTGTTTTTTTCATTCAGTTGTGATGAATTAAGGAAAAACAGTGGAATATCCAAAATATTCAGTGCAATATTACACCAAAAACCCATCTGGAGTTATTTTTAATGGCCGAATAATTGATATTCAGGGAATGTGTTCTCTGCTTTGATGACATCTGCTTCCTGGCTTTATCAACTACTGACATCTTTTTTTTTTGATGTAATCTTTTTCTTTACATCTCTGCAAAAGAATAAAGGATCGCATGCGAACAGACAAAAGTCAGATGACGCTTTGCACAAGAAAAAGAGTCTTATGGTGCTGGTGACTAAATAATGTTTAGGCGAGGCCATGCCAGTTCAGTCGTACCCAAATGGATTCTGTCTGATGGACCTCACTCCTCCTCACAACTGCCCACCTCCATTTCTGCTGCTTCATCCAGCTGGCTGCTTCTGCCGGGTCCACTTCCCTTGGCTCACAGTCCCCGTAAACAGCAGACATTTGGTGGGCAGAAAGGAGTCTGCTGGAGTGCTCGAGGTCTGCGGACCCAACTGGCGCGTGAGTGAGGCAGATTATTCTTGTCATGAAACTGGCCCTGGAACAGCCTGGATCGCGTGGCTGATTAGTTTCTCTGGCAGGGAGGCTGTCAAGCAGAGGGTCTCCTGTTTCCTTTGCTGAGTGAGAAGCTCAAGTTCTCCGGAGAGTTGGACGGGTTTGTAGAGGCATGGATGATTTGGCCTGTTTGGCTGTTTGACGGAGGAGATGAGAGTAAGTGTGGAGACATTGTGATGATGGAAAGAGACACTGGTTGAGGAATCAGCTTGGAGGAAAAGTTTTACTGAGCTCACACGTACTCAAACACACTCACACCTGAAAACTGCCAAGTTCAGCCTGAATAAACAGATATTTACAAAAATCAATGAAGTCGATGAGGGCAAACCATAAATAAATTGTCTTTTTACGGTTTTCAATTGAGTATATGTCAAAAAGGATTAGCAAGTTGTTCCAGTCTGTTTTTTCATGTTTCATACAGCAGGGTTGTAAATTACAGACTTTATAGAGAGGCTTGAAGCACGTTACATTCGGTCTGCACTATGTTAATCTGTATAAATGAACATGTGGGGGAATAGCTGCATGCAGTTTTTGGTTGAACGCTTTGAGATCGTTGCATTTTTAATGTGCATTAATATTTGTGCTGCTGATTGAAGGAAAAGACGCTCTCAGGTTGGTGAGTTGGAGCATTTCAACATGAAATTGGATTTTCGTTGTTGTTTAACCCACACCAACACAATCCAAGTGAATGTTGAAACAGTGCATTTGTGCAGTAATTAAGATAACAGTCTTCGCTCAAATCACTTGACTCTGCTGTCAGACCTCCTCTCCAAAGCCCCCAGGTCCTCCACCTCAACTCAAAGGATCCAGGAGATACCGAGCCAAGCAAAAGCACGTCACCTTCATCCATCCAATCAGGAAAGGATTAGATAAACTCCACGTCACTTTGCTGTTGAACCCTGCTCAGGCGCGCGCAGACAGCGGGGTGTCGGCCCTCTCTGCTGCGCCCTCTGGCGTCCCCCGGCGGTGATCTCCGGTAGAGCACCGGCGCCCTCCTCCTCAGCTCGGCCGTCCCACCGCCGCCCGGAGGAGCCGCTCTCACTCCGCTGCCCAAGTTCACAGACCCGCCGGCTGAGTGGAGAGTTTGGATAGGCTGTCCCGGTGCGTGCGTGTGTGTCTGCTTTACTGTTGTTACGCGTTGGATGGACAGACCGACTTCTGCTTAACTTCAGATCTTATTCTGCGGCCTGGACGGTCTCATTTAAACTTTTTTTTATTAACTCTGTGAACATCTGCCGGCTTTGTTTCCTCTCTATCCAGACTGATTTATGTTCATGGCGCGGTCTAACCAAGATGGACACGGGCTGTCTGCCGGCTGGAGACTAGATAACGGCTTCACCCATTACATCTAAATGTAGACTTTACTTAAAAATCCGCTGAACGTTTTCTTAATCAGCTGGATGTAACCGGACTGGGCCATTTCCACCCCAGAGGTCGCATCCTATAATGAACATTTTCCCTCTGAAGTTTCGCTGAACTTTTCCCACGACATGTCGGGAGTGGTCCGCACCCTGAGCCGCTGCCTCCTCCCGGCCGAGGCCAGCCGGGACCCGGGCAGCAGTAAGGAGAGGAGCCGGGAGAGGGACGCGGCGCAGGAGCGGGAGGCGCGGCGCAGGAGCCGGGAGATAGACGCGATGCTCGCCCGGGAGAGGAGAGCCGTCCGCCGGCTGGTGAAGATCCTGCTGCTCGGGGCCGGGGAGAGCGGAAAGTCGACATTCCTCAAACAGATGCGCATCATTAACGGGCAAGAGTTTGATAAAAAAGCGCTTCTGGATTTCCGGGACACCATCTATGAGAATATACTGAAGGTAAGAACAAGCTCGATGGGAAATAAAGAGCTCGAGGCCTAAAGAGGAAACTTTACAGCCCTGAGTCCAAAGTTTCGAACAGCCAGGTTTATATTCCCTGCTGTCAACTCCTGTTCTTACCTTTGTGTTTTTATTGCAAATTTACCTTTTGTTAGCTGAGAACTCATAAAAGCTTTCAAACCATGTTAAATGATTAAAGCATGTGCGGGACACTGACATTTAGAGACTTATCGACCACATCTGAAAGATTAACCGATTAATCAATGAATCTTTGGAGCTAGATTCACTAGAGCTGAAACAATTCGTCAGTTAATCAACTGGAAAGCTAATCAGTAACAAATGCCACAATCAATCATTTCTTTAAGTTATTTTGCAAGAAAATATTGCCAATTATCACGAGCCGCAGCTTCCCTGATGTGAAAATTTGGTGCTTTTATGACGGGAACTGAATATTTGGAGTTCTGGACTGTTTCTTCACAAGGAAGCAGATGTCCAGTTATTCTGCACTATTTCTCACATTTTATGAACCAAACGACTGTTAATTAATCGACATAGTAATCAGCAGATTAAGCAGTGGTAGAAATAATCATTATTTGCAGACCTAATATTGACGTTTTCATCCCACCGCAGAGGAACTGAAACAAACAGAGAGGTTTTGTTGACATAGTGCATATTTTTATCCTGAAGTGTGTGTGTGTGTGTGTGTGTGTGTGTGTGTGTGTGTGTGTGTGTGTGTGTGTGTGTGTGCGTGCTGTCCCTTTGTTTGCTGTCATGGCTGGGCCTCCTTCACCAGCTAACAATACCAGTCTATTCCTGAGGGATGAGCACATCCGCCCTGAGTGCCACACAGCACAGACAAGGATGATAAGAGCCTGCACTTCTGCACAGACAAGGCAGCAGTTCACAATGCCCCCCCCCCCCCCCCCCCAACAGCAGCATACAGCGGCGGAGCTGTCTCAGGCCACAGCATGAGAACAGGACACCCCCGCCCGTACATGCATTTCACCACCTCCTATCCCCCTGAAGAACACAATGCATGATGTGTACAAGGACACAGGAGAGGCAAAATTTCAAGAAATCACATGACTGATGTGCAGGATTTGAGCCTGCCCACAGTCAGAGTACATGCATCTGAACCAACATAGAAACATGATCCGCAATCCCGTCATCCACCAGCCTGAGAGCTCTCTATAGTGTGAAACACCATAGGACACCATATTGCTGTCAGGGCTGCAATTAATCCAATAAACAATACAAAATATCAGAAAATAGAGAAAGATGCACAAAGTGATGTCGCCTGATTAATTGTTTTCTTCCAGCCAGCAGTCCAACGCCCACAAGCATTCAGTCTGCATTCAATAAAAAACAGCATCAAACTGCAGTAAGTCGATAACTTCCATTAATGATTGGTTATTTATTTCCTTGACTAATTGTTTCTGTGAAATATCTGAAAATACTGCAAAGGATCGGTCATCATTTCCCAGAGTGCAAGTTAATATCTTAGTTGATTGTCTGAAAAATAGTGAAAAACCCCAAAATGTTCAGTTTATTGTAAAAAAAGAACTGAAAAAACAGCTAATCTTCACTTTTAACAAGCTGACACCAGCGACCTGATAAATGATGAAGATGAGTAGGTTGTGGGAATAGTTGCTGACTCATTTTATTGTTAGCTGACTAATCGCTCAACGCCTTAATACTCCGTTTTACCCTTTTGTTTCCCCATAAGCTGTTAAAAGCATCTTTTCTCAATTAATCGATTAATCTTTAGGTGACGTCATCAGATTACTAATCATTCATCCAACCGACGGCACCAAACCCGAAGATGTGCACTGTCAAAGAAAAGCAGCGAATCCTCAAGACGTTTTTGTGCTTTTGTGCTTGAAAAATCACCAAAAACACAATCAGTTATCAGCCTTCAGCCTCATCCTTTACATTCTGCACACCGACACTCCAGCTGCACCGCCCCATCGAATCTGAACATCCAGATGTTTTTTGCACCATTTTATGGACATTTCCCCAAAATTCAGAGATATTTTGTTATTTGTGGACACACTGGATCTCCAGTAGAGACAATATTTGGCTGCACGGCAGAGATGTTGACATAGCTTCAGCACTAATGACTGAAAAGTGAAATTATTTTAAATATATCTTGAAATAAAAACAGTGTATTGGCCTCGAGGAGAAGATATGGGAATCAGTCGTAAACGACACATCCTGCTCCGCATAGACATTCAATTATAACGGAAGCACAAATGGCTAAGAGACACTGAATTCACCATTTGTGCAGAATTAGCGGAAACATTAACCAAATGTTAAAATGTGTGCCATGATTCTGTGAGGAAAGCCGGGATCCGTTGGCGTATTAAGCGGGATATGACCTGAACAGAAGCGTCTGTGGTTTGGGGCGTTGGTGGAGGATCAGCCTCACCTGCCGGGCGCAGAGGATTCCCTCCATCCCCCCTTTCATGGGAACCTCGTGATGGAGAAGGAGAACAAAGCTTGAAGGAAGGAGGGATAAACGGAACACACAGGTGTGCAGTATAATCAGGCTTATAAGAATGAATCGCAGAGGTGGAGTTCAGGTGTGGTCCCCCTGCTTGAATGTCCGTAATTACACCTCCAGCAGTGAGGGATAAATCTCTGCAATAATCCCCACCAGAGTGGATTTATTCGTGTGCCTCGAATGAAAGTGAAACGAAATGTGAAACCGATCTAAAGGCCTCATGCATCAAATGCAGGTTAACCTCGCTCACCTGCGCTCGTGACGCTTTTGAGCTCTGCTTATCTCCACTTCTCCGACCGCCGTCGTTTGTCAGCCATCACTGTTTAACCAAGTGCTCTCCCCAGTGCACATCAATCGAGGGGGAAAACCCAAGCGCACAGTTTGAACAGCTTGTTTGTCTAATGCAGACTTTTCTTATCTCCCAGCTTCCTTTAATTATCCCTTTAAGTAGCTTTGAGGTTGGAAAAATCATCTTATTCCGCAGAGCACGGCTCGTTCTTTATTAGCTCGGTCCAGCTCCTCGTTTAAGCTGCCGAAGCCTCAAAACAAAGCGCTCTCGGCGTCTTCAGAAAGATTTTAAAATAAAGCTCAACACCGCGTGCACTGGTTGAAGTTTGTTGTCGTTTGTTAGCATACAGAGGAAGGCCACCGCTGACCTACCTATGCTGCATTTTAGCAGTTTTTGATCTGTACTGTACTCTAACTGCACAGCGGGGATGTTTTCTGCCTCCCCATGTGTTGAGTGTTAGAGGAGGACAGCAGTGACTTTATACTACTTTATAATTACAAATGAAACAGCTTTTTTCAGTCCCAGCTGGCGGCTAACTGCTTTTATTCTGAAGCCATTGACCATGTCATGACTGTGACGAGTCTTCAGTTCAGACCTCAGATTTTCATGTTTTTCTAGCCCCATGCGGTCAAATACTACTGAGGGCCACTGACACATAAGACAAACACCAAGAGCCGACCTGTCTCCCCTTTGAAGAGCGTTTCCCTCCCTTTCAAGTGCTGTTTCCCATAGCCTTGCCCTCCATGGTCGGCCTTAAAGAGCCAGTACAGAACACGATCATCTGCAAACAGACAGTTTTCCAAACTGTTCCTGTAGTCCATGTGTTCATCTCCTTCATCCAGTCATGTGTTCACAAAGTGGTGAACTCGCTCCATCCTCGCTCGTGAACAACTGAGCCTTTCCAGGATGTTCCTTTCACACCCGATCATGATCCTCTCACCTGTTACCAATCAGCCTGTTTACCTGTGGAATGATCCAAGCAGGTGTTTTTGGAGCGTTCCACATCTCTCAGTCTTTAGCTGCTCCTGACCCAACGTGTTTGAAACATGTTGCTGCATTAAATTCAGAATAAGCAGATATTTGCAAAAATCAACGAAGTTTATGAGGTGAAACATTGAATATATTGTATTTGTACTGGTTTCAATTGAGTGTATGTGAAAGAGGATTTTTATCTCTATAACTTTTTTAGAATCAGTAGGATTAAGGTGAACTGTATTTCGCTTCATTACATGAAGGTCACCTGAGTGCTGCACCTGAATAAAGGTTAAGGCATCGACATAATGCTTCTGTGAAGCAGCTTATCCAGAATGCAAGATAAGAAAATGCACAGTTGATACTTTTTTTCATCGATCGAGTAGCTCAAGTGATATATTCAAAGCAAACACGACACGGCTTTATCATATTTCCCAGCTGATGAGGATCACAACAATAAAAAAGTGACCAGCTCACATCAGATTCAGGGACTCTGATGTTGTTCTCCAGATTTGGGCAAAAAAAGAGCTTCATTTCTTGGCAGCTAGTTTGAGGAGCCTCTGAAACAGGTCAGACCCGGTCAGCTTGGCTGTGGTTTGGTGTATTCAGCGTAGACATGTAGACACACTTACTGACTTATTACAGACCAACAAGGAGGACAAACGGGCTGGCTGACCAGCGGGAAAACAGACGGGATACAGGAAGAGAGGCAGACAAGACCACAGAGGAGGATTATGCAACAAATACACAGATTAGCAAGCTGATAATGTACAGGTTGGCTCAGATGCACACGTAGATGATAATCCTGAGTGTGACTCAAAGCTCACTCACTGTGACTCTCTCTGAAACTTCACAGCTGGCACGCCGGTGTTCGATCCGCATGTGTGTCAGATCATGGATACGAGTGTGTCTTTGTGTTAAACACTGCTTTGTTTTTGCCAGTCTTACTCATTCCTACGGCAAAAAACACAAACATCAGTTCTGGCAAAAAAATGTCGTAAATGAGGGATCAGACTTAAAAACACTCCGAACCACTTAGTCACAAAGCAGCATCTCAGTCAGACTACGCACACACACAAGGCCACACACACACACACACACACACACACACACACACACACACACACACACAGTCGCTGCATTAGTGAGAAACTGTCAGGTCTTATTTTCATTTTATTGTAATTGCCTTGTGCATCTATTTTAAGAGGGGAATCTCTCTTTGTGTTCCCTCGCCAGAGATTTCTTCCAGATTCTTTCCTTGCTCAGGGGTTTCTAGAGGATTTTCCTGCTCTTTGTAGAGACAAAGTTGAGCCGGGTTGGCAGCTGTTCATGTTGTGGGCCCGTAAGCCCGCTGAATACGATATTAAGCTGTGCAAATAAACCTGACCAGGCTTGACTGTTGCGCAAACGTTAGCTGGTCGTGATGACTCACCGCACACGTGTACTCATAACCCTTAACCTGCTGTGACCCTCGAAACGCTTCGAAGTTCGCGGATATTGTTTGCTGTGGAGCTCTCCGTCATTCCGATCAATAAATCAAACAAACCGGCTTTAACAATACAGCAGCGGCATTAGAGTAAACCATTAAGACGGGTCATGACATGTGGAAGTGGAGCAATGAAAAGGATTTTAAAAAGTTTAATGAAAACAGAAGAGGAGACAGTGTGTGTGCGTGCGTGTGTGTGTGTGTGTGCGTGCGTGCGTGCGTGTGTGCGTGTGTGTGTGTGTGTGTGTTGGTTAGTTTGATCAGTCAGCAGGAGACCTCCCACACAGAAGATCAGTCCACATGGTTCTCTTCAGAAAACCACCAGCAGCCACACATGTACATGTTTAAGTGTGTGTGTGTGTGTGTGTGTGTGTGTGTGTGTGTGTGTGTGTGTGTGACTATATATTGCTCACTCACATTGTGGGGACTCACCATACTTGTGGGGACAAACTGCAGGTCCCCAAAATGTAAATCATAACATTTGGATAAGGTTAGGTGAAGGTTCAGGTTAGAGTAAGACTCCAGGAAATGAATGTACGTTTATGTACTGTCCCCAGAAGTAATGAAAACCTTTGAGTGTGTGTGTGTGTGTGTGTGTGTGTGTGTGTGTGTGTGTGTGTGTGTGTGTGTGTGGACCTGTATTACTCATGCAGTGGGGACATCTGTTTACACAGTCACATTGTGGAGACTCGCCTTCCTCATGGGGACAAAACTCAAAGCCCCATTACGTCGATCCTTAAATTTTAGCGCGAAGAATTGGGTTAAAGATCTAGCGTTTAGGATCAATGGCATCTAGTGGTGAGGTTGCAGATTGCAGCCACCCTCCTCACCCTCTTCTATGGTGCTCCCTGTCCTCTCTGGGCCACTGTAGAAACACGGAAGTGCAATATGGTGGGCTCTGTGGAAGAGGACCTGCTCCCTCTGTAGATAAAAAGAGCTCATTTTAAGGCCACAAAAACACAACAGATCTTATTTTCAGGTGATTACAGACGAATGAAAGTCGTGGCTGTAGTTATGGTTTGGGTAAGCCTCCGGGAAATGACTGTAAGTCTGTGTAATGTCCTTAAAGTGATGGAAATGCAGCGTTGATGTTTTCCCCAGGGTGACAGCACGTGCTGTCTGAGGTTTCTTTTACTCCGTGTGGTCAGGAAATATTTGTACACATAGTGCAGACATTAGAAAGAGCCTCTGTTACAGCACCTCCCTGCACTGACTGTGTGATTCTGCAGGGCATGCGTGTGCTGGTGGACGCCCGGGACAAGCTGGGCATCAGCTGGCAGAGCTGCGAGAACGAGAAGCAGGGCATGCTGGTGATGTCGTGGGAGGGACGCGTGGGCGGCTCGGGGGTCGAGCCGAGCGAGTTTCAGCTGTACGTGATGGCGCTGAGCGCGCTGTGGGCGGACACCGGCATACAGGAGGCCTACGCACGGCGCTCTGAGTTCCAGCTGGTGAGTAGATTAACACACAGTTTCCCCCTTTATTTCCCCTTAAGTAGCTTCAAGGCTGTTAAAATAATCTTTCTTCATTTCATTGATATATAAAGATATTCTGTATCTGTTTGGTCCAAGTCTTTATTGATGTCATATGATGAAAATGATGAATGTAGTGCAAATGATGTGTTATGTTGTTTTGATGTCTTATGCATCAGTTTTACACATTTCTCCAAATTCAGATCGACATGTTTGCTATCTTTGGAGATCGTAGCGTCTGCAGTAGATTTTAGAATAAAGCTCTGAGGGTTTGAACAATGTTTGTACTGATGGCTGCTGTTAAGGATGATGTGGATGGATGGACGACTGTCCCCCGTAACAGTTTAAAGATGTAGTTCCATCAACAATGGTATTTCTTTTACAGTTTAACAAGAAAGACTTTAACAACATCAAACCATCCTTAAAACGTCTTAAACTACTAATGCAGCAGTCTCGTGGGTTAGGGACAGTCATGTATTTATGGTGAAATATTTCAAAATAAAGCTCTTATGGCTGCATTAAAAACCAGAACAGATGTCAGCACAGGTTAAAACTGAACTTTGACCAAATATTTAGGTGCTTTGTTTAATAGAGCAGCATCAATGTTTTTGCGTCTGTTCCTGAAATAGTCGCACATCACCTCAGTGATGCGAGCAGTCGAGAGCAGCACATATCTGCATACTGTATAACTGATCTTCCACAGCCAGGAGTCACAAAGCTAATAATAACTGACAAGCTCACGACTTCAGAGGAATTAACAGGATAATGCCACAGATGTTTTTACCCTTCAGCTAAAGAAAGCCGTGAAGGAGAGCGAAGCCTGTGGAAGAATTTTATTGTGTTTCTGAGCAACTTAAGTTTTCTTTTTTGGAGACTTTCCAAAGACGTAATTATTTTTCTCTTGACTGGAAATGGAGCCGCTGAAGTGGAGCCCAGTGGACTTTCATCTGCCACGCTACACTGCACTGTTTTCATTGCGTAACTTCACAAAGATAGATCAATAGATAGAAAATAAGGCAGTATTTTATTGAAAAATTCACAAAGTGTCTTTAAAGCAGGATTTGATAAAATGGTGCCTTTACTCATCCAAATATCAGAGTGAGGTTCGGTAAATTGATTGAGTTTTGATGACTTGAAGGCCTCGAAATCACCATTAAAAAGGTATCATGAGGTGACTTTGTTAGCTGCGCGCTCTTGTTTTCTTATCAGTGAGTCGAGGGGATGGAGGAAGTGAACGGTAACAGGATGAATCCAGAGCTTCATGAACCGCTCCTTGAGCATGACTTGAGTTACAATTCATTACCTCCTCTGCAGAGGTGATTTTCAATTTATTTTTGCAGGACAAAATTTAGGGGCATTTGATATTTGACAGGACAAATTTGATTATGTATGGATGGGAGCTTCTCTCTGCCTACAGTAAATCTTAGCGATAAAGCTGCTCTAATCAATATTTTTATATGAGGAATGATCAAATGACCGTCTGAGCACTAGCTGCCCATGCCAAACAGCAGACAGACAGCGTTAGCAAACTAGCTGGTGGACATAGTGGACAGTTAGCAGCGAGAGTCAGATATTTGTCTCAGGAGTTGGTGGAAACCAAAACAGAGCAAAAAGAAGAGTGAATAATTGATTTACATTCATCTGCTGGCCAGAAATGAGTGACAGTGATGCTGCTTCTGCTCAACGTATACAACACATTCCCCATATCAACTTCACGGTGAGAATATGTTTAGCTTACAGCTTTTTATAATTCCTCCAATGAATGCAAGGTTAAAAACATATTGAAACGCTTATTTATTCCATATAGAGGTGTGAACAGCCCTGTATGGAGTCCTCTCTAGGTTCGATTCCAGCCCGGACCCTTTGCTGCATCCCTGCTCTCCCCCCCATTTCCTGCCTCTCCACAGCTGTCACTTTCCAATAAATACAAAAACCCCGGAAAAAAGCGTCCACGTCTAGAAAGAGTAACATCGGATACCTGGCAGCTCTTGTGCTGATGTTTTTTTTTCCAGATGTCTGAGTTCATCTCTGTCTCTGCTGCCTGAGGAGAACCAAACAAACTGAGACGCGTTCAAAGCACCACTTATTGTAGTTTAAAGGACAGAGCAGCTGGAGAACCACTTGGTATCACAAGTAACTCTTAAAGTGTCTACAAATATGCTGTGAAGGGCCAGACAGACTGTTAATGACACTTAATAGTTCAACAGACTGTCATGAATGATCACTAGGCGTATTGTCAACACGGTGGATGTCTCACAGCATCGGCGTCGGCAGCTGGTCCTGTTGTCTGGCCAGTTTGCGTTGGCTGGAGCAGCTTGTTTATTTGGACTTTACTGGACGTGATGCCACAGCTCTACTTTCTGTGACCTTTTACCTTGTTAAACATTTATCAGTGACGAAACAATCTGCAGTCAGACAGAAGCCACTTCCGTCCCCCTCTCACTTAACATGCTGTAGGTGTGTGTGAGACAGTGCCCAGCTTAGAGTCACACTGCCTTGTCTTATCTGGAGGTGTTGTATGATAAAGCTTGTATGGCACAGCTGTGCAGGCTTGTAGACTTCATTGTGGCTTAAAGGATAAAACCGGTGTTTTTCTTAATGTCAACAAATTCCATGAAAAGACTGAAACCAACAATGAACTGAGCAAGTACTGTCTTTGTGTCCTGATATAGCTTAATCCTCATAAACCTCCACTGTTGTCAGAAAACTATTAAAAACACATATGAGCCACGCACTATTTCGAGTCGATCACACATACGCATCCTGTTTCTGTAAAAACTCAGTAGTGTGTGTATTAATGTTTAGACAAAGTGATTTAGGCTGTTTAGTACTTTGTTATGCAGTTAGCTAGCACTATAGCCGCAATTGTTCAGCTCATGTTTAGTTTTACAGGCTGTGATTTTCCCATTTGGCCACCAGGCTCCAAAAACCCACCGTAGACCACCTGCTCAGCACCAAACACCAATCAGCTGAACAGAGGGAGCATTTAGCTGCTGAAGCGCTAGGAGGTCAGGAGGTGGAGGAAACCAAAACAGAGCTAAAAGAGAGCAGTTACGCAGTTAGCGAGCGTAACAGCTAACCCTCGGCTGTATCATTAGAACTGGATACAACACTGGAGGCGGGGCTCCATTCATTGCTGTGAACTCTGCTCAGTGGCGCATGAAGCCATAAAAGCCACATCATGCTATGAAAAGATTACCTGGATAAATGTGCACTGGCCCCAGAGCCTTCCACCAGCCCAGCTGGCTGACTTTTGAACCAAATGGATCAATTTCAAATCAACAATGAGTCATTTTGCAGGGTTTTAATCACTCAAAACAAACACCTTCACCCACTTCTTTCACAATAGAAGTCTAAGGGAAAAGGTCTTGTGTGTCACGTGACGTCAAACTGGCTTCAAAGCCTAGCGCGCTTACTGGGGCTTCAGCTAATCCGTTTGCTACTTGGGATTATTTGTTTGGATTTATGTAAAATTTTACTGAATTTGGAAAACATCATGCGGCTCGCGCTGTTTGCCCTGATATACATTGTTTTTCCAGAGTCGTGTTTCCTGAATCTCCACACCAGAGGTGGTGAGAACAAAGCTAGCGTGAGTCAGAATTGCCACAATTATGAGACTAATGTTAAAAACTACAGGATTTCCTTTGTGGCTCTGAGGCTGAAAATAGTTCCCAAAAATGCACGATTTGCTCCTGTTAGGCTGCCGTATGCTGAAAACTCCAGCGCCCAGCTGTCGAAGGAAATCACTTCACCTTTGCATAAAAATGAAAGTATATATTTGTAACCCTTTTTGAAGATTTAAGGCTTCAGTAGGAACAAATGGCTTTGTTGGTTGAGTGTCACAGACGGGAACTGAAAAGTTTTGAGATGTAGACGAACACAGCGGTTCTCAAACTGGGGGGCCTCTGCAGGGGGGTGAGGATGACTGGGGGGAAATGAGTGAAACTAAGTTGAATGAATATGATTTGTGTGGATGAAAATTCAGCTTGGATCTCTTTTTATTAGCTGCCTCTCTTCATCGGTGATGATTGATAAAAATTGTAGGGTGCGGGCGTGAACTGTTTTTGGCTTCTGAAGGAGGAAAAAGTTTGAGAAGCGCTGGGCTAACACATTGTTGGTTTTGTTGACAGTAAAAAAAATAGAGAATAACGCCAGCTTCGTCCTCTCAAAGTAAGAAAAACCAAAATGTCTACTGTGGAGTAAATGTGCTGAGTTAGACGCTCTCCGCCTCCCCCTTCGCTCCGCTCTCCGAGAGGTTTTCCGGGGATACCGCAGTCAGCTTTTCCCAGGCACAGCTGGAGCCGGGCCACAGGCTGAAAGGGAGGGAGGAAGGAGAGAGAGAGTCCGGTGGGAGGAAGAAAGAAGAGGAGTGGAAAGTAAAGAAGAGCAGGGGATGAGAGAGAGAGAGAGAGAGAGAGAGAGAGAGAGAGAGAGAGAGAGAGAGAGAGGAAAAAACAGTGAAGAAGAGGAGAGATAGTGAGGGAAAAACAAACCAAAAGCGAGCACATGCAAGGATTTTGTTTACTCGCAGGGCTCTCTGTGTTCCCACCACACCCAGATAACAGGCAGTTTGATATAGGATGCAAACACCAAAACCTCTTGTGCTTGACAAAAACAAGGCTGTATATCATGCTGTGACCGTAAACCGTTGCTGTTGTGTGCAGCAGCACAGACGTCCTGAATGAAGGAGGTCTGAGTTAACTGTATGGGGAACTTTGAAGCCACACACACATGTGAAGAGGCTATAAATGCTGACACACATGTACAGGCGCACACACACACACACACACACACACTTCAGCCTGGAAGTCTGTGCAGCCGCAACACTTCGCGGGTTCATGTATGAACAGTTTGTAACTTTATCTAAAGCCATTTACAGAGCGGGAAAATCTTTTTCTATGAATCCCCGTGTCAGCGCGATGGCCCGAAAAACAGCCAAAAAGTAAGATCATATCTACTGATGAACTCTCTCTCTTTCGGTGTGAGAATTAAAGGATAATTCTGGTTTATCACCACTCATTTTTAGTTTTGACAACACATGACCTGGGAACATCTGCGCAAGAAACACAGGCTTTTCCCAGATTATCTCGACCTGTTTATTTGGAGGAGAAACAGAAAGTGAGCACGCCCAAAATGCTGCTAATGATCTCACAGAAGCCGTGTGCATGCATAAGTACAGTGAGCTGAACCAGGAAGTCGGAGCTCGAACCGATGGATGTTTGCAGCGGACAGTTTGGGTCATAACTGCGCCGTTTGTCTTCGTTTTCTCTTCCAAATAAGTCCGACTAACCTGGAGGTTTGTTTGAAACTTGTCTTGTGTGTAGTGCTGATGTAGTGTGTTTGGATTTTAACATATTTTATGAGGTTTTAACGCAGTATAGGATTCAAACATTGGCTGCAGAAACATGATAATTTGCTGCTTTTATATATTTGAATGAGTGTTGGTTTGGCAAAACAAGCAAATTCAACACGTCACCTCAGACAGTTTTTGCATTTTCTGACATTTTATCAAATAGGTGACTAATAATCAAAGTATAATCAACAGATTAATTGATAATGAAAAGTTGTGAGTTACTGCCCGAGATGTTTATTCACTGTATTCACAAGGTGAGCTAATACCGCAGTTTGTAGTGAAAGGACTGCAGTTGTCAAACAAAGTGGCACACATATACCTGTGGCCACACACACACACACACACACACATAGACAGGCGCGCGCACACACACGCACGAATGTGAGCTTATTCAGGTCTCTGCTGTAATAAAGCCCCTAATCTGCCCATACACGCCATGAATGGAGACATTCCTCCAGCCTTACTCAACCGCACACACTCGCACACAAATCCAGACACACACACAAGCACACACACACACACACACACACACACACACACACACACAGCGCTGTATTTTACAGTTTTACAAGGTATAGATCTGCATTACAAGGGGCTCAGCCTCATCCTTTGCATAATAAAATGAATTCACTTTGATTTACTTTGAAGCCTGCAGTGCATCATTGATCAGGCTGTCTCATTTCTGCTGATGGCAGTTTGCGTCTGTGCAAGTGATCTTTTGTGTGTGTGTGTGTGTGTGTGCGCGTGTGTGTGGGTGTCTGTCTGTCTGTCTGTCTGTGTTTGCGTATCCCTTCATCTGTGGGAATTCCCCTCTCCCTGCTTTTCCCTCCGACCAGCCCCTCCTGCTCGTGTCCAGCTGAACCAATCAGAGTCCCTGGCTTTGTGTTTCCTATTGCTGTGACACTGCAGGTCAGCGGCGGGGTCACAGGGTCACATCTCACCCGCACAGGGGTCACGTTTCCTGGTTATTACGGGCCATGTTGGGGCAGACGGAGATTTATTTAACAGCGGCGTGAAGAGTTTTCATTAATTACATTTGATCAGCGTGACAGAAAAAGTTGTCTTCAGCTTGTTTTTAAAGGGGAATAACGAGATACTGCAGTTAGGCCCAGATGTGTGTTTGCGTGTGTGTGTGTGTGATGGCTGTGCTAAAATGACTTTGTATCTGGGTTCTGTCTGACTCGCTAATCCCTCCCTCCCCCATGTCTCCCCACTGTTTTCACACACACAGCTGTTTCCTGTTCAGTGTGTGTGTGTTTAAGAGAGAGAGAGGGAGGAAGAGAGAGATTCACTTTTAAACTCCTGTCAGGAATCATAAACGCAAAGAAGAACGGTGAAGCTAAGTGTCAACAGCTAGCAGCTTGGAACTTGTGCTTTTTACGGTCTGTGTGCAGCGAGTGTTGTCGTACAGGCTGAAAGTTCCCGCTCATTTACTGCAAATCCCATATACTTACTGTAACACCCCAGCACACCATTTTACAAATCCTGCTGCTGTCCCAGGCACCCACTGCTTTCCATTCATTTCTGAACAGTATGAAAATCAATAAGCAGCCTCTTAAAACTTCCTTGAGCGTTGTAATCCATTACAGCGAGGATCAGCCCGCGCTCAGATCACATTACTGCTCAGTGACGGCGCAGCACTGACGAAAATGAATGCAGACTTGATGTTCGCTGTGATGGATTACACAACTCAAGTTCCAAGAGGCAGCTAATTGATTTTCATAAGGTATGGAAATGAAAAGAAGTCACCTGCTGCCTGAGATGGCAGGAGAAATAGATCCAAGCTGTGCGGCGCATTTTCAGAAATAATCAGCAAAAACTAAAGTGTGTGTTCCAGCAAACCTGGCGTGACACCCAGTCTAATTGCCGGGCTGATCGGTTCTGATTTGGGCGTCAGAAGGCATCAGAGCAAACCAGACCAGCTCTGTTCCTGCATGAGGCTGCAGGATGCTTGAGGGTCAGCTGGACAGGAAGGCCTGGTGTTGTTTTGTTGTGTCTGGTTTGTCAGTGGAGGTTTTTCTCTTTGGCTCTCCACTGAGCTTCGTCCTGGAAAAGGTGGAGGAGTTGCTTCTCTTGCGTGGCGGTTGTCGCTTGGTGATGGCTGTCCTCCAGAGAGGCTGACCTGTAATAGTAATGCCAGGAGAAACGAGGTCCTGGTCCTGCGTTCCCTCTGCCTCCCTTCGTCTGGGGCCTCCTTCAGGGCCGGGAACGATGCCATGAGGTCAGCTGTGACGTTGGCGATGATGCACCAGCTGGTCTGAGAGGCCGAGGACCTTGAATCTATCTCACATTCACCCTCCACGGACCCTCAGCGAGCGACTCCTGCAGCAGACTTTGATTCTGGATGTAGTCTGTGACTTTCAAGGCGAGGCTGGAGGAATCCAGTGTTTCTGTGAGCCTGCTGACTTACGTTTCAGGTCCTGTAACATGTGGAGTGTCTCGTCTTTACGTTTTCCCCAGTCTTAAAGCTGCACGTGCAGTTTTTTTGGCTACTTAGCAGGTGTAGCAGAACAAGCCGCAAACAAAACACAGATTGATTATCACCTTGTGAAGTTGTCACAGCAAATGTGTTAGCAAACAGTTACACATCCATCAGGCACGGAGCATTCGTTTGTTTTCCTGCTCTCTCAGTGAATTCACATCGAATATTCATTCCCCTTTCACCTCTGTTTTGGTCTCCACCAGCTCCTGAGGGACATATCTGGTTCTTTAGCTACCAGATGCTCCGCTAAGCTCACCAGCTAGTTGCTAACTTTGCCTGCCTGCTATTTAGTGGCGGACAGGTTTGCAGCTTTTGCAGCTTTAGAGTCATGTCGGTTTCTGTGTGACAATGCGAATCCACCAGGTGTGATTATGAGACAACACACTGATAAAAAGATGCATCACAACGATCCAGGTATGGTCCGAGCATATCACTAGACTGCCTTCAGGTCAGAGCACTGTGCTGGTGGCCAAACCTGACTGTAAACGTAGCTCCTCAGATAGCAAAGTATGTTAGAAACAATAAAATGGGACTGATCTGATTATTGTGGGTCACATGGTTTCTGTCCTTTGTTTGCTGATTGGGGAGAAGCCATTGATCAATATGTTATTAAATCAACAACTGCAGCTTCCATGAAATGTGAATCTAATAAGGAAGAAATATGAGAAATTGAATTGTTGATGAAGTGCTTTGATTTGATTATTTGGGTCCTTTAAGTTTGGTTGATGCCTGATAAGATGACTCAGGTTTGCGTTTGTAATGGATTTTTTTTCCCTTTTCTCTGCAGAGTGAGTCAGTCAAATACTTCCTGGATAACTTGGATCGCATTGGTCAACTGGTGAGTCACAGTGACAAGTTAAATCTTGAGGGCATTTTGTATTTCTTCACCTCTTTCAGCTTGTGAGAAAATGTTTATCCCCCCCTTTTTCAGAACTACATCCCAAGCAAGCAGGACATTTTGTTTGCGAGGAAGGCGACTAAAGGCATCGTCGAGCATGACTTTGTCATCAAGAAGATTCCTTTCAAGATGGTGGATGTCGGAGGGCAGAGGTCCCAGAGGCAGAAGTGGTTTCAGTGTTTCGACGGGATCACATCGATACTCTTCATGGTTTCCTCCTCAGAGTACGATCAGGTACGAGTCAAACACAGACGTTTCTGATCGCTGAGGTTAGTCAGACAGTCTGATCAGTATTCTCTTGACTTTGAGAGTTACGAAATGGACAAAAACATCAGAGAGACGCCGCGTTCGAGATTTCACAAAGCTCTCTTTGTGGTCGGCTGTGGGAACTTGATTGTTCCCTCAGTCGTGGCTGCAGTTCAAATCAACAGTCATATGATGACGACCGAATCCTTAATTGATGCACAGATAAAACGTGAAAAAACAATGAATAATGAAGTGTGTGTGTGTGTGTGTGTGTGTGTGTGTGTGTGTGTGTGTGTGTGTGTGTGTGTGTGTGTGTGTGTGTGTGTGATTCCAGGTCTTGATGGAGGATCGACGGACAAACCGTTTGGTGGAGAGTATGAATATCTTCGAGACAATCGTCAACAATAAGCTCTTCCTCAACGTGTCCATCATCCTCTTCCTCAACAAAACAGACCTGCTGGTGGAAAAGATTCGCACGGTGGACATCCGCAAGAACTTTCCCGAGTTCAGAGGAGACCCACGCAGGCTAGAGGACGTGCAGGTACAGACACACACACACACACACACACACACACACACACACACACACACACACACACACACCAAAACCAAAGGTTTTAATGTTTTCAGCATTATCAGGCGCTCATTTTCGCTTTTCCAGCTAATTTCTGTTGCAGCCTGTCATGTGTAGCTCCTTATGAAGTGAACAGAGGATGTTTGGATTGACAGGCTCAACAGCTGGGTCCCCATAGGCCAGTGGTTCTCACGTCTTTTCTGGCATGTCCCCCTTCAGAAGTCAATAAAGTTCACGCGATGATCAGGGCAGCAAAAGGCTGATTTGAAGTTGCAGAGGCTCTATGCATCACCGCCCCGGTTTAATGTTAAACCTTTCTAATCATTAATGTTTTCTATACTAGGCTGAACTTTGTTATCTCCATATTCTGTCCTGTTATTTGCCCCCCGTGGCTATCTGAGCGCACACCTGTGTTAAATTAGGTCATTGCCTTGATCGTCCTGTATCGAAGGGACTTGCTGTTAACACAAATAATAAATGTAATAAATTGTGAAGCTTTATAGGTGTGAATCCCTTTGATGGTGTGTCACCTGTTTGTACCTTTCATGGAGCCAGAACCTGTCGCTCTTAATATGAGTGTACACCCGGAAGGTCACTGCATTCTTACTGAATTTACATGTAGTCCTGACTTGTAAAAAACTGTGTGTATTTGTATATTTGGGAGTGTGTTTGTGAAAGGTTGACGGTGCAGTAAGGGGTGAAAAGACTCTGCAGTTCGGCTTTTCCTTTAAGTGCAAATGTGCTCAGATGTGGAAACTTACCTGCATATTATTATCTATTTGGGTGCAAATGCTCTGAATGTGAGGACGTAACACTACTTTTAATAATCTTTTCCTTTGATCCTGCCGACCCACACTGATTCTTTCTCTGCCTGAAGTCTTTGTCATGCACATGCATACATGTAAAAAGCAGATTAGGAGCCTGGTTAGCCGCATGCACGGCCAACAGATCGACTTTCTCCAGGTTTTCTCTAATCCCCTCCCTGATTTCTGAAACAGGTCGTCTCATGTGCATAATGTTTAACAAATCAGATATTTAGTGTCTCTGCTCTGCTCCTTCCAGGCGTTCCTGGTGCAGTCGTTCAGCCGTAAGAGGAGAAACCGGGGGAAGCCGCTCTTCCACCACTTCACCACCGCGATAGACACCGAAAATATTCGTTTTGTCTTTCACGCCGTCAAGGACACCATCCTGCAGGAAAACCTCAAAGATATCATGCTGCAGTGACCTTCATGCTGCAGACGACAGCTTCCCTGACTGTAAACTGTGAAACCAGCCATGAATCCAGGCCTGGAGGACGCTCCGGCTCTCGAGCGCATATTAACACTGACCTGTGGAACAGCCAGTTGACCCACAGTGTGGATTTAACTGAACTCTGAACCTGTGGAGCCATGAAGTGACTCTGGACCCTTTGGCCTCCGTCGGCCCCTGTGGAAACCCCTTGGGAGGGTCACAGAGGACAAGGTCCTGCATTTAACCTGTATAAATGTGTGTATGCTGGAAAAACAGCCACTTCTTGTAGCTCTCAAGTGTTTTAGAAATTAGAGAAAAGCACCGACTACATGACCTGAGCACTGAAAGTGTTTTTTTTTTTTTTGATGTATGTATGACTAATGACAACCCTGTCACTAAACCACGTCAGACTGCTGCCAGTTGAAATGTAGCCGGAACAAGATGTTCGAGCAAGAAGCAGGAGGGAAAGAGGGAATAAAACAAGGAAGACAGAAAGTTTAGAGCGAGCAGAAGAATGCCTTGTCCTAATGTACACGTGACGGAGGGAGGGGGGCGGGGGCTGGGCCCATACTGGTCATATGCTGTGTTATGTGATAAGGTTGCACAAGTGTTCCTGTCAATGAACTCCGGCAGAGGAAAGAGATGAAGCTCTCTCGTGCTCCCTCCTCTCTCCTCCGCTGTCTCTCGATCTTTACCTCTTCTCCGCTGCTTGTGTTTATTCTCTCGCTCCGGCCGTCGTACGAGAGACGAACAGCTGCAGATAACAAGTCTTATCCCTCTTAATCTGTCCTCTCCGGCACAATACGCAGATTGTTCGCCTCCTCCCTCTCCGGCAGTAACAGTAGGCGGTCAAATTAGAGACTCTCAGCTCCTGGTCCCACATGAATTTTGGTTCATCTCTATCCCAGTGACTTCTTCTGTTTCCCACCAACATCCCAGCAGATGGACCACAACAGCGTAGACTTAACTTGAGGCGTATTCTAAGTATCCCCTTCACAAGAAGGCTTTGGTGTATGGTTACACTACTCATTCCCGTTTCTTTGGCCCGTAAACGTGAAGGGAAAAGCCGAGAATGACAGGGTTGAACTGTAAATGACCTTATTCCCATGATACCGGTGGCCATTTTGGACTTCTGTAGCAGTCAGGGTGGGAAGTCTCCAAGGAAGGCTGGCACAAAACATCAGACCGTAGAAAGTGACCAAAACAAGAATTAGAGAGGTTTGCTACCGTGTGCAGAGGCTGTGTTTTCTATATCCGGTCACACTAACACCAAAGAAAGAAGCTCTAGTGCTGCAACAATGTTGATTTATTGATTAATCGACTGACAGAAAGTTAATTAGCAACAATTTTGACTGACTTTATTGTCATTTATCAAACAAATGCGCTGGTTCCAGATTCTCAGATGGGACAGTCGTCTGAGTTAAATCATTGAGAATTGAATAGTTTTGAATTTTGGATGTTTTGTTGGGCAAAGTAAGTCATTTGAGCATGTCACCTTTGGTTGTAGCACATTCTGCTTGGTGTTTTGTGGCATTTTAAAGCTGCACAAGTGAATATTTGTATGTTAACAATAGAAAACGTATTCATTGTGAAAGGTTCAGCGTGATGAACCTGCAGTGAAATGTCATCACGTGACCCTGCAGAGCTCTTTCCAGCTCATTGTTTTAGTTTAAGAACTCAGTTCATTCAAGCAGCAGGCAGCTGTTTTGAGCAAAAACAAGAACATAAACCCAGTGTAGCTACAAAAAGCAGAAAGTGGTGAACGAAGCGGAGCGCCCAGCCGCTGAAGAGCCAAATATTTACCTCAGGAGTTGAGTGAGACCAAACCAGAGCTAAAAGGGGAGTGAACACGAGCGACTGTTGTCTAATGCCCTCATGATATCAACTTTACAAGGCTATAATCCACTCCACTGTCCACTTTATTAGGTACACATTACAAATTCAGCCAATTATGTGGCAGGAACTCAATGCATAAAAGCATGTCTGGGATGATTGTTTACACAGAACTGTGTGAGACCACCCAGTATTAGAGAGATGTACCTAATAAAGTGGCCACTGAGTGTGTGTCCATGTTGTGTTTGCAGCTTGTTTCGATGACTTAAAGACCAGATGATTAATCAATGAATCAAAGAGAAACCGACAGATTAACAGCTAGTTGCAGCTGTACGATTAACGAAGGTGGTTAAACTGCGTCTGAGACGTCCTGTCGTGATTTTTAAGGGACGCCTGCCAGCCAATCAGAAACATGTAGTTTCAAAATTTGTTAAAATTTCAACCCATGTCCTTGCTTCCGTTCTTCAGACCCATTTCTTTCGAATATCTCTTCAAAAGCAGAATCTGTGATTTGACTCCTAACATTTGCATGAGGTGCATTGTGGTACGCAGCAGCAGGACACAGCTGGGCTGCTCCTCCCTCCCTGACTGTTCAGTCCAAATGGCCTCGATGGGAATGAGGCGACTCGTGAGCACTTCCGCACGCCTTATTAAGATACTGTACTAAACACTTTGTGCATGTTCATACGTCTTGTACATACGTAGAATACTCTAAGTATTTGCCTGACACTGTGTGTAATGTGGTAACCTTACAATACAAACAGCACTCTGCCTAACAGCGTCACTGTAACTGTAACGTTGCTGTAACATTTGTCGTTAACTAACCTACCTTCTCCACTCACACAAGTTTTTTTTTTTGTACGTTTCGTCATTGCACTGGATGTGTCTGAGAGAAAACAGCCAGAAAAGAAAAGGTCTGCGGGGGGAAAAAAGGCAACGAAACAAACAAACGGACGGCAGACTTTTAAAGGCGAGCAGGATGGAGGCAGAGGATGAAAAAGAGGGAGGTCTTCTGCTTTTGTTTTTTGTTTCCCAGTGCCTTGGCTCTGTGCTCTGTGGTGAAATACACTGCCGTTTGCTGACATGCTGTTTCTTTATTTTCTCAGCGTGTGCGTCTGTGTGCGTGTTTGTGTATGTGGCAAAGCGAGAGGTCAAGAACCTCGGTGCTGGAAAGTGAAAAGTGGTAGAAAGATCAGCAGGCAGGGGGAAGTGGAGTGAGATGGCAGGGGATTTTAAAAATGAAGGAGAGATGTGGGGGGAAAAATAAATTCAAACATGTTTTTCTCATGTCCAGGGGCAGTTTTATGAACACTAAAAGCCATCTTGCGAAGCCAGAAAGCAGAGCGTCGAGGCTCCTGATATCATGATGTACAGCCTGGAGGGTAACCATGGGCTGTTATTGCACATAATGTAATATGAGGCTCATCAGCTAGAGCTATCAGACCGCTGGGCACAGGAGTAAAGCTGAAGTCAGGCGATATCTCCGTTACCCAGCAGAGTCTGACCTTTGCTTTGGCTTTTAATCAGAGGAGCTCTGATACATAACAGACTGAGAGTCTCGAGAGAGAGGGAGGGAGCCCAGAAACAACTAGACCAGAGTTTCAGCGTTGTTTTAGAAATCGCTGGTTAACACAGATTTATTTACACAGGAAGCGAGCAGAATGTAATTTAAGGTACACACACACACACACACACACAGCACCGACACATGTGACAGCCTACGGGATCAGTGCAACCAAAAAAATCAGAAATGACCCTGCGAGTGGGTAGGCACAGACTGGGGGGAGGGACGGACAAAGGGAGGAAGAGGGACTACAAGAAGAAGTAAGGATGGAGGGAGGGAGAGGGGGGAGGAGGTCATGTTTCCTCTGTTGAGCCCACTTCCTGTCCTGATCCCAAAATGGAGCGACTGAAAAGAACGACATCCCTCTGCCTGTTTCGATCCCCCCCCACCCCCACCACCACCCCACCCTCCCTCTTCTACACACACACATCAGAGAAACCCAAACCAGCCTCCCGCAGTATCCTACAAAGGAGATGAGAGGAAAAAGCAGGGAGCAGAAAAATATATCCCCAGTGGTCTCTGAAACACAAGGAAGCCTTCGTTCATGGAGGCAGAGAGGCGCAGGACATTTTGTCCTCAAGTTGCACGGCACCATGTGTGCGTTAAACTAACTTAACTATGGTCATTACCAAAACAGTGCAGCATAGTTTGATTCAGCATGCTCGCCTAAAACATTGAAAGTGTTTTGTTCCTGATGTTTTCTCGTGTTGAAGTTCTACCACAAAGGCAGAGCTGGTGCAGATTTCACTGCATTACAGCCAGTGAACAAAAAGCTCACGAGATGGTGATGCAGGAAGGACCTAAAACCAGGGCAGGCAGACCAAGCAAGCAAACAAATCAGGAGGCAAGAATCAATAGTTCAAAACAACACAGAGACAAACCAGCGCTGAGGAGGACGCACACTAGATAGACCAGAGAGGGGACAATAGCGAGGGACAGGTGAAACCAATCGAGGTGGAGCTGACAGTCGAACAGGAAACACGTGAAGGCAGCGAGTGCAGTGACAGACAAGACGAGGTGAGGATTTCAAAATAAAACAGGAAACAATGAATGAATGATATGAAATAAAGAAAACATGACCTATGGAGCAGGGCGGGGTATGACACTATAAACCAATCAGAACACATGAGCAGTCACCTAGCAACTGCTTTGCATATCCTGATTAACACAGCACCAGCAGTGGGGCCAGTGGTGGCTTCAGGGGCCCCAGCCGTGAACGTTTTCTCCACAACACTATTAGCTTTGTGTCGTTTCTGACCGGAAAGCAAAAGTTCTGTTAACGGGGAAACTTTGCCATCTATAGGTCAGCGCTAGCTAGCTAACTAGCTCACTGAAGGCCTTCATGAGGAGGAAAAGAGGAAAAGAGTAAAGGAGAGAAAAGCGAATGAGGTGTGAAAACATGTGGAGAAAGCAGGTGAGGAGGAGGAGAGGGAGGGACGAGAGATGAAAACGTGTTGAGAAGAAAGGAGTGAAGAAGAAAGGGGAGCAGATGTAAGAGAATAAAAAAGATGCATTTCACTCTGACTGAGAGTGTGAGAGGAGGAGGAGGAGGAGGAGGAGGAGGAGGAGGAGGAGGAGCGAGAACAGAGCAGATCAAATAAAGAACCTTAAGATAATGATATATGCCCCTGATGGTTGGCCTGCTATGCTTCTTCCCTAAAGACGTCTCATATCGTTTGAGTAAACGTTCTTCTGTCGGCCTAATATTCAAGCCAGAGTGAAGAAAGACCACATTTGCTTGGTGTTGTTGGGGAACCTTGATTTGCACATTTGCCAGCTAAACATTCATTCTGTGAGCTCTACTCCAGCATAGTTTAACAAAAGTGGGTTTCAGGATTAGAAGCGCTGTTTACGCCAAATTCCTACCTTAGCACGATAAGATAAGATAAGATAAGATAAGATAAGATAAGATAAGATAAGATAAGATAAGATAAGATAAGACAAAATTAATCCCATGCTGGGGAAATGAAATTGTTACAGTGGGCAAAGAATAAAAGAAAGACATAGAAAGATCAAAAAGACTATACAAACAGATACATGATAAAAAATAAAAATCAACTACACACACACACACACACACACACACACACACACATATGTGTGTGTGTGTGTGTGTATATATATATATATATATATACAGCACAGTTAAAAAAAATTAATATTGTACAAGATGTAATGAATATGAGCGTATGTCAGCATAACAAACAGCCGGTTTGTGATGATACAGTAGAACGTGACTGAAAAATAGAAACATCAGCATAATCTTTGTTTATTTTTAGGTGGCAAGAGTGAAAGGAAGCGCGTGATTAAAAGGGTTAAAAGTTAAATTTCAGTTAAATAATGTCAGCACGAGAGCCTCAGTAAACTCTTGTTTAACAGATTATAGATTGCTGATGTTATATTAGAGAACTACTAAATGTTAGAGACATGACAGAAATAAGAAACTCCTCTAAAGTCTGTTGACTGGTCTAGTGTATACAGATCTGCACGCCATCACACATCTGTATAGCTGTGTGTGCGTGTGTGTGAGTGTGTGTGTGAGTGAATTTGGTCTCATGACTCTGGTTAAGCTGATGTTTCCCTAAGGCTGTTTTGATTGGACCTACAGCTGAACTCTGATATTTAATAATGAGCCAAGCACTCCCTCTGTTTCTGCATCTCCCCCCCTCTCTCTCACACACACACACACACACACACACACACACACACACACACACACACACACACACACACACACACACACCACACGCACAGTGAGCTCACCAAACGATTGAATCATACGGTGGAAGATAAACAACTAGAGGTTCATTAGCTGATGATTTGGCCATGATGCATCGCTGGACCCCAGGCTGTCCCGTCATTAAACCACTCCCGCTTTAGTTCACGCTGACAGTGGATTTAACTCGGCGATGCCTGGCCTCTTATCTGCTCTGCAGGACGTGCTTTCTCTTTTGGTGCAAAGCCTTGAGGGCAGATTGTCTGTCACACTGGGGAGATGAGCACAACAGCTAAACATTGGCACAGGGACAGATGATGATAAACAAAACCACACATGCATACAAACATAATGGTAAAACTTTATGCCTCTTACAATAAGCAACTTCAGCACATTAAAAGATATATTAATCGGTTACAGCTTCTGTTTGTCCATTTCCCCCTCCGTACTCTCATTCTTTACAAGAAAGGCAGCTTGGAAGAGCAAGAGAGACATGTAAAAGGTATATGTCTCCCTCTGCTGGTGGAAAAGGTGTAATTCTTTTATTTGCTGCATTGTCTGGAAATTCAAGCTCTCATCTTTTACCCTGTAGCTTAGTCTTTAGGTGCAGGGCTTTTTAATTTTGCCACATTTCATCCATTTGTGCACACACAGATATTCTCATAAGACATCCTGCCGCAGATTTACAGTTAGCAGCTGTAACATCAAATAGAGGAAGTAGAACAGGCACGAGGAGAGCACAAAATATAAAGAAAATTGAGTCAAATAACCAATCTACTGCAGATTTCTGTAGTTTTGTATGAATTCAAACACTGACTTTTGTCTTCCTTGAGATAAAATTTCCTCCTCAACAGGATGGTACTCATGCAGTCTGTACACTTTTGCCAGATTTTATGTGAGTCAGTCATAGAGCGTGGCTCAGCATGACTCCACTCACGCTCACATTCATACCTAAATTTAATGCTTTTCCTCTCGGTTCCCGTCAGCGAACGCGTGATCTGTCATCATGAGTAAGTCAGGCTCTTTTATGATAAAACTTCACGGCCTGATCCTGGTGAATGCAAACATAATACCTGCTGTTATAGCCTTTGACATCTGGCTGACTGCTCCTAAATTTCCAGACTGCACTGTCAGAGGGAAAGCGCACTCAGAGAAAGTCCAGAGGATTGTCTGTTTTTAAATACAGCGTCTTAAACCTGCAGACCTGTATTAAAGCCGATGTTTCGTGGTGCGGAAAAAGAGATCAGATTTCAAATGTCAAGCCTCACGTAGCGTAATTAATGCCTCAGAATGCATCATTACCAATGCATCATTTACTCAGCAAATGACATGCAAACACCATTGTTGTTCTTTCAGTAGTCTATCAACACTAACAGCGTGAGCTTTTCCTCTCCACTTGGTTTAAGAAATGAAAATAAGCAGCTGCGATTACTTCACTGCTTGAAGAGGCGAGAGAATACTGTACATACTTTGCCACACATATCCACAATTAAGACTTTCACTCCTATCTAATTAATTTCCCTTATGGCTCCTATTGATCACTGGAAAATATGAGCTGAGCTCTGAATATGAATTCGACTGCAGCCTGCAGCCGCTCTGCTGTGACAAAGACATCTGAAGCTTCTCTTGTGAGGTCTTTCATGTGCCTCTCTGGCTGATATCAGCTGAAGCAAACTGAGGACGGAGACGGTCTCTTGTTAGACCACCATCTGTTGATGTCATTGTGGCTGTAAGTGGTCTAATGGGGTTGAATTGCCTCAAGCTGGGGCGGGTAGTTTATTTTTAGCATCACTGCGCAAAATATTCAATAACCTTTCAGCTTGTTGTAGCTCAAGCGGCCAGAGAGAAAACTGGACTTTTCACCTCCTCTTGGCTCTTTTCAAGCCTTGGAAAATCTGGGCTGTGACAGCAGACTTCAGCCAATCACAGGTCATTTCAGAGAGCGCTGCTATTGGCTGTTCTACAAGCCAGGCAGGCACATCCCTTCAGGTGATTCAGAGGTGGAAAATGCTGCAACTTGTGATAAATTCTCAATGCCTACTTTGCTAAAAACAGCGTATGGTACAAAACAAGTTTGTCAACACATCCCAGCTCCACATGAGGCTTCGGGCTCATTATGTTCGATGCCATGGCCCTCGTTTCGACGGGTGGCAAAGAGGCGTGATGATAAACAGTTGGGAATAGCTTCTGAGGGGAGACAGTGGTGTGTGTGCTGCAGTAGCCTCTCATCCTGCTGTCAGATGCTTCCTCTGAAGCCCGGGGCGCTCTGCCCTGGAGCGGCGAAGCACTGGAGGGGCGTCTTTGAGAAGATGAGGCGCAGCGGCAGGAACCGGCGTCCTGGCGAGGCCTGTGAGACACGAGGTTTCGCAGGGCAAACGACTTCTTCTGCTGCTGCTGCTGCTCAAACTTGTGGGTTTGGCGGAGTGACACAAGGCAGCAGCAGAGAGAGGCGGGAAGTTTTGCTTGTGTGTGCACAGGTGGCGTCACCTGCAGCTTTGATGAGCGGGTCCAGGTAAAGAGACACCTTTGCTGCTGGTCAGTGCTCATGGTGGACAAGAAAGTTTAGAGATTGTATCTAATGAGAGAAAAGGTACAACTGAACAATGCAGAGGTGAATTTGAGAAAACAGTGTTTGTCATCCAACATGTCTCAGTTCATCTCCACTTTAAATGTTGCATTTTGATTTTAAAAAAGTGTTTTTGATGGTTTTTATGGTCATTTTAATTCATAAATATTTAATTTAAACAGCATTTTTGGGATGTTGTCATTCATTTTGTTTTGTGTTTTCTTCAGCAGCAGCTTTCCTCCAAAAGCATTTTTACATTAAGATTCAAGGCCACTGAAAATTAGGTTTGAGCTCTTAAGTATTTCTCTATAATATCAAATATTCATGACTGAATAAGCAACAATCACAGAAGTTTGGAGGGAAAACACCATTAGTTGTTATTATTAATATGCAATATGCACTGAAACAGCTCAGCTTTGATCAGATTTAAACAACAACCAAAGCAAACAGCCCCACAACTGTCATCATGTTTGATTTGAATTTAGCTAAATCCACATTTGATGGAGGGAAGTACACGGCATCGTGTTTTTCCAGCTGAGCCCAGACTCCTTCCAACCGGCCCGGAGAGCTCCATCCAAAACACAAATGCAGAAATCTCTCGTGAAATAGTCAAAACTGGTTAAAAAGTGTGTGTTCATGTTCTGAAGGGCCCGTCGCTCACAGGAATAATTAAGATAATGTGTTTTCAGGGACTTTAAGACACATAAAGGTGAATCTTACCTTCCCAGCTGTCTCACACTCTGGTCTAATAATGAAGTCAACAAATCAATTAACGTTTTCAGTTAACATCAACCCTTTTGTGTCTCTTCTGTGTGCTTACAAACAGACAACAACACTTGATTTACTTCATTCTTTGGCACGACCAAAGCATCGATTTAATTCACTCGTTCAAAAAAAGTACAAAAGTTGGATTCTTCATCATTCATTCTGCTGCAGACCTACGAACAAGCCTTCGGTCAGCAGTGACAGGGAGAGATTCAAACAGCTCTGAGAGCGTTTGGTGGCGTTTAGTGACGCTGGACATTCAGGAGTGGGGAAGTAATGACAACAGTAAACAAAAAATGACTTTAACTTTGAAAAAGTCAGTGTTGCCATTGCATTGTTGCCTTCATACGCTGCTGCTGAATCAGATTCAGCATATGCACAACGCCCATGTTAACAGTGCCAGGGATATGTGACTGTTCCTGCACGCTCCATGTACTGACTTCAGTCAGGAACAAGGCTCAGTACATTCTTCTGCCAGTGTAGCTACATTCAGCAATGCAGTAATGAACACATACACACACACACACATCAAATACTGTACATAAAAACAAATAGCAGTAAATAGTGTGCAGTCTTTGGCACTTTTCACGCTGAGAGAAGCACAGCGGCGACGGACGGGGAGAAGTAAACTCTTTCACTGACGGCTTTTTTCTGTTGTCCGTCCTCTGCGTTGACTACAGTGCTGTGACAAAGTTTGAGCATCTCACATACTGTTTGTGGGCTATTTCATCTGGACTCCAGAGCTATTACTGTGTGAAACTCAACTCCCTAAAATCCAACATGGGTCCATTTACATTTTTAATAAGTTGCTATTTTAACTGCAGTTTTGGTAAAGTCTAACCCTGTAGTGACACCTGTGTGCGACCTGAACACACTGCACACTGATTTTCATTTATTTCAAATGAACATCTTCATAAAATAAGTAACATTCTCCTCATTTAAAGGTGATATTATATATCATTACATGGGTTTCAGAAAACCTTTTTAAAAGTGACAGGGCGTCACGATGGAGACGTACGTTGCATGTCTTAACCCTCTCCTTCCCTTTGTTTCCTGTCCGTCTCTATGCTATTAACAATCCAGTAAAGACAAAACTGCTCACAAAATGATCTAAATGACCTTCAAAGAGGTTATGTGTGTTGTTCGTCTGTTGTAAACATATTTCAGTGAGATCTGGAGGAATTGGCCGAGGAGAAGTGATCTGTTTTAGGGCATTTTTGGCCATCATGGATCATTTTTGCTTCACTCCATTAAAGCTGCAGTAGGTGAGATCGAGAAGAGAGCAGACATCAACAAGTTCCACGTCACTCCCCCTCCCACTTCGCTGCACTCATGCCCCGCCTCCAAGCCCATCCTCCCTGCGGCGTCTGCGCGGCCACCGTGGCAACCAGCAACGTTAGCCTTAGCATCGGAAACAAGCTAACTCTGCCCAGCCGCTACATCACAGTTGCTAACATAGCGTACGCGCTGCGGAGTGTTACTGTAACAATCACCATATTAGCTTCATGGTTATTTGTTGTCTTAGCCGTACATGCTGCTGTTGGCGGCGGCGGTATGGGCAGTTTCTGCTTCGTGATTGGCTGTTGCTCCGCCATAGCTTTCACTAGCCTCCTGACGCCGCTCACAGAGCTGTTTGACTGAGCGGAGGGAGGGGGCGGTTCACAGCGTGTGTGAGCAGTGATTGACAGATGTCAGACACTCCCTCAGACGTTCCTCTGGCTCTGATTGGTTGTTTTGTGTCGGGCACAGTGGATTCTTGCAAATCACAGTAGGAGCAGTAGGTGGGACCAATGGAGGCGTTTTTTTTACAGATCACATGTTTCATGTACTGCTGCCTGGGCATAGGGACAGTTTTAAGGCAAATATGACAAAAATTACTTTTATACAAGTTACATACTGCAGCTTTAAATTATTACACTTGAGAAAAAATGTTTCAGTTGCTAAAACGGCTAAAAATAGGATTGCAATGTAGAAAAGGATGAAGGAATCTCAACTCGTCAGCCAACCCAGAGTTCAAACTGGTGCCTCAACAGGCAGAAAGACTGAGGCGGGATCTGGAGATCTGGACTCTTACAGCCTTTGCTGCTGCACCTTATCAAAAAGCTCTTTTTACAACCGTGCTCTTCATTCAAGAACTGTGATGTGTTTGTTTCCCCAAAACAAAATCAGGTGGCACTCTGGGAAAACAAAGAAGCACCTGCACCTGGAACATTCATGAAATTCACCCGAAGCCTTTTTCCAGGATTTGTTTGGAGGAAACATTGCTATTGCACTCTTCATGGAGTATATTGTGACAGAGTTACACATTAAGATACACTTTAAAACCATTTTCTCTTGTTAATATAAAAAATGTATTAGAGATGCACCAATTCAGTTTCAGTTTCAAACTGATTCCGTAACAAGAATCTGGATGTCTGCCTAAACAGATACCGATATCGATAACAGAGCCTGAATGGTGTTAGTATTGTTATTGTTGTTGTCGTTGTTGGTATTGTGTGTAAGGTTACATCAGACTGAAGCCGTGTGTGTCAGTTGGTGTTGACTGGGTTCAGGTTCACATCCAGCCAAAGCTTTCCAGAAAGCTTATTTAGCCTTCATGTTGCCAAATTCCTGCACCAGTTTTTTAAATTTCAGTTTTGTTTTGAGAACCTTGGTTTTTATATTGCCGTCCTGAGACCAGCTCTGTCTCTGAGCCTGACAGCTGTTTGCTTCTCTTTGAGGTTCAGGAGCCTTGGAGTTGTGTGATAGCAACCTCTGACCATTGTGGGACTGTAGGATTGTAATGTTTAAGTTCCTGTTTGAATATTACTGTGAATTCAGTAAAATTCAAATAAGGGTCTGAGCAGTGGGTATGAAATGAATTTAAGTCATTTTATCCTTCATTGATCCCTGTAGGGACATTCATTCTCTGCCTTTAGCCCATGCTAAGTATTAGCCACAGTGAGCAGCCACTGAGAAGAACCAGCACAGGATGTGTTGCTAATGTCACTGGTGCAGAAATCCAAGATGCTTTCCCTTCTGGTGGGAATGCACACATATTGTTGAAACGATGGCAGAACATTGTCCAGTTTGCAATTGTTATAATCTCCCAAGATAAACACCAGAATACTCTGCAAAGTAAAGTTAGCATCCTTGGTCACCAGCTTCGCTGCCGCCTTGGTGTCAGCGCCGGGGGGGTATAAACACAGCTGACAACTACAGAAGGAAATTCCCAGATCGTAGGATGCAGAGACACGGTCAGCATGCCCAGAACAGGCATGCACACCTTGCATTGCATTATTAACCACTGCAGTGAAGGCCCTCATTTCCCACCATGCCAAGTGTTTGTCATGTGTTGGTTCAGAATATCGTGGTTTATGATGCTAATTATCAGTTTTGTGCTGTTTTACAGTTCGAACCGTTAGTGTTTGTTACATTTCTTGACACCATCTGTTTTGCCAAAATAAAGATGGTGCCGTGCTGTTGACGCATGACGTCGTACACCCCATAGATTTAACCCTAGAACTGAATAGATCGGTCCCGTTGTCGCTGATACCCAACCCAACTACTGGAGTCAGTCTGATATCAGTATTGGATCGGTGCATCCCTAAACTATATGCAGCCTTTGTGGACGTACGCGCTCAGAGTGCTTTAGAATAAAATTTTCAAACAATTTCTTGATAAACAGCTGCAGAAATATAAAATGAATCTATAAAACAACTCAAGGAATATAAAAACTTTTTCACAGCACTGTACCTTCCCCCCAAAAACAGTATGGGCTTTACAAAAGCAATAACGGGGCTGTATGCATGTGTACAGGGCAGAGAGTGCAGAGTCATGCGAATGCTACTTGGCATTTGGGGACAGATAGTAGGGCTGAAACAGTCTCTCATGGCTACAGATGTGCAGAGCAGCGTGTGTGTGCATCAGTAACCGTGGAAACCGTGAGGTGAAGTAGCTGACGAAGCCTTCGGGCAGCTCGCCGAGAGTCTCCTGCACCTCCGGGGGCAGCTCGTGGTAGTGATGCTTCTGTAACATGCAATGTTAACATCAAAAACGTCCCGACGTGTCAGGATGTGTGTAAAAAATGCTGCGAGTGTAGAAGCGAAGCATGCACGCTGACCTTATTCCTCATGGCTCTCAGCAGATCTCTGACTGAGTTTCCTTTATATGTCCTGAACCGCCTCAAGTCTGGAATGTACACAAGAGGACATGGATTACAGACCACTGAACGCTTTGGCATCGTCAACAGTGCCACTGTGTGTGCGTACCTGTCTGTAGCGGCACAGAGATATGCATCCTCCAGTTGGTTCGAACCACTGCTCTCCCTGCAGTCTCCAGCTTGACCACAATCGGGCTGTCGGCTGGTTCCTTCTCTATGCGGTCGCTCACGTCCTGCGTACACGCGCAAACAAATAAAAAGAGAATGAAATGAGACGTGCAGTTTCACTACAGAGACACCTGCTGCTTTGTGTATCCGGCGACCTCAGAGCTTTAACACACCTGGAAGAAGAGCAGCTGCTTCTCGGGGCTCCAGAAGAACGGATGTTTGAGCACGCAGGCGGTGGAGGGACGGGACTCGGCCTCAGCGCTGATCATCTGCTCAATCAGATCCTGTGCGATCACGTCATCTGAAACAGTGTTCAGGTTTTAGGTGTTTCACTCATTGTTACTGTGCAAAATACAGTTCGAAACACTTTTCTTTTAATGACATTATCAAATACTTATTATTGACTTTCAGTTACATTTAGCAATTAAGGCAATGTCTGAAAATTGCATCCCTTCATCTAGACAGTAGTGTGCACAAGGAAGTTGGATTGTTGGTGTGTGATTTGATTTGACTTGATTTAATGTAGGAAAGGGAGGTAAACTTACGAGCAAAGTCTTTCTATTTGAGAATCATATGCAGAAGTATTGAGGGGGTTAAATCTTCCAAAGTTATGCAGGAACTGATTGAATTAGCTGTTTTGCTCTCCGGAGCAGTCACATTAAGATTACTGTAGCAGTCAGGCATGAACCAAACCAGGAGAGGCACAAACACAAAGATCGCTCTCACCGTGTGTGTTTTCCATAAAATGCGAGAGTGAGTATTCTCCTGACAGGATGTTGACCTGTCGTCTCAGCGCGTCACCGAAAGGGTGCCGCCCCCTGCTGACCACGAAGTAAAACACACAGCCTGCTGAGAACACGTCCACCGCTGCCGTCTGTGGAGAGAGGAGGAACGCCGGATCAGTCAAAGGGCTATATTTTGGGGTTCAGATATGGATTTTTTGGTCGATTTTTAAATCCAAAATAAAATACAGAGGTTTGAAACAAGTATAGGCCATTTGGTCCTTCGCTTGGACTTGCTCAGACCCTGTTGCTGCATTGTTTTAGCTAAAAGAAGTTGACTGACAGTTCTGCTGTATGTAAGACGTGTGTGCGTCTTACCGGTTTGTTGTCAGGAGTATCCCTCAGGACTTCAGGGGCTATCCACCCTTCGGTTCCTGGTATTCCTGAGCGCAGAGAGAAGCTGCTCCGACCGTCTGGGATCCTCTTACAGAGCCCAAAGTCGGAGATGAGAGCTCGGACCTGACCCAGCACGCTGGGACCAGAGAGGAGGATGTTCCTAGGCTTCAGGTCACGGTGGACTAAAGAGAGAGATGATGAAGAGTGAAGAAGACTTTTGTTCACGAAGATGGAGGGATGTGAGGTTTAAGGTAAACAGTACTCAGATGTTTTTTTTTCTGACCTATATTGAGCGAGTGCAGGTGTGAAAGGCCACACATGGTTTGCTCCAGCACACTTATAGGATTCAGCCCGGGAAAGCAAGTCGGATCCTCCACATACTGCAGGCAAATATGTTGGTTTTGTTATTGAGGGCTGTCGTTTTGAATGGGATGCTAATGACAAACTGCTCAGTAATGACACTGAAAAGTCACCTGACACCTGCAGTACCGACCTGTTGCAGGGTCGCAGCACACAGCTCGATGGCGATGTACGTGAAGAGGCGATCTCTCTCTGTGCAGAAATATCGGATGACGTTCGGGTGTGTGTCAGACGCTCGGAGGAGCTGCACCTCGCGTTCTGCGACTTCAAAACACTCCGGAAGAACTCGCTTCACCGCTACATGGCGTCCATCAAATTTACCCCTGCAGTCACACAAACAGAGCAAGTGAGTGAACTGAGAGTGCAACACACCAACCAAGCGTACCTAAGAAATTCAGTGGTTTGTTAGTTAAGAACATTTGCTGTTCTTAATGTAAATCACAGGTTTGGGCTCATTAACTCAAAGCTGTGTACACTTTATGTTGGTGTCGATCACTTTGATTTCCTACTTGTAGCCATTGGCTGTATTTCACTGTATTTCAGGCCATGTCACAGTTGTCACAACTTCTGCAGAAATTGCTGACGCTAACTGTGATGCCGGCTTTAAAGGCTGAATAATACCAATAATGTGTGAAGGACATGGAATACTTTAAAGCTGACACTAATCTGGATCGCTGAGTTTATTTTGTATAAAGAAGCAGCTGAAGAAGTGAGAAAAGTGGGAAAAGGAGAAATTACTATGAATGGGATTTCAAAGTTAAATCAAACATGATCGGGTCTGAATGGAGTTTCCAGCTGAAAGCATGAATGCGTAGGTATCCTTGAAGAGATGTGAGAATGTCTACGACCTGCATGTGTGCGTGCCAACCTGCACTAATTAGCAAATCTATCTCAGTTGCGCTTCCCCAGCTGTAATCAAAGGGTGCCATGGTGACGGTAACTGCTGTCTGACTCCTGGTTCACAGAGTTCAACTCGCAGAGATTATAGCTGAGGCACAACTCTCAACTCTTATAGCCCAACCATAAGAGAGAGGAGACCCTCCTGAAGGGTTCTTGTGAGATTTGTGTATGTAGTGTCAAAAATGTGTGAATTACAGCAGGTTAGAAATGTACCAGTTCCTGCTTCCTTCCTGAAACACACTGTTTGATGCCATAGTTACATGTGTGAAACCAGCAAAAATGTTCTGACTTACTGACATAAGAATAATGTTTAAAGAGTTATATTCGTGGGAGCAAGTTTAAAAGAGATTTTTAATCAGATCCTACAGCTCTGTGAGGGGCTGAAAACTGCATGGAATTAAAAAAAAAAATTAATGTGAATTAATGCAAATTTGAATTAATGCCATGTCTTAAGTGTGTTCATTTCAAACATTCTGTCCATTCATTTGAATGGCAAACATTTCCTGGAAAACCTGGAATATTTTGGAAAGTATGAACAGAACAGTAAGATTTTAAAGTCTACTCTTTGACTCACAGGAAGCCAATGTAGTGATCTGAGGACTGGTGTGATGTGGTCCATTTTTTTGGTGTTTGTAAGGACTCGCGCAGCAGCATTTTGGATCAGCTGTAGTTGCCTAATTGATTTTTTGTTTAGGCCAGTAAAGACTCCATTGCAATAGTCCAACCTACTGAAAATGAATGCATGAACCGGTTTTTCCATGTCTTCTTTGGACAGACATCCCTTAATTCTGGTTATATTTTTCAGGTGGTAGTAGGCTGATTTGGTAATCAGCTTTAAATGGTTGTTAAAATTCAGGTCCGAATCAATAATTACACCAAGATTTCTGGCTTTATCTGTTGTTGTCAGTGACATGGAGTTAAGTTGAGCACTGATCTTTGACCTTTCATTTTTGGGGCCAAATACAATCACTTCTGTCTTATCTGCATTGAGCTGAAGAAAATTCTGGCACATCCACTCATTGATTTGATGAATACACTCATTCAGTGAAAGTAAGGGACTGTAGTCATGTGATGACACAGAAATATAAAGTTGTGTATCATCTGCGTAAGTACGATAAGAAATACTATGATGCTCCATAGTCTGAGCTAGGGGCAACATGCAGATATTGAAAAGAAATGGTCTGAGAATGGACCCTTGTGGCACCCCACACATCATCTTTTTCATTCAGACACATGCTCACCCACTGACACAAAGTGGTTTCTATCCTGTAAATAGGATTTGAACCAGTGTAGTATAGTGCCAGTAAGTCCCACCCATTTTTCCAGTCTGTCAAGAAGATGCATGCACTATGCACTTCATATTCTGCAAAGATTATGTAACATACTCTTTGCAGAAGCTGCTTCAAGCAGAAACTGCTTAGCAGACGGTGTGTTCACTGATGTGCCAACGCCCATGATTTGACATTTAGCTGTCAGCCATCAGCAGCCTTTCAAATACAACAGACAGCCAAAGTGGCAACAAGCACAATTGTTTTGCACTTAATGACCTGAAACATGTGAATCCCCTAATATGGTGCTTTGATTAAGACCAGCATCATTAACTGATGAAACAGTAACACGTTAAAATGCAGACACTGTACCTGAAGACAAACGTTCCCGCTGTGCCGTGTCCGAGCACCTCAGATGGAGTGAAGGAGATTTTACCCACCTGCACCTCCTCACTGTTTCCTTCTGAGACAGCTGGAGGAAAGAATGAAGCAGCAAGAAATGAATTTCATCTTCACAGCAAGGGACAGGAGGAGATAATACATCTGAACACACACAGTGCGGAGTGTTTACCTGCTGTGGGTTTGAGCCCAGCGGTGCCATTTACGTCGACATCTGAGGTGCTGCTGCTGTGAGAGTGAGGGCTGGGTGGAGGCTCAGGAGAAGCTGGGTGAGAGTCTGGATGTAGAAAAGTGAAGATATACAGTATGCACGTCTCTTGCAAGTCATTTTTTTCTGTATCTTATTTAAACAAGGAATGAATAATATATTTAAGATCTCTGGGCTTTGAGAAAAATGATTCTTTAACACAATTTTATGCATTTTACTGGTGTGATCTTCCAGCTCTCAAGTGCACCGCAAAGAAAAACACTTAATAATTGAACCGGACCTTGAGGCCGCTGAATGCAGGGAATGCAGCTTAATAGAGTTGTTTTATAAGTTACTTACCACTGGAGATGTTTGTGTCAGAAGAAAGGGACGTGTCTGAGGAAACCAAGGTCACTGCCTGCACGTTGGTCTGCACGCTCGTCTGCATGTTCGTCTGCATGTTCGTCTGCATGTTCGTCTGCATGCTGGTCTGCATGTTCGTCTGCATGTTCGTCTGCATGCTGGTCTGCATGCGCTGGAGACGAGACTCAAAAGCCTCCTCCAGCTGCCTCTGAGCTTTCAGCTGCTGGGCTGCACGCTGGAGAAACACACACAGATACAGTTCACGCAAACTGCTGTTAGACGACGGACGTTCAGATCAGTACTGAGAAGACTGAAGAGGAGGAATAAATGAAGCTGTTCTTCAAGGAAGATTAAAAAACATCAGGAAATACCATCCAGCCCAAATGCTGTGAAGGAAAACGCTTTAAACGCTGCTAAAAAAAAACTGCCCACAATCACTATTTTGTTAGTGCTATAGTATTACGCTCCATCAGATAACATGATCGATGCATGAATTCAGAAATGTGTCCATGCTGACACGACAGCATTATTTCATCACTCTGAAAATCACATTGAATTGCACTTCTGGTTTTGCTCTACAAATAAATTTGAACTTAAAAAATGCAAATGTATGCAGGCAGATGCTCCAAATTCTAATTAGATCTTTGAGTGTGTGAGGAAAAGCTTTGGCGTAAACACGATGTGTCGATCATGTGTTGTTTTTAAGCCACCACGGCGGCAGGACACAACGGCAGCGCTGGTGAATTTTGCATTTCAGAGCTTAATTTCTTTTCTTGTTGATAATAAATCAAACGTGTAACCCAAGACATTTTACAATTACAATTCTGGCAAGAACAGCAACAGAAGAAGTAGCAGCTCTAACTTCTTCCTCAACTCGACAAACTCTGGAAGGTGCCCTGCGGAGTTTCCTCCTATCCTTCAGGTCTAACAAATGAAAGCTGAATGCATTTCCATCCTCATAAACATCTTTTTTTAATGCAGTCTTCTGCTTTCCCATCTTTGCTGGTGCACTGCAGCATATCTTTTTACTGGTGGTCAAAAGCTCCAGAGGAGACCTTTAACTGTGTTTATATTGTCATTACTGCTTGATGGGGGAACACAAAGTATTTCTACATGTTGCTTAGGGGTTAATGAATATTGTGGTACATGTCAGAGCCTGCTAACTGAAGTAAAAGAGGCAGGCTGAGGAAGACTAGGTGCTCCACGAACTGAACATTTCTGCCACAAAGAACCTGTGGGTGTGATGACAATCATGGATCAAACCTATATATCTGTTTGAGGGTATCCTACAGTGGATATTTCCCTGCAGAGGCATGCAGTTTGCCACCATTTGTTCACATATTTGTGAATAAAATCCCGATCAGCTGCGTCTTTTGCAGCGGATAGAGATTAGACACACTCACAACGGGGTATGTGAGAGCGAAGGCCAGCCATCCTCCCAGCAGCAGCGTCAGAACAGCCAGAGTGAGACGGTCCTGAGTCATATAGACAGGAAGCACAGCGGCTGCTCGCTGGGTCTGTCCTGACGTCCTCCCATCATCCCCCTCTCTGTTAGCATTAGTGTCGCTATGGCCACCAGCAACCGTCTGGAACTGAAGGACATAATAACGGAGATAAGGAACAATGGGAATATGATGAGGGTTCACTCAGTTTGTTGTCATTGTTCTCTGTAAAGCAGTTTGCAATGAAAATGACTGCGACACATTTATTACACCAACATCTCTGAAACAGCTTAAAGTAGGTTACAATGGACAGTAACAGCCTTACAGAGAGGGACCATTTTCTGCTATCATTTCTGTGATTCACTGGCTTTCAGGTGTACACGGCAGCAGCCACAGACGTAGTTTGGAGCTGTGACTCACATAGCGCTCGTGGTAGTATGAGGCAGGGGAGGCAGAGGAGGCCGAGGGCCGAGGGGGGATGACTGCGTCACCAGAACGCTGCAGGCTGCCTGGGAAGTCCCTCAGCATGGTGGTGTGAGCTACCGGAGGGAGCTCGTGATGACCTAAACCACACAAACACACAGGTGTGATGCATGTAGGGCTGCATGAGTGCTAATGTGTATTTCCTTGCCTGTTCACTAACACCTGGGATTAAAATGGGATGTACCTCTGCATACGTTATCCAGATTATAAGCAAGCTGATCTTTGCATTTACAACTTAGAAGTACAGTAAACTAACCTAACCCTAACCCTGAGATAGCTTCAAGTAATCTAATCTTAAAAACACTTTTTGAGTCGTAAATTTGCCAAATATTACACATCAAGTTATCGCTTTGTGTGCAAAATACTGTCAGTTTGTGCGGGTGTGTTGCAGTGCAAGCATGTGGTCGATTCTGCGACAAGACAAATAATGTCCTGTTAGCAGCAGGTCGGCTGCACAGATGAGTGCAGTGCACACCCTCGCACACACAATTACTTCTTACAGCACATCTTTATTGCTTTATTGCCGGCAGAACAGGATTTTAGTACCTCCTTCCCTTTCATGACACAGAGCAGAGGTATGATCAGTAATTACAGGCCGGTCTCTATCGGCTCCCTCTCTAAATATGAACAGCAAACTCTATTTTATGTTTACTCAAAGCAAATATCCGTATGTTGTGCACTGATGCGTACAGATGCTGTACAGATAGCGTTTACGCTGACCTGAGATCCAAACACTACGTGAGCCGGATGACCTCCAGATGTGGTCACGCAGAGCCGATCACATTCCGATTTTTGTGAGCTTTCCTCTGAAGCCAGACTCGTTGCTTTCGAAAGCCAGGCTAAGGTAAAAGGTTTTCAGATTTGGACACTTGAGAAAAGTCTGTGCTGTCAAAGTAATAATTCAGTTTTTGGTGGGGAATTTAACTTTTCCACAGCAGAAGATAAAATGTTAGATTTTTTTATGTCTCTGAATGCACTTTTAGGAGCATAAAGTGCAGTTTTCCAAGCTTCAATTATTGTGATATTTCTGTGTTTCAGCTCAATATTAAATACTGTAGACAAAATGCATGTCGCAGTTCATTTTAAAGTTAACAGGAAGACAGACCCTTGATAATTACTCTGTTATTTGAAAACACTATTTATAGAATCCATATATTCATATACAGCAAATAGCACAACATAAATTACAGTTGGTTAGAACAGCGATCCATCTTTCAGGAAGTTTTTTGTTGCTTTTGGATGACACGCAGTGATGAAGGTGTGGTGTGTGTGCGTGTAAGCTGTGAGTGTGTGTGTTCACCTATTAGCAGCCAGTGGTTCTTCCGGCTGTTTGTGCTCCCTGGCGGGTAGCGCACATCGGTGGAAGGTGTGATCTCACACGCCCCTCGCTCCCTGACCGTCACCTCAGCCGTCACTGGACCCTCAATTCGAGCCAGGGTCAGTCCACGAGGCTGCCACGGCAACAAGAAGCACAAACCAGCCACATGACGGCTTTCTTATCACATCTCATCTCGATCTGATATACTGTAATAACTATCAGAGAGCAGAGCGGAGAATCGCCACAGATGACTGACCGTGATATGATAAAAATAGATTACGTATTTAAACTCACCACTAATGAGACTCCATGGTGGACGAGGGAGGTGGAGGCATAGAGGTGGGAGTCCAGTTTTCCCACATAGAGAGTGTGTCTTAAAGAAAAAAAAAAAAAAAAGTCAGGTTACTCCTTCAATCAATCAAGTTATTTGACTGTTCACTGATTAATATGATTAAGCTAATTGATGGAATTAATCAATTGATCTCTAAGCACATAAAATAATTAATTCGATTTGGGGATTTCCACCGTAAAGCAATTACTGAAAAAGTTATATAACTCAAATTGTTTACAGGGACATGAAATGCAGCTTTAATTATACTACTGCCACAAAAAAAACCTGCTTCTGATTGGCTGGCAGGGATCCATTGAAACACACCACCAGACACCTCAAGCACACACCTCCATAACAACTGCAGTAAATCAATATACCAGGTTCTGAATATTAGACTGCAGTACTGGTGCCATGCTGCGTTATCACCTAAGCACGAGATAAACAGACTACAGGCAAAGTTTTTTAAAAAATGGGTGACGTTTATCTTTCCAGCTTATCTTTTTGCCTGTAACAGGTGCCAGTGCTGGAGGGAGGTTTGGCTGAACCATCATCATTCCGGTAAAAGGGGAAAAACACTCTGGATGTTTGCTTTTCTTAAATCATTCTCAATCGTCTCGGCTGGCACTGAGCCCAGGATGCAGCGCCGGTGCACCTGCAGAGCAGCGTCAGGTGGAGCTTGCTTTGGTGGAATATTTGTACATGGGGAGGCGAGCCCTAGCATGAAAGAAAGTGTACATAACACAGCGAAGAGCGGGCCTGCCGTGATCCAAATCTGTCAAAACCTGCCATTTTCAGGGTGTAGGTAAGTAGCTCAGAGGTTGCGACGGGGACTTTGAAAGCAGTAACAAAAAGACAGCAGAAGGGACGGAGAAAGCCGAATGATGCAGTCAGCCAATGGAGGCTCGTAGCCTTCTTCCTGTCAGTCAATCCAGTGATGTGATTTACTCAATAACTCGAGCTTTGTGCAGTCTGAGGGCCGTCTGGTTACCCATGTTTCTGTGTGCTCTTACAAAAGTTGCGTTTGTGCGCTGGCTTGCTCCTTCACAAACTGATAGCTCCACTTCAAGGTAGAGTGTGCGTCTGCCTGGTTGTTGGCAGAGGAGAAGGTGAGGAAGCGGAGCGTTTCCATGGCGAGGGACAGGTGGGGGGCGTGTCTTAGCGAGTCTCCAGAGTACAGGTAGACCCCTATGACAGGTGAGCCATAGTTCTGACTCCACAGAACATCACCTGGAAGACAAAAAACGCTGAGTCTCACTAGGAAGCAGAGGTGGAAATAAAGAAACTCCCCTCAGGCAGGTAAGGTCTTAAAATAACCACACTGTAAAGACCACACACCTCTCCCTACCTGACTCTCTGTCAACTGTCACAACAAGACCATCGCCACTCGACACCAGATGGGCCATCTCTGAAAGCACAACAGGTAGGACAAGTCAGTTTTTCCTGACTCTGAGCGAAGAGGCTCTACTGCTGTCTGTCTTTTCATTCCATACAGCGCTAACTGTCCTCAAACGAGTCAAACGTTCAGATTCAGGTTACACATCACAAAGCAGGTTCGGCAAGGCTGTCATCAGTTCACATTTACGTTCAGGTAATAATTGACCTGCCATGGCAGTCTGTCAGTACGTGTCTGCAGGGACGTGCTTGTGAGCAACATACTGTAATCTTGTTTTTCATCGTAAGGTGGAGCAGAGTAATCGTTGTACGTAGCGTTCCACCTCAGCTCTTGTGTCTTAGTATCGAACATGGTCACCACATACTCTGGAAAACAAAACGGGTGCACAGTTCATAAAAGATAAGGCGCAATGCATGAAAATACCACAGCACCGTGTGTGCGTGTGTGTGTGTGCGTGTGTGTGTGTGTGTGTGTGTGTGTGTGTGTGTGTGTGTGTGAGCACCTATGCAACAAACCTGTGCGTCCAATGTAGAGAAGGGGAGTGTTAGGGCAGATGGATTCTGAGGCGGAGGTGGTTAAACTGGTTTGTTTCTCACCTGTCTCAGGGTCAACCACAAACCACACATCCTGCTTTTTACCTTCATGTGAACATACGCGCGTGCACGCACACACACAGACAAACACACACACACACACACAAATTTTAGCCAACAGCATTGAAGTATCTCAGATATTTACAGCATTTGTCTCATTCATTCATCACCAACAAATATCTCCACATGTTGAATGGGTTGGTCCCATATTTCTCTGCATATGTCACAGTCTAACACACACACACACACACACACACACACACACACACACACACACACACACACACACACACACACACACACAGTGTCTCACCTGTATAGAGTATACCATCGGAGCTCCTGCAGGGAGCTGACTGAACCAGCTCTGGGATGGTGAACGGCAGTTTCTGCAGACGCATCCAAACAATGGAGTCATAAAGTGAAAACTCTCACACACACACACACACACACACACACACACACACACACACACACACACACACACACACACACACACACACACACATCTTATTCAGTTAGTTTTGCCATATTTACCATTAGGCCTTCCTTGTGCTTCCCACCCAGGACGTACAAACTGCCATCGTTGGGGTCTGGCAGAAAACCCGGCCTACAAAATAAACATTCACACATGTTTTGTACGAGGTGTGTGTGAGGCTGAGTGTCACAAATGTGCCAACTTTGTCTTTGTATGCATGTGTATGTGTTTCACTCACTCTGTGAGGTAGACAGGTACTTGAATAATGGGGTCTGAAAGAAATCAAAGAAGCGTTTCATGAGAAATATCTGAAAACGCGAATAAAAAATAGGAAAAAGTTTTGACGTCCACGTGTAGGAACCTTCTCTGAGGGTCCACTTGATGTCTCCTGACTGTTTGGAGACAGCGTGCAGACTTCCATCCAGCGTCGAGACGAACAAGAGGGATTCTGGGAGGGTGACCGATCTGACCCCCCCAACCTGAAGGGTTGCCAGACAGAGAGAGAGAGCGACTTCAGATTAGCTGCGTTCATGTCGGATATCGTTCAGCATAGCTGGACTACAGAATGTATGTGTGTGCGTGAGTGTGTGTGTGAGTGTGTGCGTGAGTGTGTGCGTGAGTGGGTGTGTCAGGTCTTCCACGGGACCTGATAATTACACAGCCTTCCTCGTTTACCAGGATATCCTTATCCCCACCCCCCCAAACGCTGTACCACACACTGTGTTCACCGCTCCCATGTTTACCCACAAAGGGGCAGAACAGCAGTCTGTGGCACACCATGGCAAACACTGAGTCAACACACACACACACACACACACACACACACACACACACACACACACACACACACAGTATTAACTTTCTACACTCAATTTGGACTAAACGTCCTATCATATCATGGCAACTTTACTCGAGCCTGAAATAGACACGGGGGGGCAGCGGGATGCCAGTTGCATAAATAGCGACACAAACAGTATAAACAGCAGGTGGAGAGCCAGCCACACGGTTTAACGAGGCAAAACTTACCTGAATCAGTTTACCTTCCCAGGACAGCAGCAGAAGAGACAGCAGCAGGCGTCCCAGAGGCCCCATGACCCCCGAAACACTGTCTTTCATGGCTCGGAACAAACGGGGGACTAAAGCTATTGAACTAACAACAGAGGTCGAACTCTCTCCCCATTTCCAGGGCGGGCGTCCATCGGTCAGAAAGTTAGCAGCGGCCGTTAGACATCGCGACAGCCGCGCGGAGAGCTGACAAACACGGTGAACTCTAAGCTAGCAGTGCCGCTTTAAATCCATAATAACAGAAACGCAGCCGTTCTTGTCCCAGGTCCATATTTCCGTGTTGGTGACGTCAGGAGCGAACTGTCAAGCAGGTGGGCGGGCGAGGGTTCTCCGCTCCCCGCGCTGAGTGACAGGGAGGTGAGCCAATGGGCGGTGAGATGTGGAACAGAAGGGGCGGTGCTGTGGAAAAGGCTGGAACACGTGGAAACAGACAGCAGGGCAGTTGTGAGCGCAACAAGAGCGTCTTTTTGTGCAATAGAAACTAGTGGAGGGCGTCATTGTTGTTTCCTCTGTGCACATACACAGTCCCTACACATGTACACACCCACATCAATGGTGGAAAGTACTTCAGTTACTGTATATGCAGCTTTATACTGAGGGATAAGATTTACATGATTTCCTAAAATACAGCAGATTGATATTAATTTACAATACATTAACTTAATATGTAGTATACCCTGGTTTAACAGATATGGAAACAGTACTACGTGTGTCTTTGTTATGTAGTATTTACATATCTTACATACTTTTACTTTGATACTTGAGTACATTTTAATGATGATACTTATGTACTTTTACTTAAAGGGGTCCTCAATAAAGTATTATACTTTCAGATGGGGGACTTTAAGGCCCCAATATGGGTAAAGCTCAAAAAATGCTGGAGCCTTTTATAAGAGACAATGAATGGGATTTTTGTTTAAAAGACAAAAGATAGAAGACATTATACAGCTGTTTTCACAAGCTGAGTGGTACTTATCGGACCATTAAACTGACCTTAATCTGTAAAATCTGCAAAGTATCCCTTTAAATACAAATCTGAATAGATAGAAATATTAGTAGGGTTTTACTTGCAATGGACTTGCGGTATTATTCCTTTTACTTAAGCAGATCTGAAGGCTTCTTGCTTTTCTTCACAGTAAAATCAGAAAAAGGAAGTCAGACATTTACAGAAAAACTTTATTTCCCTTCAGCAAATTTCCCTTCAGAAATGTCAGCCAACAGTTAGCACCAGTCCTTTCGCTGTGACCTCCTGTACCAAAATACTACTCACAAAATATATTCAAAGTGCCTTGAAAACAGACTGGGATAACGCAGCTTGTAAGTGAGTGTGCTTCAGATATGAAATGATGAAAATTAAATAATGCTGGCAGGTACTTCTGTCATTTGAGGTATGCACAAAACAAATGAAACAAGGCATATGCTGGCTGTGCGTAGGTAGGTGAGGTGTGGGCTCCACACACAGTGCAGCGCCCAGGCCTTTGGCTTGGTGTGGTCTACAGGTGGAGCACGCTGTCAGGTTTGGGATAGCCGAACAGCTCAAAGTCTGGTTCATACAGCTTGTATAGTTCTCTCCTCATTGTTATGGGAATCTGTGCAAACCAGTCTTTTTCCCAGCTGGTTGCAGTGCGGTTTCGGGCCCCTGAAGGGAAGTGTACTAGATGATCCACCTCCATAAGCTTCAGCAGATGCTCTGCGTCTGTTTCCAGGGTTTCTAATCGTCCAATGAAGTCATACTTCACCTGGCATGGATGGCACAGGCGGTACACCTGAAACGCACAAAGAGCAGGCGTACAATTTAAAAACTGCATCAGTTTGTGAGTATGTTTGTGGCTGTGCATGTAATCAGCCTGTGTCTCGTGGCTGCTTCTACTGCATGTGAGTACACTGTGTGTACGTACTGCATGTCACAATGGAAGAAAATCAATAATACACGAGAGAAAAAACATAAAAAAAGTTTTTAAAAATTCTGCGCTGAGACATACAGTATCATGCCAAGACAATTAAGAGGTCCACATACTAAAATTTGTATTCTGAACAATGCCAGCATGTTGGCTCAAATGGTTCAGTTTTTGGAGAGAGGACTGGTGGATGCCGTTGTCCCACAAACTGATAAAAAATTGTCTGCTCACAACCAGAAAATAATGAAGGAGCTGCTGCAATGGCTGACAACAGCCGACGAAACAGCTAGGAATGCTTTTATGTCATAAAACGGTTATATTTTTTTATTTTATGCCTTGTTGTAAAATATTCAGATGAGAACTGACAGCCATGTTCCAAAGGTGCAGTTTTCTTTTAATCTTTTCATTAATTTCTTGTGCATTTAAATAGTACACTGTCAGCATCAGTACGCTGCAATAACTGTAGCACACACCAAGTAAGAATAAGTACAATCTTGCAATGGCAAGAAGTCCACGTTATACTGGTGCTGTCTGTTAAAAACAGATGTGGAAGTGGCATGTGACCAACAGCAGGCTGTAGTATGCATATAAAGATATCCAATCATCTCAGAGCGTCCAATCGTGGGACATCTGGCCTTGCACTGCTTGTGTGAACGTGGCTGTATGAAACGAATACCTGCCGCCAGTGTTCGTTGAAGATGCTCTCCCTCTCTGTCTCTGGATCCAGCAGGTATGTGATAAACTGCTGAAAGGTCGGTTTGACTCCTGCTGCAAACGCCTCGGACGCCGTCTCTGGCAAAGTGCCAGACACATTACCATAACGACGCACCATGACCGAACCAAACTGCCTGTAGAAGTCCTCGTTGGGCCTGAGAGCACACACAAACACACACACTTTAATAATTGGAGAATGAAAGGACTGCTGTTCAATCAAACGTGAAGCGCATTCCTCAACCTCGCCTTCGACTCAGGGAACACACACACACACACACACACACACACACACACACACACACACACACACACACACACGCTCTGTGTCTACCCCTCCCCTAACAGACACACACCTTCCAAACTTGTTCCTGAAGGCTGAGATGAGACGCACAAAAGGGTCTCGTACAAACAGAAATTTGGTGTAGTGCTGGAGCTTGAGTGCCATCAGGTGGCGGGACAGAGAACCATAATGGCGCCAAAACCTGGGAAAAGACACATGGACACAAACAGCACACAGCACGCCCTCTTAAGTCATGATTTCAAGGCTTGCCAAAATCCAAACTCTGTAGCTGTCCAGTCTCATGCAACACTGGACAAATTTGGCAAAGTCACCAAATGACCGTAAAGTCAGGATAGATCCGTCCTCAAGGGGCAAAAGATGCACAACGATGTGGACAGAAAGACATAAATTCAGATGCAGGCAGCTCCCGAGGGGAAGAGAAAGGTCCGTCTGTGCTGCAGCGCCGAGCTCCGCCTGCGTTTCCACTCTCCTCTTCCAAGCGTCAGCTCAGTAAATAACTCCTTTAGCTCACCAAACACAGTTTCAGCAGAACTGGATATCTAAGTATTAACATAGATCTGCTTGAAAAAGGAAAACTTTTCATTCATTAAAGTCCTTTTCAGGACTGGGGACAGACACAGTACACTGCTACAGCATAGTGATGTGCTAGTCTACAGAGTCAAGTATTAAACAAAGAAATAATGAGTGTGTAAATAGATTTTGTGGGATATCAAACTGCCTCACTTTCATTTCACACTTGCAAAGTTGTCACATTCTGGCTTCACGATGATTTATTGGTTTATTTGCCTCAGTCATCACTGTGGGATTGATGCATGTGGTTTCTTTGTTTTCCTTGGTTAGACACGTTTTTCAGTCTCTGTTTTCATTGTTGAAATTTATAGTGGCTGTTTGTTTGTGTGTGGCTATGTGTTTTCTTTTTTTATTTAATTTGTAGACTACTTTTAAATTCACAGTTTCGTCCTGCAGTACGCTCTGACGTGTTGTCGTGGGGACATATTCCGTGTGTGCCGTAGCCTAACAATGATGGCGGTTGGACCACTGAGCAGACATTCGGGTGAAGCTGCCTATGAAGACCTTAAATCTACACTGAATGTAGATTAAAGGCTGAACGATGGTGTCCTCTGTCAGGGGGCTCAGTGGATTTTTTGATGCTGACTGCAGGGCCGAATGATGAGACAAAACATCGTTTAACATTAAAACTTCCATAGATACACTCACCGAACTCTGGGAACATTTCACTGTGTATTGATAACTGACAATGTGAGTCTTCTGCTCCATAAAAGGGCATAAAAGTAAGTAAAATCTAAAGAGATTTAGTATTTCTCTGACCAGAATTAGGTCCGTGCAGTGTGGAGAAGATTTCAAAGATCATTTATTGAGGGATTCAAAATGTAAAAAAGAAAATATTTGAGTTTTTTTTTAGGGGGCCTGAACAATTTCTGCAGGGGTGAGGTGGCACTGAAGGATCTGGATTTATGACGGGACTTCTCACTATACACCTTTCATAAAACATGACTTTAATGGAAAACATTAAAGTATTTTGTAGATTTGGCTCTGTGAGTATGTTAATCATCCATGCTGCATGGACACAAATCTGTTAAGTCACATTATGTGGACATGTCTTCCTTACAGGGACAAAACACAAGTCCCCATAATGTAAACAATTCAGTTGAAGATGAATGAAGATTTGGATTAAGGTTAGGATTCTGCTTTGGGTTGGGCAAGCAGTGCTTATGGGTAAAGAAAGTCTCCAGGAAACCAGTGTCAGTCTATGTAATGTCCCCACAAGTGATGGAGGCACGACTGTATATGTGTGCATGTGCGTATATGTGTGTCATACTTGGCAAAAGTGAGGTGGAGGGACGAGTTGTGTACGAGGTCGGGAGGTACAGCCTCTGGGTCAGTGTAAGGTTTTCCTGAGGAGGGCGAGATCAGAGACTGAGACAGAACCACCATCACTCTCTTCCAGTTGGTGCACGCTACCTGAACGGAGAACAGCGACGGGGGGAGAGAAACAGGAAAGACAAGAGCGGCTGTGAGCATGTGTGTGTGCGTGGACGTGAATGTGAGTTTGGACAAGCTGCAAAGTGCCAGAAGGAAAAAGAGGAACTGAGTTTTTAAGATGTTTTTGTCCTCTTACTTTCTCGCTGTTTATCTAACTCACCACCCACGTGCATACCACCACCCACAAGCTGACACAAACACAAACACACACACACACAAACACACACACACGCACACAGGGCAGCCGTACCTTGGGAACATAGCAGTAGATAATCCGGTGTGTGTCATCCACTATCAGGTGATCCAGCTCTCTGTTGGGGATCTGCTCAAACGCCCGAGTCCTTCCGGGGAATTCCACTGCATCCCTTCCTGAACACGCATCCATGATCCTCCTCTTCCTCGCCTCCTGTTCTCTGTCATCCTCGGCGGTACGACTCCTCTCCTTCTCCACGTCCTCCCTTGTTTCCACCTTCCTCTGTTCTTGTTTGTCCCTCTCCTCCTCCTCTGCATCTTCGTCAACTGCTCCTACCGTCTCCGCAGGGACCAGTGATATACTGGAAGCAGTGGTTGGGACGATGAAGGGAGAACTGGTCTGGGCTCTGCTGGTGGATGTAGAGTGTGAACGGCCGGTCGTCGCCTGAGGGTTAGAATCAGAGTGAGGTGGCTTGTGTTTGGGCTCCTGATAGGGGTAGAGGTTGAAGCCCCCGATGTCGTCCCAGTAGACGATGATCAACAGGATCATAAACAAAGACCCCAGGATGAAGGCCGCTCGTAGACCACGCCATATTCCCATGGTGATACCAGATCCAGGGCCGTGATTGGTGCAGAAAAGAGGAAGAGGTTATCTCAGCTCCATGGTGGCCATCGATCACGGAAGGAGACGCTTCCTGCTCGCCAGCTGCAACTGAAAGAAACAGGAAGTGTTCCTCTTTTACAGCGTCAATGAAGTGAAGTGATTAAGCAACTACAAACTGATTCTTAAGTACAAGAAATGAATATTATGGCTTGAAAAAAAAAGTATGTGCATTTATTATTTACACAGTAACAAATGTAGTGTATCATATTAAAACTTTTAATTATATCAGCTTTATATTATACTGTTAAAGAAGCACTTTCTAATAAAATAATCCCTCAAAAGGATTTATAACCATTAGCTAAGATCATCATTAATGGTTACTAAGTAATTTACTAATTATTTCTAAATCAGTTCTAAGCCATTAACAGGATTAACTGTTGGGTTTCCGGGTTGTGAAAAATCCCTGATGTTTACTCTCTGCATTATTATGCAGCTACTGTATTAACGTCGTTAAAACATTCATAATTAAATAAATAAATAAAATGATGATGACACGAGGTGAGGTTATATAAGCTGCCTAGTTACCGCGGCAACAGAAAGCAGTGACTCTAATTGTCATCAATGGTTAGACAAAAAAAAAAAAGATGGAATAAACAAAAGTGGACTGAAATGAAAAACACTGACATTGAATCCTGTATCTTCATCAGACGGCCTCAAACGTGCTGAAAGGTGAAAGTTGTAAAATGAGGCTTCTTATCATTTCCTTTAATTTGTAACAGGCGGCGCAGGACGATAACAACAGTCAGAATGAGACAGCAGACACAAACAGGCGTAAAAAACAATGTAAGCGACCGATATTTAACGTCTGGGAGTCGAACAGCGCGCATGCATGGTTTATGTGACAGCTGCTCTTTTCACTCAACGCTGAAATGCAAAATTAATTGGTGAGGGGGAGTTTTTCTAAATGTCAACACAGCGAATAAAAACATAAATATAAAATAAATACAGCATAAAGTGACATGCTGAGACGTGTGAGCTCGGATTCTGCAGGCTCCGAGCGAGCGTGCTGTGTGTCGACGAATCCATGCAGGCTGAGCGATAATAAAAAATATAAAGCTCATATTTATTCAGATTTAGACTGTTTTAGTTCAGACCTTTGGCTACATTTTCCCAGTAAGTAAAACTAACCACATTATATTTATGACTGCTGTATTTAATTACAGTTTTAAGGTACTGTGCTGTAAATATTATGTTATAATTCAGAGGGAAATATTATAGCCTACTTTCGAATATTCACTCCGCTGCATTGTATTTGATGGCTAAACTCACTAAACTCAGCGACTTTGGGGAAGAAGTTAGATAAGATGAATCATTATATGATGAATCATTATCCATCCATTATCTATACCGCCTATCCCTTTCGGGGTTGCGGGGGGCTGGAGCCTATCCCAGCTACAATGGGCGAGAGGCGGGGTACACCCTGAACTGGTCGCCAGCCGATTGCAGGGCCACATTCAAGGACAAACAACCATTCACACTCACACTCACACCTACGGACAATTTAGAGTCATCAATTAACCTAATGAGCATGTTTTTGGTCTGTGGGAGGAAGCCGGAGTACCCGGAGAGAACCCACGCATGCACGGGAAGAACATGCAAACTTCACACAGAAAGGCCCCGCCTGACCCGGGGATCGAACCGGCAACCTTCTTGCTGTGAGGCACGCGCACTACCTGCTGCACCACCGTGCAGCCCATGAATCATTATAATATTAAAAATTAAAACAGCCCAAAACTCATTTTATCACAGCAATGACTCAAGTAGCCTAGAAGTAAGCATTAAAGTGGCAAATATCATCACACTTTTTCTTTTTTACTCAAACTACATTTTGATCATATGCAGGACTTGTACTTCTACTGGTGTACCTTTCTACTACTGTTACTTTTACTAAAGCAAACGATGTCAGTATTTCTTCCTAAATAAATGACGTTAAATTCAACTTGTGACAGGCATCAGCAACAATCTTTAACATTTTTAATGATCATTAATGAACAGAATAATTGTAGTATGCGCTATAAATGCTTTGGTCCAGTGTGAACGTGCCCAGGGGCCGTGGGAACCTCAGGCTCCGCCCGGGGCCCTCGACTGTCACACAGGGATGTGAACAAGGGGCCGTGGGGGTGGAAGCAGCTTCAGCCCTGAGCCTGCTGGAGGGTTTACACCCCTTATTGTCTGTCCCATAAAACATCTGCTGCCGGGGAAAACTGTGGAAAAAATGACGATCCTAATAAAAGCAGAGGGGGAAAATCCAGACTGAAGGAAAGCAAAGAGAAAGAAAACCCTCCGGCTCGAAAATGATTGTTTTTTCTGCGGTGTTTCTTTCCACTGCCTCTAAATCTGAACTCCGCGTTGACCGGAGGAGCCTATTTTAAGAGATCAACATCCACAAACTCTCTCGTGTCGTGGCACGCGCTGTACCCACACACACGTGCGCACAGACACGCGCAAAAAGGAAAAACACGTAAAAACGGAGGTGAACCTCAAACGTGTCTGTGCAGCTCAGAGGCAACTTCGCACTGAGAGTTGCACCACTTGTTTTCCACTTGTTTTTGAGGAAATGGTGTTCATGAAGGGAGGGACACACCGTTTGATTTCAGCTAATATTCCTCCCCCCATCGCCCCCTCCCAGTCCTCGGTCGGAAAACAGCCTTAATTTATACAGTACACAGGTTACAATGTGCCCTTTCACCGGACACTGACCCTCTCTCATGCACTCCTCAGCCTGCAGCAGCCGACGACAGAAAGCATGAACTTCTTTTTCTCCACAGCCTCCTCTGCTCTTTCTCCACACGGACCTCCTCATCACGCTCCCTTTGAGGTGCACGGAAGCCCGGTTTGTTCCCTTCATGCCCTTCACGCCGGGAGCATCGCGGCTGTGATTAAAGCCGGTGGGAACGTGCGTCCGTGCGTCTGAGAAAAGGACCATAAATGAGCCGAACGTGATGTTTTCTCTTACCCGGCAGATGAGCTCCATGGTGCCGGTCAGCCAGGCCTTTGTCGCCCGCACGGTGTCCCCTCTCTGTCTGTCCGTCTGCCCAGTGATGGGACAGGGTGGGCGCGACGGGACTGTAGCGGTCTGCGCCCTCCACACGGTGAAGAGGAATCTCGCGAGAGTTTGGTAACCGCTGCCCCTGTTCCACAAACGCTGCGTGTTTGTTTTTTTTTTACATACTGGCTGTATTTAGGCTATGAAACCGTAAACCCGCCTCCACCTAAGCCTCTGGTTTCCCAAAGTAAGGTCCTGGGACCTCCAGGCGGCCCCCTGAGGGTGCTGCAGCTGGATTAGCAATACTAACCTCACTGTAATGGGCCTAAACAGAAGGGCAGGACACTATGGAAGCCCAAAACCGCCAAGAAAAGGGAGGAAAAGGTGAAAGGTCATGCGTAGTAACAGTACCTCAGTAAAATTTTATGAGAAACTATATCAAGATCATGAGATAATAAATCAGGATTACGATACTTATAAAGCCCTGAGATACATGAAACTCAATCATTCCTTCATGACTTTGTGGACTCGACATTCTCCAATTAAAAACTTTAACTAAAACACTTATTTTATAGATTCTGACTGAGTGAGTTTACATTTGGTGACGTTTGGCCCAACAGAAACATGAATAATAGAGAGCTTCAGCATGACTCCCCCACTGATTTTACCACTGGTCAAGTTCAGCTAATTAAAAAATGTAAAGTCCAAGAAAGCCTCAATAAACAATTTAGAGACTCTTTTTATAGGTTTCTGGTCAAAACTTTTGGAGGGTGGTTTTGGGTGACTCATGACTGTAGTATTTTGAAAATCCTGGCTGCTGCCCCAAAAAGCAGAACAGTACGTAAAAGCTGGCCTTTCTTCTTACCAAACTGCCCAAAAAAGTCCAGAAAATAAACACAATATGTATTATTGTAGCTGCTGCCATAGAATGAAGCGTCAGAGAGCTGGCTGATTGAAGTTCTTGAGGTGCAGAAATATTAAAAACACTTTTCAACATAGTACAACGCAACACAACACCACCATAAAATACGGCCTAAATAAAGTGGAGTCAAAGCACCAAAAAACAAAGTAGTAGTCAAAAAAGCAGAAGCAGAATAATCAGAGTCAGGAGATATTTATTGTTCTGAACTGAATTCTACTGCACGGGCGTTTCTAGATTTCTGGTAACTAAATATATGCTGTCTTGATTTCTGAACTCATTCTGTCAGTCATAAAAGTCTAAACCTGGCATCAGCCACGTTTGAACGAGGACTGTCTCTTAATGAGTATTTATAACATCTGTGAGCTGATGGGAAAATGACGGGGCGGCTGCTGGTTCCACATCACAGGGCTCAGGCGGCTCCCCAGAAGTCTGCTGAAAGAGCACGATGATCCTGTTACCAAAAAAAGTCTGAATTCGAGGGAGGCATTGTGGACCCCCCTCAGTCAGAGCCAGGTGGATCAATATTTGGATAAATCACAGAAACACTGATTTATTCTCTACATGCAAACCACAGGTCTGTTGTAGATTTCAGATGAAATAAAATGTTGAATTTCAGTCATGGTGCAGATGTAGTGATGAAAGTTCTGCTCACCTTGTTCAACATAAAAGTGGACATCTGTTCAAGACAAACACAGGACACTGGTCATTCATCTCACCAGTTCCCAAACTGGTAGATAACATCTTCCATAAATAAGACATTAGTCTGTCCACTTTGTCAGCCAACATTTGTACAAGAGAGCGTGGACATACATTAGATCAGGTTAATGAGACAGAAGACCTCTGCAGCCTATAGAGTCAACATTCAAAGCGAGGGTAGAACAACACTGTCTGACCTCAGTGTCCATTAGGGAGGAAGCACAAACACTGATGAACCTAAATGCTGCTGACACATCAAGAGCCGACTGTTCCCTGCATCACCAGCTCGTCTAACAGTGACGCAAATGCTGATTATGAAATGCACAAATGTCTTCAAAATGGTTTATTTCCCACAAAAGAAATTACACTGCATGCTTCCCACAAGCAGACTAAATTGGTTTGATAAACTTCAGCACCCACCGTAATGACAGGCCAGCTTTCCAGAACAGAGGACCCCATCATCTCGGACGAACAAAACCTTTTAAGACCACAAAATACACAGTGGATACGAAGCTGTGAGCTTGACTTACAAATATTTGGAAAGGAAATTAAAATCATATGAGCAGAAAGAAACGTCCTCTAGCACATTTTCCAGTTTATGGTTGTGGTTAAACATAATGAATAAAAAATACAGTGACCTCTAGTGGCAGCCAGTGTGCCAGCAGCTGGATTTCAGACTGAAACCCAGCTGTTAAACTGAGAACACAACAATCTGTTAATGATGTGATTTGTTCCAAACAACAAAGTTTTATACTCAGATACTTAAAGTAAACTGCAGATAACGACAGAACAAAAGTCTGAGTGAAGGATGAGGCTGGTTAATATTCATTACGCCCCATTAGCAGATTACTTGTGACAGATCAATTAAATATTGACGTCAAACAGCTTGTCAGCTGTTATTTGGCTTTTGTGCAATGGAGTGCTTTTGATTATGCTATCAGGACATAAATGTGAACAATTTTCTGCTTATGTTGATGACAAGTGTGGTCAACAGATCCACAGAGCCTTCTCGATCTCCTTCCTATGTGGCAAAGTTATTGAACATTTAACGGATCCTGGATGCGTTCTGAAACTGAATATTGGATTGCATCAATTAGTTTTACTGGCAAAATGGACAAATGTCTCCTGGAGCTGTGGGTGACATCTCAAAACTGCTTGTTTTGTCTGAACAGCCGTTTGGAAATACTCCCTTTGAAGTGTTAAAATCCTCGCATTTGAGAGGCTGGAACCAGAGAAAGTTTCACATTTTTGATTGATAAATGATGCATTGATTATCAAAATGTTTGCTCATTAATGCCATAAAGCTTTCAGCACCGCCTGCATAAAGGTGATAGTCAGTCCAGCTGGATTTTCAGTGGCAGGTTGGATTCCCTCTGCAAGAAAGCAGCAAACACAAAGACACAGACAGCCGGATTTGTGTTTGAATGTTTATTTAAAGTTATTCCCACTGCGCACCCCCTCCCTGTGTGAAAGCCCAGTCTGAAAGGAGGAGGATACAGGCCACTGTAGTGCCACATCAGCACATTTATTAACAAGGCTACTTGTTTAGTCACAACACCTCCACCCCCTACTGGTATGGCACTCTGTGCTGCCATGTGGTAACACACCCGCACGGTGAGGCGAGTTCACAAACAACCCCGGGAAGAAAGAAGGTCCAATAAGAGACGGGGCTGAGATTACAGACCGAGGATCTCCGATTAATGAATAGAAAAAAGGAGTATTACTAAATGTCAAGTTCCACAGAGAAAAAAACGGGGCGGATGATGCTGAGAGACGAAGAGAAAATATTCGAGACAATTATTCTCTTTTGTCCCTCGATGTGGCTGCTGATCCGCAAGGCGTGCTTTGATGATGTCACTGAAGTTGAATGTCTAGGCTCGTGATCGTGAACCTGGAGATTGGCAGCGTGGTCGTCCTCCTTCTCCAGCCAATGACGCAGCTCCTCTCTCCTCCTTCCACACAAAAAACGGATGGACTGAGGGAGAGAGCAACAGCAAGTTCAACACGAGGACCAGCGCGAATACTCTGGTTTTCTGTTATTTACACCAGCACGGAAAGAGGGAATGAAACACAGCAGCGGTTGTCAAAGTTTAAAGCAGATGCAGGAATTATTTCCCCCACGTCGTCCAATGAGCACAGAGAACAAGAACCTCTTCTCTTCATGACGTTCAGCAGCTGCACACTGAGCTTTTTTGGTGCTCTGAGCAGCACATCCTAGAACACACTCACCTCCATCTGTGCTGCTAACAGACATGCATGCTAACGTGCATCACTAAAGCAGAATTCTGTGGACGTATCGAAGTGTCTGCATGTCTGTGTGCATGTGTTACCTGCGTAGGGGACTACAGATCTCCAAGGGGAATGATTTCTTCGTTGATAAAAAACTCAATGGTCTCCTCCTCCCAGTCGTCCACGTTGCTGTCCAGCTCGTCACTGTCCACTCCTGGAAGACAGAGACGAATGTCAGCGATTCTTCTTCAGTAAACACAAAGAGGGAGGTGAGCAAAGGTTCAGGGTCATGCAAAGGGAGAGAGCGTCCCACCTCCTCTGAGCTCCAGGCGGATGCTCTTCTGCTCCTGATAGGTCTGCTGCGCCGCCTCCCTGTAGCGACGGTAGTCCTCCATCATGGACCTGCGCTTGTCCACCAGCTCCTACTCGCAAGCACAGTCAACATTCAGCTTCAGAGCAGAGGACACTGTAAACATGCAACATGCTTTTACTAATAAAACATCGTGAAAACTATGATGACGCTGCAAACCTTAGAGGCCTTGGACTGGCTCAGACGATCCTTCTGCTCGAAGATCTTGGAGTATTTCTTAAGATCCTTCTTGATCATCTGAGAGAGCAGAACAGAAAAGAATATTTACTGCATAGGAAGGTTCAGCAGGCTGGATACTTCATTTAATATGTGTTGCACCAGTTCACAGGATGTTGTGCTTGGGAGCCTCAGATCAGCGTTAGAATCAGGAGCAGCAGTGCGGCTCTCATACGAGGTGTCAGAAAAGTTTTTTAGTTTGTCCTCAGTGGCTCCACGCACGCGCGCGCGCACACACACACACACACACACACACACACACACACACACACACACACACACACACACACACACACACACACACACACACACACACACACACACACAGTATACCATATAGCTAAAATCGTACCTTGATCTGCTCTATGCTGAGCAGGGTGGGGGGTCTGGGTCTCCAGAGCAGCTGACAGAATCGGTCCTTGTTGTTCTTCTGAAGGAGACGGCCCTGGAACGTCCACAGCCAGTACGCATTGTCCACCTGGACACACGTGAAAGGTGGAGGAAAAGGATGCGAGAGCACGGTCAGCGTGAGTTAGCCCTTCATAAGCCCCGCCCCTTTTCACTCTGTGCTCCAATAACAGCTGAGCGAGCTCGGCACCCTGCAGGGCCTCGGTCAGCTTCCCCTTTCCTGGAGTGCCACGTACTGAGCCTGTCTATGTTCAGAAGACGTTTAAAAGACGTGGCAGGGCTCAATGCTCTGACGTCTTCCATTCCCAAAACTCAACAACAAATTTTACCTGATGGAAAGACCAAGTTAGGCTGTGCAGTAGACAAACTATCACCATGAACACAAAAATCTGTTCAAATGGACATCACATTACACCGGTGTGTCATCACAGACACAACACACTACACAGTCATATCTTAAGCTAGCTAATGTGAGCTAAGCACTAGCTAACCAGCTCGCTAATGTACAGCTAAATCAAGAGCCTCCTTGTTTCTATGGTGAAGTTAAAGAGATTTGCTAAAGGACAGTGTTATATATTTGGAAATACGCAACATCTGGCACCCCAACAGAAAGAGTTACCTCAGTAAACGGTGATGAGGAAATGACTCAAATCCAGCTGAGAAACTAGCAAATACACACTGTGGCTAAACAGAACCGACATCGCCATGTTTTGTTTGGTCAAGCTTGTCCGACATAGCGACAATAACTAAAGAGGGCAGGTCAATTGGTCTGACAAGAAAGGAAAAAGACCAACATATCCTTCGCCACAGGGCAGGCTTTACCTTGTGGCTCCACCAGGAGACGGAGGTGACGACGTAGCGGCCGGTCGGGTCCCACTCCACGTCAGAGGCCATGTAGTGCTCTGCTATGTTCATCATGGTGCAGTCTGACGTGTCCACAAAGGCGAGAGCTCCATTCATGCTGCGCACACACACGGGAAAAGAGAAGATCACACACACATACGCTACATCTTTCATCAGAGCTGACACACACAACAGCAAATGTGCAACCCTGAAAGCCTCAGATCAGAGTTAGAATCAGGAGCGTTGCTCTCATACGAGGTGTCAGAAAAGTTATTTAGTTTGTCATCAGCGGCTTCTCGAGTCTGTCACACACACACACACACACACGCACCCACGCGCGCGCACACACACACACACACACACACACACACACACACACACACACACACACACACACACACACACACACACACACACACACACACACACACACACACACACACACACACACACACACACACACACACACAGAGCTGACCTCCTGAGTCCAGCCAGCACCAGAAACTGTCCCTGCGGGCTCCAGAAGATGCTGTTGGCCTGCTGCTTGTCAAACATCTCTGTGGAAAAAGGGCAAAGTGTCACACTCAGTGGGTTTTTGGGGGCCGTCCTGGACTGCGCGACATGCGTGTCGATCTACTCACTTATGAGCTCGATCTTGCCGTTGTTTTTGACGTGATAGAAGGAGACGCTGATTCGGGGAGCTTCTCCGTGGAGAACGGCAAACTTGCTGCCGTTGGGCTCCCACGCGAACGCTATGATGCCTTCTGTGGAGGCGGAAACGCAAACAGCGGATCAGGATTTTTATTCCTCCGTGTGGGAAACAATCGCCGTTACTTTGTGCGTTTATTACGTTCTTACCTTTCATCTCCACCACATCAACAGGAACCTGCTTCTCTCTCATGCGGAAGATTTCAAAGTTGGTGACCACGCCCTGGAAGAGATTGAAAAGCTAAATTCAGCGTCTGATTTGTTTTCCAGAGACGTCTCACCTGTTTCCCCTCTTTCCCGCCACGCGCGTACCTGCGTCCCTTTCGGAGTCCTGTCCACTTTGACGCACAGGTAATCTCCGTTCCTCTGCCAGTGCAGTTTGCAGTCGACAACATTGAAGAGATTGCGGACGCGGATCTCCTGCCGGGAAGGCATCTGCATCAGAGTCACTCTGGCTGGGATGTCTTTGTCCTCAGGCACCCAGAATGCTATGATGTTGTCCCCAGGAGACCACGAGAAGTCCCTGTAGACACACAGATTCTTGTCACTATCTCTATACAGAAATAAGGCATCAAGTTACATGAAACAAATCATAGAAGCATCATCAAGGACTCTTACTTGATCCCACTAATCTTGAGGCTCTTCTTGTCGAGCAGGCCCATTGACTGAAAGGTGCAGAAACATGGCTTTAATGTCACTCGCACACTTTACATAAATACAACTATATTCAATTTTTCAATTCAATTTATTATTTGTCTTAAATTGAATGTCTTTATGGAAGTCCACTCACTGGAGTCTCATAGATGCTCAATGTGTCTGTGGTCATCCTGGCAAAGAACTTCCCATCGTGGCTCCACCTGATAACCAAATGTGTTGCATTATAACGTATTCAATCACTGCAGGAGCAACAAACGCAAAAACAACACTGAGAAATTCGATTTTGACAGCGAGAGAGACCAAAAAAAGACAAACGAGGACAGCGCACTGACTTGAATATGGGCCAGTGTGCAGAGCTCTCGCAGTGGAAACCTCTCTTCTTCTGTCCGGTCAGAATGTCCCAGATGATGATGGCCTGAGGGTCCTCCTTGGTGTCCATCAGGGGACTGAAAGTCACCACGTACCTGGAAGGCATCACAACCACACATGGAAGCTTTACGCGGCTCAGAAACGGCACAATTCATCCAACAGCGCTCATCATCCATCATCAGTGATTAGTTTCGATGCAGAGACTTGAGTAAATGAGGTGTGTCAGATTAAATTTCTGCAGCTGTTCACATTTCAGAGTGTCAGATACACATTTAATCAACCTTTAATCAACCAAAGGCATCTGATCTGACTGAGAATAAGTAGACACCCAGAATTAATGAACTCTGATCGAGACTCCTCTAGTTTGTCATTTTTGTTTTGAATAATATCCCGTTAATTTTCTGTCTAAATAAAGAACTTTGCACACTGATGCAGCTGCAGGCTGATAAACACGATCTGTACACGTCTCCTCTGCATTAAAGAGCGATAAGTAAAATCACACTCGTGAATGAAGCCTAGTTATCTGCATTTTGAAGGAAAGAAATACGATGGCTAATATTGTCAAAAATGGCTTTTTTTTTTTTAAATAAATGGTGCATCGTTTGTGCCAACAGAAGATAAGTGACGGGGAGGGTTTGTATGCATTTCAGAGCTGCAAAGATTAATTGATTAGTTGTCAATAATATTTATCGCTACTTTGACAATAGATGAATCTTTTGGAGTTATTTTTTTAAGAAAAAGAAAAGTCAAAACGATCCCATTCCAGCTTCTTAAATGAGAAAATTTTCTGGTTTCTTCACTCCGCTTTGACAGTGAATCAAATATCTTTAGGTTGTGGACAAAACAAGACATTTGAGGACGTCCTCTTGGTCTTTGGGAAACGAAAATGATCGTTCACGGTCAGTAACATTTGACAAGCCAAATAACTAATTGATTTATCGTCAGTGAAAATAATACTTGGTTGCAGCCCTGGTGCATTTCTGCTTTGATGACACACACAAATAATTTGCATGATCAGTTAAGACTTCTATCCAAACAGCTGCCTCTAAATGTCGAGCAGTGAATCATCTTCATTTCAAACAGAACATCAATTCACGTATTCAATAATACTTGATGCTAATGATTATATATGTACACACGTGGTAAAGGCACTTCATCAGCTACTAAAGTGACCATCAGCACTGCTGAACAGCACACTGGTTACCTCTCACACGGTGAGAAGTCGATGAGGGACACGCCCTGATGGCTGAACCTCTGAATCTGCTTGAACTTCTCGCCGCCCCACAATGCAATGCCACGCTGGTGGAAGGTGGCCAGGTAGGTGCCTTTCGGAGACCAGCGCACATACGTCTCTGTCCAGCGCTGAAACAAGACACACGACGGTTATTAGTCTGCAGGCCGACCCCTGCTGTTGAATGCTATTCAAAACGACGGCGTTTCAGCGTGTCGTCAGCTACTTACGGCTCTCTCCTCAGCTATGACAGGGTCCTTAGCATCATTATTGAAAATGGCAGTCCTCTCGCCGGCTTCGTAGATCACGCTGTACTGGTCCCGACAGTCCGAGTCCTCAATCCAATGGCGCATGTTTCCCTTAACAGACAGACATGCAGAGTTAATGGAGCTTACAGCGTTTTGGCCGATCATCTGTTGACGCTGAGGGGACAATTTTACTACTTATGATTAGGAGTGAAAAGTGCCATTTGTTTAAAATAAACTCACAAAATCTTTGAAAGGCTGCTTCTCTGGAGTTTCCCACTCATCACTGATGTTCATGTACCTGAGAGGAAACAAGCAAACAGACTTGATCTCTTTTCTCTCATGTATCTGCCATCAGTCAGTGGCTTTCCTTTCAGACGCTGCACACTTACTTGTCAAAGTCAGTGAAGAGGTTGACCCTGAATGTATGCTGTTTGTCGAGTTTGTATCCATCTGCGTTCTTTACTGCCTCGAGGGCCTGGGTGGGAGCAGCATACTCCAAGAAGATGTACCTGCATGAGAAATGCAGCTTTTTTAACACTGAGTTCACCATTAAAAGCAGTACACCGCCAAGGCAGAGTAGAGGGACACACACCCTTTGGTCAAGCCGTCAGCGTCTGGGTAGAACTCCGTGGTGATTTTGCCAAATTTGGAGAAAATCTTGTGTATGACGTTCTTGAGTTTCTCCAGCCGCTCTGGGCCCACCTGAGGGACGTTGTCCACCACCACCACCGAGTCTATGCCGTCAGCCTCCTGGGGCTTCTCCCTCAGGATGTCACCCAGGAGCTCTGAAGAGAAGAAGAAGCGGGATGGGAAGATCAGGGAGGGAAACAGTAACATTAATCCCTTACCTGATCTGTCTGGGTTACATTTTCATGCCCCAGTGACTCAGTTCAAACTGCAGTGAGCCCACTGGCTTCATTCACGATGGTGTTGTGATAATCAGCATAATGTTTTTTTAAGGCTTCATTGGACAGTGACAGAGTAACGGATGGACAGGAAACATGGGGACACAAAACAGAGGGGACATGCACCAAAAGTCCTCCACTGGAATCCAATCAGGGATGTCACAGGTCTGTGATATGAGCGTAACCAGGACGTTACTACAATCTGTCATCAGTTTATTAAACCAGTGCAATCTAAGGATTTAGAGAGGTGTTGATCCAACTTGATGTTATATCAGAGACTGTTAGCGGTGCCGCTGAATTGTATTATGTGATTTCTGGTTTGTTTAGTCTATCCTTATTGATATAAATGTGCACAAAATATTTAAAGCTACTCTCAGTGATGCAGTGGAGTTTAACAGCATCACATACTGCAGCCACCAAAATGACCACAGGTGAACCAGCTTCTCTTCAACACAACGTGAACAACATCTGAACATTACAGGCTTTAGAGAGGGAGACCTTAACGCAGGGCTGTTGAAACAGACTTCATTAATGCCAGCAAGGTGACCCAATGCACCTGCAGCAGAGCACTGCTGTAAAATAGTTACCAAACAGGCGAATAAAGGGCGTTTCTATTGACAAATGATGTGTCATTTGTGCCAAACTCCCCTCAGCCCCTGGTTAGGATTAACGCTAACGTTACACTGATTGTGAAAGCTAGCTTTTATTAGCAGCTGTTTAGTGCAAACCACAGACTGCGGGAACACAGTTAGGGTCTTGGTCTTAAATATTCATTCAGATAGCAACAAGAAAATGTCTGACATGAGTTAGCTTCGACCCGTTAGGTTTCAATTTCCTAAATGACAGCGAGAAGGCCACAGTGAGTGCTTATCTGGGGGCTGGGTGAGGCTTTCATGGGTGTGAAATGGAAACGCGATAACATCGGTTAACATTAGTTGATGTTGAGGTTTCTTTTAAGAAAATTTATGTTTATCTTTTATTTCTGGTCATCACACCTTTGCATTTAGACACTGATGTCCGGGAGGCAAAGTAACAAGCTAGCTAGCTTCGTAGCATCCCTAGTACCACCACCGTTAAGCCTGCTAGTAACGTAAAGCTGTTAGCTAACTGTTAGCAACAGGCCAGAAAGCCGGCGTTTTTCCTGCTGCCGCTCACCCTCATCATCGACGTCATCCACGAAGTCCTCTGGATCGCTGAAAGAGGGCTCCTCCTCTTCATACTCAGGGTCGTCCACCATATCAACTGTTTCTTGCATTTATCGGGTCTACGCGACGGATTTATCGCTACAACAGAGCAAAATCCCAAAAACGAAGAGGCTGACGGTCCTCGGCCGGTGCGGCACCATGTGCGAATCCGTGAAAATGGACGATGTGACGGAAACGCAACACCGGAACTTGTTCGGAGACAATGGTGCGCTGCGGGGATAAGGTAAAGCTGTAAAACGCAGGGATGGACAGCGCATGGCGCACGCACGTGCAGTTTAACCCATCCACATGTTTAAAGATCAGTAAATAGTGCAGGCGTCCTTGTTATGACTCTCAAAATTTACACTGAAAACTGAAAGAGAGGGAAGCCAAGCACCGGTCTATCATAAACTGTTTCCCGCGAGATGGATGTTTAGTAAAACTACACGGAAAAACTACATTTTCTTCATTTAGCTAGCTGTGCCCGTTCACTTAACGCTACTTAGCGTTAACTTAGTTTAAAGCTAGCTAGCTATGTGTGTTTCAGTGTAACTGTTCGGCGGTGAAGTCATTAGTGACCCGTTTGCTATGATGTGTCCTAAGGGCTCATTACCACACACTGACGTTAGTACCATGGACAGAGAGTGTGTGTCGCTGCTGCCCAGGGTGTGTGAGGTGCTGGCGGACTCGGGGATGTCTCTGCCGGATGACACCAGCCTGGAGAAACTGCTGGACTGGTTCACGGGGCTCACTGCGGCTGGTTAGTGCTGAGCTTGGTGGGATGAGTTAGTTTAATTATCTGTCATTCAGCTTCCAGGTGGGAGGATTTCGATCCTTCTCTGTGGGTTACCGTAGCTGCATGTGAGGTGAGACAGATAAGTTACATCAGTGTTTGATCATCTCGGGCCCCACTGCCCTGCATGTTTTAGATGTTTCCTGCTCCAACACACCTGATTCAAATGAGCGGCTCGTTATCAGGCCACTGCAGAGCTTGATGACGACCACCAGCGATCATTTGAATCAGGTGTGTTGGAGGAGGGAACCCTCTAAAACATGCAGGGCAGAGGGGCCCGAGGACCGGAACTGAGAAACACTGAGTTACATCCATACTTTAAGTCCAGGTGACTGGGTGCATGCAGGACGGAGCAAAGTGACCCAGAGGAGCCCCAAAGGCTCAAACTTGCCACTTTCGTTACTCCACCAAAGCACCAGTGAACTGAAATAAAGCTGCATCTAACAACTTTGATGTGAAGATCAGATCAAAATAATCTACAGAATATTTTAGTGATTCATCGATAACAATTTTCTCTTTAAAATGTCAGAAAATGATGAAAACTAGCAGTAAAGCAGGAAATTTCCATCATCATTTTTGCTTGAAATGTGACTGAAATGATTTGCTCTTTAAATAATTTCTGAATAGTTATCTGTAAATTGATGAATTGATTAATAGGCTCGTTGTTCCAGCTCTAAACTGAGGCCCTCAGACCTGCGTTATGTAGGGGAGGGGCCGTGTGTCTTTTGATAAGCCTATCATTTCTCTTGATTCGGTGCTTACATGGTGCATATTCCTCTTTAAACCTCTGTAAATGAAGCTGTCGTGTAGTCTTGAAAAGACAAAAAGAGCAAGAGGAACAGCTGGATCTTCCTTTCGGGTTGTTGCAGCTGCTGATCAATAGATGGATGCCCGTTGTGTGCCTCTGTCTCATGTCCGCCGTCTGTCCTGTCCTGATGAAGGGGGATCTCTGCTGGAGGCCTGCCCGTGTCTGCTTGACTTTATATCGGCCGTGGCTTCAGACACAGCTTCAGACCCCGGTGTCCTCGCCTTCACCCTCAAACTGACCGGCTTAATGGCTGCGAATGAGGACGGCTTCAGAACGCTTCAGGTACAGTTAATGACACTTTGTGCTTTCGTGAAACTGTTACCAGCAGTTTCTGACTGCGGTGATGTCCCCCGCCCCTGCAGGAACGCTCTGTTCTGGACCTGGTCTTCAGCCTTCAGCACTGGCAAGAAGCAGGACTCTGGGAGGATCCCTCTTTACGGATTGGGTGGATCCAGGGCTTAAAGAACTCGCTGCAGCACCCAGAGGCTCTCAGTTTCTTCGTACAATCAGGTGACACTTCACATAGGACATGAGACCGTCTAAAGACAACTTGATAAGAGAGAGGATGGTGATATTTGGAAATAAAGACTAAGAATTTCACCACTTTGTAACTAAAATCTGTTTTCCTGTCTGCACAGATTTCATTGAACCGCTCCTAAAACTCCAGACAGACTCAAGTCTGTTTGTCGCCTCAGCAGCCAATCAGATGCTCGCCCACGCCCTGCTCTTCTTTCAGCCAGTCTCGTCTGCAGGATGTAACGGCGTAGAGAAGAAAGAAGAAGACAAGAGTGCAGACTTAGGACACCCGGCCGTCACCTTGGACACCATCACAGGGTACACTGCTGCTGTCAGGGCGGTGTCAGAGTACCTCAAGGAGTCGCTGGATCCCAAAGAAAACACACGTCCTCATCAGAGGCTGCAGATCCTCAAACTGCTGGCCCTGCTCCTGGCCCAGGCCGGCCCGCCTCTCAGGGACAGGCTGCTGCAGACGGTCGGGGACTCTCTGGACGGTCTGGTGACAGCAGGCTGCAGTCAGCTCACACTGCCTCTGATGGACGTCGTCCTGGCTGCATACAGGTAGACCTCTCACATGAGCACAAGCACAGCGTAACGTGGGAATATCCGCTTCACAGACAGCAGTCCAAAAAAAGGAAACGCAGCAATAAACACAGTTACAGTAAATAAAAAGCAATCACTTGCAAATGAACTCTGTTTGCTGATGAGGACGCATCAGTTCCCCCACCTGCACACTAACAGAGCGCCTGCTGCATGACCGTAATAGAAACAGAAAGAGGAAAAACTGTGCTGTGATGATAACAGAGAGCTGGAATGATTAGTGGACGAATCAATTAGTTGAACATACGACACTGTAATTTATAACAAGTGTCCACGTTTGTCTTCTGCAGCTCCGGCACTGATGAACACATCCCAGACCGCCGCGTCGCCCGTCTGCTATCGTCCATGTTGACCACCAGCGAGCCCTCTGAGCTCATCTGTGCTGCAGCTGCTTTTCTTCGCAGAGGTCGTCGGTAAGCAGCCGTTCCCTGCTCGCCTTCACAAGCACAGGCTCAGCGTGTGAAGGTTTCCTGAATTTACTTACTAACTCGTACAGGTGCTGCTGTCTTCTGTTCCTGTGTGTCTCTGCAGTGACGCTGTCCACACAGCCCGGGCTGTGACAGCGCTGCTGCTGCCCCTCCATATTATAACTGGTCAGACTCTGCTGGGCACAAACGCCACTGGTAAAACACAGAATTACACAGTTAAAAAGGAAACAGCCTGTTGTTTAGCATCTTCATAACTGAATATATTTTTTGCTCCCGCAGCAGACGAGCGTCGGGGTGCGATGGTGGAGCAGCTGAAGAGTAAAACCTCATGCATCGCCATGATCTGTGTGTGTCTGACGAACACGCCGCAGATGGCGCTCATGGTGAGGCCGCGAGCACAGCAGAAAGCAGAGGAGAGGAAATGATCTGCTGGTTTTGTGTCAAGCAAACATCGCTCTCTCTTTTCCTCTCAGCCGCCTGACGTCCTCCCCTGTCCTCCACATTTAATCGTCACGGCGGTTCTGTCACTGTTAAGGATCTGCAGTGGCGTCTCCTCGTCCGCTGGCTGCAGAGAGGCGTGCAGGAATATAATCAGCAGTGGCAAAGTTCAGAAGTGTGCTCTGGAGGCTCTGACAGCTCTCAGCTGCAGCTCAGGTAAATCGATTTGAGTGTGTGGGATGATCCAAATAGTACTCTGTATTAGGTACACATATTCAACCTCTTTATTAGTCATTATAAAGCACTTAATGTCTTATTCTCAGAGTTAAAGGTCATCCGAGTGTCAAAGTTAATGCAAATTAGTAGTGTAGTTCGTTTTTCAGGATGAAAAAGTTAGCAAATCTTTCCTGTTTCAGGAGCGCAGGAGAAGATCTGCGATGTGTTCGCTGTTCTCATTCAGTATCTGGACAATCCTGATTCTGACCCCACCGTAAGTCGTGTCTGTCCCTGTCTATGCATGCACGATACAACGTCTTTCATTTTATTTACGCTGGCCTTATGCTCCAGGGGAGAAGTGACTCACCGTCACTCGCTGATTGTTTCAGCCTACATGTATATGTACATATATAAGAGGAACAAGTTGTAATAATGATATCCACACTCGACTAATACACATTATTTCTATATGATTTTAATTAAAGGTCCCCTTACTCGCTTTTTCTCGCTGATCTGTAAATCGTTGTTTTCTGTCATTTGAAATGACTTTCTTAGGTACTCCACAAGTCCTACCAGGCCTTAGTGAAGTGGACGAGCGTGTGCGCAGACCTCTCCCTCATAACAGACCAGCTCAGACAAGGTAAAGTTCACCAGCTGCCTCTTCGTCAAAGCTCCTAAATATTCTCCTGTGTGATGAATCCACACACACAACACACTCTGTTGTGTCTACGTGATGTGTGTTAGATCTCGTTGATGTGGTGAAGAAGCGTGTGTGTGACATGCGTTGGGAGGTGAGAGACTCAACGGTGGAGTTTCTGGGACACCTGGCAGACGTGCCCGTCTTCCCGAAATCAGCCGCGGAGGTGTGCGACGCCTCGGAGGCCTCGCCGGACGGCTGCTGTACCACTCCTCTCCTGAGGGAGGCGCTTCGTGACTCGGAGAGTTATGTGAGGGCCAGCGCCATCTCTGCGCTGGCGAGGACTCTGGCAGGCAGCTGGCAGCAGGGGGCAGCACTCAGTCAGGACGAGGTTGGCAGAAATTGTTCTTACATTGAAAATATACACAGGTGGATGGAGGCGACGTCATCTGCTGGCTGTTTTTAATGAACCTCTGTGTCCTTCCAGGCTGAAATCGTGAGCCGGCTGCTTGACATCCTCTCCCAGGACACGGAGGGATTCTCCAGGAGGGCTGTCGTACGATACTTCATCGCCTGGTTCTCTTCGCGCTCCTCACGCTCGCCTCCATCCTCCTCCACCTCTCTCCTGATGCAGTGCGTGCGCGCTGTCCTCTCACAAGGCAGCGCGGATCTGGACTGGGAGGTCAAAGTTCACGCGCTGGAGCTGGCTGAGCTGCTGCTGGACGAGGCCTTTTCAGGCCAGCGGGGTTACAGGAAGGGCTCAGACACGCATCAAGCCCCACCGCACCCCTATGGTGTAGTTTGTGACCAGGCGCACACACTTCACACCCACGCCGGCGGACACACAGAGGGGGTGGAGTCAGATTTGGCCCGAGCGTTGAACGAGCTGGTTGAGCAGGGAGTCATCTCAGCCTTGCTGTGCGGTCTGGTTGACTGCGATAGACCTGTGGGTCTGAAGGCCTGCCGCCTGCTGATATCACTCAGAGAGACGGTCTGTCCGCTGTCGCTGAGGACAACAGACGCCAGGGTGACCTGTGAACTGCCTGACCTGGGCTGGGGGCTGGAGATCAGAAAGATTCTGGGCATGAAGAAGAGCGACGGAGTGGGCGAGGCTGAAGACCGCGGCGCGCCAAAGGAGGCGGGCGACGGCGTGACTGTCGGCGTGTGCGAGGTGTTGACGTCTCTGGGTTTAGACGAGAGGCTGGACGTCCTGACTCAGAGCAGTGACCACGTCCACAACTCTCCCCTCTCTCTGCTGCAGGACATACTGACGGCCAGCGCCGCTCACGCTCGGCCCGACACACAGCCAGGGCAAGAGGTCATAGTGGACTGCTACTGACGCACGCACACGCACACACGCACACGCACACAAGGGGACATCACACCTGGAGACTTACCCAAACCTTAACCCAAGTTTTCATCCTGAAATTCCATGATTTACATTACAGGGACTTTTGTCCCCATAAGAAAGACAAATCTCCTCAGTGTGAGCAATACACATCCACAGACACACACACAAACGCACACACACTCTGCCTTATATTTGTTATCAGTGAGCAACACTCTCTGAACTCAGGGTACATTTGCCTTCATGTTCTTGAGATGTTTTGCTGATTTTACTCCTTATTAAATATTACAGTTTCATTAAATACCAAACAGGAAGTCTTTGATCTTTTTCTACGTTTTCCTAAACCTTTTGAAGATACAGCCATACTGTGCACCTGTCTTTCCTTTGCTACAGCATTTACTTAAAGTAAAAATATCTGCTCAACGATTTTAATCATTCTAAATGCTAAATTATTGTCTTTTATTGCTTCTGTTTTTAATTTTCCTTTTTTATTTTTCTATTCTCTTCTAATTTCTTTCTTTCTTTTTTTCTTTCTTTCTTTGAAATGTATGATTTTAATGTATTTTTATGCTTCTGTAAAGCACTTTCCGGGGCCAGGTCACCGGGGGAGCAGTCTGAGCAGAGACGCCCAAACTTCCCTCTCCCCGGACACTTCTCCTAGCTCTTCCGGGCTAGCGGGAGAAAATGGATGGATGGATGGATGGATGGATGGATGGATGGATGGATGGATGGATGGATGGATGGATGGATGGATGGATGTAAAGCACTTTGAATTGCCTGCTATATGAATTGTGCTATACAAATAAATTTGCCTTGCCCTTGCCTTCCAGCAGGGGTCAGTCACAGCTCGCCATTACAGTCGCACAGGCCTAAAACAGACCTTGACCAGACTTTATTTCATCAGTTCTGCCTCTTCTGTGGATCCTTCCCAGTGAAAGTGACGCATTAGCAGTGCAGCAGTAGTAGTAGCTCAGTTTCAACAGTTATGAATGTTTTAATATGTAAAATATGTCGGGTTCAGGTCGGGGAGCAGAGCTCGCTGTCATATCACCGTGTCCTACAAATCAGTGATGTCTGTCAGGCATTGATTGAATTCATTGTTGTAAATAAACATCCAGGTTAGTCTTTGTGGAAAATGTAATGTCTTTGTTCCAATAGCCTCAAACGGATGAGTAAGCAGCCACCTCCCCTCCTGCTCCCTCTGAATCTGTGCTGTTGAGCTGACATCATATTTTGAATAATTCACCTCTACCACATTTTTCCATTTCGTTGCCCTTAAGACGCAATTTCATGACGCTTACGAAGAGCCTCATTTTTTCTGCAAGTGCAGTTTCATCTGAACTGCTGTAGTTGGTGAAATGGTGACATCTTTTCACTTAGCAGTGTACAGTCTGTCAGGCACTGCTGCAGGAAGTATTCCTACATGCTGGACTGAAGAAGAAGTACCAATACCATACTACAAAAATACTCCATTACAAGTAGAAGTAGTGCATTCAAATGTTATTCAGGTAAAAAATACAGTGTTATCAGCAAAATGTACTTATACTCGCAAAGTAAAAGTACTCTGATCTGACATTATTAGATTAATAGTGAGAATGTATAAACAGTGTTTTACTGTAGTACCCGAATGAAGTACAGTTACTTTATATACAGTCAGCTGATTTAGCTCACTGGTTTTCAAACCTGGGGTCGGGGCCCAAAAGGGTCACAACCTGGCTTTTTTAATTTTTTTTAACCTGTTTGAGCCTGAAACAGTGATTTAAGTAAAGGGAAATTGTCATCTATGAACTGTTTTTATATAAAGGATGGGAGCCAGTGGTTCTAACAATTTTATAAATGTGTTTTTTTATGTAAAATCTTAATTTGAAAAGTAACCAGTAATTTAAGAAATAGCGTGAAAAGGAAATACTCAAGTACAAGCACCTCAAAATTGTACTGAAGTGGAATACTCCACCACTGCTGTTGACAGTTTTTCAGCTGTTACTTTAAATTATTTAAACCTTTTCCAGGATGAATCAGCTGGTTGTAATAATCCAAAGTAGACGCTCATAAACACTCCAGGTCATCACACTCGGTTCGGGTTTATTTTCACTCCTTCTCTGTCTCCTCTCGTTCTTCCCTCTGTCGCTGATTTCCCTCGAGGAAATGAGTCATTAAAGCCTCAGAGTTTGAAGTGCGTAGACTTCAGAGCGGGCGTTCGCCACCTCCACGTGTTCACACACTCTCCGAATCAGTCACATGGAAGAACAGAAGGACACGCGCGCAGAGAAAACTCTCCTCATTAACTAATGACCAGGATGTCAGCACACACACACACATGCACACACACACTCATTATCTCATCCTGTGATGGAGTGTCATCACACTGCCGCGCTCTGATCACACAGCTGTATTCTCTCTCTTCATTCATGAAGTGAAGCTGCTCTCGTAGGCGAGCATGGAGGCGGTGGCTCTTTTCTCTTTCACAGCATCAGAAGCAGACGAGATCAGTTTCCACAAAGGGGACATCATCAAGGTAAGAGTGCAGATGTTGCTTTTGAGGATTTAAAGTTAACAAAGAGAGAGCGTGACTGCACAGTAAGAGTCACTGTGCATGTGTGTTATAGGTGACAGAGATGGAGGATGATGCTTGCTGGTTCACAGCGGAGATCCGCGGGAAGCGAGGCTACGTGCCAGAGAACTACATTTCCCTGCTCCCTTATCCGTAAAAACATATTTTATACTTAGGAAAACATCAATTTAGGATAGAAAACAGAATATTATAGATGTGGATTGTTTCATCTACCATCACTGACATCAGTGGTTCCCAAACTTTATCACTGCCTACCTGTGACCCCTCATCACAGGCCATGACCTCAGTTTTCCACCAAAAAGCAATTCTTCCAACTAAGACTGCTTGGCTTGAAGAGATTTTTGAGGTGAAAGTATTCAGTATTTCACCACAAGATAAGAAGCAAAAATTAGACAAAAGTAAGTAATTGAAAAAGTTGTGGCTCCTCAGAGTTTTTCTGACCTGTTTCTGGGGTCTGGAGCCGCAGACTGGGAACCACTGATCTACAACTGAGCTGAGTTATTCTATAATTCTCAAAATGTATTAGCTTAACAGAAGAGTATAATTTACATGTGTGCGTGTGTGTGTGTGTGTGTGTGTGTGTGTGTGTGTGTGTGTGTGTGTGTGTGTGTGTGTGTGTGTGTGTGTGTGTGTGTGTGTGTGTGTGTGTAGGTGGTTTGCAGGACGAGTATCAAGACTTGAGGCTGAGAAGCATCTGCGCTGGCAGGACACTGGAGTGTTCCTGGTGAGGGAGAGCGAATCAGCTCCTGGAGAGTTTTCTGTCTCTGTTAGGTCAGTAAACGCACACACACACACACACACACACACACACACACACACACACACACACACACACACACACACACACACACACACACACACACACACACACACACACACACACACACACACAGGGGACGAGTCTGACAGGTCGGTCCTCTGCTGTCTGTTCCCACACTGTGATGTTAAAAAGTGTTTGTGTGCTGGTGTGCAGCGGTTATATTTGCATGTGTTGAATGTGCTGCACTGCTGTCATTTCCAGTTCCACCAGCCTCCCTCAGCTGTGTCTTAATGACCACAGAGGAAAGCTGCTGCTCCTGGATCTGACCTGAAAAAGCAAAAGCACAGCTTGCTGATAGAATATACTGTCCGATCAGCAGCGCTGCGCGACAAACAGGCAGCAGCATCTCGTTGTGATTTTATGTTCTGCAGCTGGATGTTTGTTTTCCGTCACATTGAACACATTACCGGGTTACAGCATCCACGTGTCTTTGAGTGTGTGTCAGGGTCAGTGGAGGGGGAGACTATTTCAATATGGTCTACGACAACGCACTGCACTAAAAATATAACAGCCACACAGGCTGTTAAGACTCTGTGTGTGTGTGTGTGTGTGTGTGTGTGTGTGTGTGTGTGTGTGTGTGTGTGTGTGTGTGTGTGAGGAGGTGTAATTTGGGTCAGCAAAGTGACGTGGGACACATTTCATCACTCAGGATAAATTGAATGTGTTCAATAATCGGGGCATTACATAAGACCACTCAGTCTTTAATTATCCACAGGTGCATTATGCAATTGACACAAGCCCTACACATGCATGCACATACATACAGTGAACATTTAATGATTCAAGGCGCAGCATCTGTCTGCCTGCGAGGGCTGAGAGTCAAGTGCTTTGTTTATGTTCATGCACACATGAACGCAAAGTGTAATCCTCCTGAGGATCAACAGAGGGTGATGATGTTCAAGAAGAGTTCATTAAACCTGTTTCATAGCCAAAGGAGATTCTTTCAGACGCAACACGTCTACAGTTCGTCTGGATGACATCACGGCAAACACAACAATGTGTTTTATGAGATATTAGACTTCCTCTGAACTGTTGGCTCATTATCTACGCCTGCCTTTTTTCGTCATCATGAGGATCACATGAATGACTCCAAACATGTGGTGAGTTAAAACAGGAAGAGGCACAACATTCATTTTAAACAGTCTGTGTTCACACTATAAGAATCACTTAATGAGCACAACAGTCCCATAACTCTGCACAAAGGCAGCGCAGCGGCTCCAGGAACACCTCAGAAAACCAAATATAACCACTCTGTGTTTAAAGAGACATTTTTCTGAATCTTTGCTACGTTTGACTGGTCTTAGTTTGCCAAAATCACAGTTTGATTGATGTCTCTGTGAAAGTGTTGTGTCATTTCCTGTGAGTGTAAAACTGTAAAGTATGTTGACTTCTTGTGGACTAACTGCAAAGATAGTAGAGAATAAACATCACCATTAAAGTGCAGTATATTCTGTATATCTTTAGCTCAGACAAACATTATAATTCTCACACCTTTGTGCAGTTTAGAGTCTCTAACTAACCTAATGACATGTCTTTGGACTGCAGGAGGAAAGTGGCGCAGAAACTGTTCAGAATGGGATCAAACTCCTGTTGTTGGAAGGAAGCCACTGTGCTGGCCCAAACATATTAACTAGGACACTAAAAAATCCCCCCCCTCTCATTTCTTAGGCTGACGCATCCCATCACTCAGGCCTTTGTCAGCGTGCCTCAAGAGTGGCATCGCCCTCCTTTCAGAGTGACTCTTTAGGTGTGTAAGGGAAGGACACGCTTAGTAACCAATTACACATCGGACACGAGCACATGGTGACAATCAATCTTTAAATTACTGAACAAACAAGGTGATAAAAATACGATTACTCCCAACGAAACATCACAGCAGAAAACAGAACAACACAGGAGAAAAGGTGATGTACAAACTGAAGCTGCAGCTCATTCTCCCTGATAAAGAGGAAAGTATGCAACAGTTCGGTGTATTCATCCAGAAATGTCTGTTTTGAGGTTGCATCTGACAATTATTCCCATTATCGATTAAACAAAAGCAACTATTTTGATAATTGTTTCATAATTTGAGTCAGTTTTCAAGCATTAATGTCAAACTTTCACCTCCAGTTTCAACTTCTTTATGTCAGGATTTTCTACTTAAATCATTGTAAACTTTTTTGGGTTTCAGTGTCTTTTCACAGTTAAAAGCCCAAATGAATAATTGGTCAATTGCAGATAATAAACAGCAGTTTAATTAAAAGTGACAATAATCAGCCCTAACCATTACATAAAATATGTATGTGATGTTTCTTAAAGACCAAAGCGACGTCTTCAAATCCAAAACCTAAAGATGTTCAGTTTACTCTGATATAAAACAGAGAAAAGCAACAAATTTGCTATTTATAAAATAATTAATGATCAAAATACTTCCTTATTTCCTGACAGCTAATTGATCATGTCTTTCATCAGTGCTTTCATCACTCAATGACTTGCACAATGTCAGTGTGAGACAAAACTACTTCCGAATCACTTAACTGCCGCGAGCTTTTCAGAACAGCTCAGACCAGACTGATGTGTTTATTCACGCGTGTGTGCTTTGACGTGAGATTTACGGCCTCGGAGAATACCTCCTGCGAGGATTTTGGAGATACACCCACACATGGATGATTGTGGTCACCCTTCCCACACTGACAGAGGTATGCGCAGAGCATCTGCAGGAATTCCTCCACAAAGAAAGCAGGGGAGGAGGAATCACATGCAGAGGCTTAAAGGAACGTGCATACTTGCCTTTATCTACTTCTCACTTCTCACTTCGCAGCTATGGTGACAGGGTGGAGCATTTCCGAGTGCTGGAGGGGGGCGGTCAGTACTGCATCTGGGACGAGTCGTTCAGCTCCCTCAACCGGTTGGTGGACTTCTACAGGACTCACAGCATCGCTGTGGAGAAAGTGGTCTGCCTCAGAGACCCCCCCTCGTCCCCTCGCCTGCTGTCTCAGCCTGGACTCAACCCTTATCCCAACCCTTATAAAAGCAGCTCTCAGGAGTCCCTCCCCTCAGCCCGCCTCCACTCCCACCACCCAGAAAGAGAGTCCTCCCCGCGTCTGCCGGAACCAGCTGTGGGGGTATGACGAATCCTGAAGCGGCGTTATTCTTCACAAACAGCTTCTCGTAAATGCACACCTGGTTGTCTGATGTCACGGCTGTGCTCTGTCTTTGTGCAGAAACCTCGTCTGGCTCACGCCCTCTGCGACTACACCCCACCTCAGACCGCCCACCTGCACTTCCTGCGTGGTGACATCATCGACCTGCTGGACTGCTCGAGCCCGCTGACCTGGAGAGGGCGCTGTCGAGGCCGAGTGGGGGTCTTTCCCGCAGAATACGTGCAGCCGCTGTACCACTGACAGCATATCAAGCTGAACACCGGCTCCATCAGCGACCGCGTTTACATGCACGCTAATCTCCCGCCGTTATTCCAAATATGACAATATTCCGAATCTGACATGGTTCACGTAAACAGCATATCCAGGCTGGATTCTCTGAATTAGGCCTTATTCCAAATAATATTCCATTTTTCCAATCAAGATGTGGGATATGCTGACACTAATCGGCCTTTAGGAACAATCTTTGGACGCGTATTCAGAACATGCATCTCAGTTTGACAGCCGGCCTCTCGCCTGTTCACAGTCAGCTGTCATTTTCATCTGGAAGGAGAAACACACCTGCCTTTAAACACCATAACTTACTTGGATAAGGACAGGTTTGTGGCTATGTGAATGGGCTGCATGTAAACAGGAATATTAGTGGAATAGTCGTTTTCATCGGCCGTGTAAACAGCTGAGTAGGAATATTGTCTTTTTCAGAATAACGGCAAAAAACTGAGTATTTTGTGGATGTAAACGGAGCCACTGACTCTCAGGCTGACCTCACACATCCAGTGATTGAACTAGTGGTAAAACAATAGTACAATAATCAATTAATTGACAGCAATTTGAAAAAATGTATTTTCTCAATCAGCTTCAGGGCCCTGTGTGAAAACGGTTTCAGTTTTGGGTGTTCCTGTTTCTCTCTGAGCTGCTGAAGTGGGCGGGGATGGATTTGGACAATAAGAACGTGTGAAACCAAATCTGACGACAGCTGTTGGTTGTTACTCTCAATCAAATCTGATCAAAAAACACTGTTTTTAAACCTGAGACCAAAACTGATTCTTGCTCATTTAGCTCATTTAAATACATAAAAATGTTCTAAAGAAATGCAACAATTTTATGTCAATGTCTGTTTACAGATGTTTAGTAGTATTAATGCATACGGGAAAAAAACTGTTTAAAGTTGTCTGGCTCCAAAGGGAGCTGTTCAAGATCAGAAAAATTGCCTCAAGTGATGTCACTTGAGTCAGTGCTGGTTGGGGCTGAAGACTACAAGTTTGAAAATTTAACAAGCTGGGGGTGTTGAGTGAAACAGTCATCTTTCCACACCTCTGTGGCCCACTCCTCATTTCTGCTTGAGGCTAAGTGCTCACAGCTGCATTGCCATAACACAGGACAACCGTGGGCGGTCCAGCTGCATTGTGGGTAACGTAGGTGGCTTGTTTTGAGAAGGGGGAAGAATGCATGGAATGAAAGAAGACGGTATGTTTGACTCTGCTGCATTTATTTTATTTTCATGTTGCAGGAGTCCAATGCTAAATCTGTGCAGTACTGAAAGTTTTCAAGGCCTTAAATCATTCATTCAGTTCAAATAAGCAAAAAAAGCCAAATATTTGGGTTCCATATCTGCTCCAGCTGCACAAATTTGAGGATTTGTTGTTGCTTTTTCTATCATTATTCATACCTTTGGATGTTGGACTGTTGGTCAAACACAACAGGCATTCAAACACATCACCTTCATTCTGTGGGGTTCATATCTTTCTCACTTATCACAGGTGGAAATGATCGTTCAGCCCTGTAGTGCACCTCTCAAACCCGTCCTCTGACTCCTGATGTCCTTTCACCAACAGCTTGTCGTGAACATGTTCAATTTAACTTTACGTTCTCTTTATTTATCATGTTGTCGACGCTCCAGCCTCCTCTTTAGTGAATGTAAGTAAACTGTACAGAATCCTAAATAAAGAGTGAAATCACTCTCAGCTGTGTTCATTTGTGGACAAAGACTTTTAGATTCGATGCACATCTTTAACTTTATTTGAGATATCACAAGAAAAAGACATTTGATGGACAAGTTGTCAAGACATTTCATCTTTTGACTGACATGAGGTTCTTTACAGTCACCAATCTGCACTTCTCAATACTCACACCAATAAAAAAAAGGATTAAATGCACAGCAACACACACCTTACACATTATAGAATGAGAGTTTCTCAGCCTTGGGGTTGGTGCCCCTTTTGAAGCCTGTTGTTAAGCAGAAAGGAGTCACAGACTGATGAGCAGATGAAGTCGATAAAGTCTGATTCTCATTCATAAACAAGCTAAGGAGCAAGAAAGAGCACTAGAACAGGAACAGAAGAGTCACAAAACCTCGAAGGACACGAGGCCATAAACATAATATATAATTACATTAAGAAAACTGCAGACTGGAATTATTCAAGTCACATGCAACCTAAACCACACACATGTACTCTCACTATATAATCTTAATATATATTTTGCAAGCTATAAAACCACGATGAGTGATGGCCTTTTATTTGGAAGTCGTATTTTATGGAGCTCTAACTGCACACTCGTGCAGCTTCTTTGTAATTTGTACAATACCTTTCTAAAATGTTAGGTTCCAGCAGCGTATAGTAGTAACAAGACAAACATCTTAACGTCTGTAGAAACACTGAATGTCTTTTTTGTGACCTTCTGCACCCTCTGTGTACCCTATGATCACCTATCATTATGTGTAATTTGATACAAATGTGGATCCAGATGCAGATTAAAACAATTGTCAACATTGTCTTTTATGGAAATAATGCATTTAGAGGTTTAGTGGAGGTATGTGCTCTCACAGCACCTAAAGCTACATCTGCACAGTTCAGTTGAACGGTACCTTCCCTTGATTTTGAAGGATTGGTGTAAAACCAGTATAAAAATCTGCGTTTGTTTCCCACCTTCTTGGATCTGGAGAAATCAGCAGCTGTCTGGCAGGCCGGGGTTCAAGTTCATGTTGGAGAGGCTGGCAGGAGTTCAGCAGGAGGGTGAGGCAGGATGTTAAATCCGATCCTCCACTCAGGCGAAGTACGCGTAGAGAAAAATGTTGATGCTGACCAGCAGGAGCGCGTTCACACAGCAGAACCTGGACCAGAACACGCTCTCTCTAACGCTGAGGACTCTGGGAGCTGGAGTCGCTTCTGACCGCCGCGCTGCTGAGATACACAATCCTGCTCCCTGACCACATGTCACCCGCCGCGCTGGCTCAGAGCCTGCTGCACCCCACCCACACACACACACACACACACACACACACACACACACACACACACACACACACACACACACACACATGCGCACACACACACATGCACACACACACACACAGAGCAGACACAGGAAGTTACTCAAACAGTAACAGCGTGTTTGTGACTGTTCATCACATGATGGCTGGTTTTATTTTCCAAGTGTGGTGAATAATCAGACTCTTACCCTGGGAGCTACGGTGGCTGACACTGGACACTTTCTGAAGAGGAATTTCTCTTTGAGGCTCTTCAGTCAGAGTCCACCAGGTCAGGTTACACACCTGGGAAAGCAGAACGTGAAACAGGTCAATTTATCACAATTACATTTTGGCATAAATATGACCTCTACTGTGCGTAGAGAAGCTGGATGGGTGTGTATACTGACGCAAAGGTTCAGCATTTTTGGAAATATGCTTTTTCATTGTCTTACAGAGAATTAAATGAGAAGATTGATAGCACTCCATCTTAGCTTAGCTTAGCTTAGCTTAGCTTAGCTTAGCACAAAGACTGTAACAAAATCCACCTACGCCCACCTCCAAAGGCAGACATAATGTATAAATGAGATGCTACTTGTTCATTATTGAGCTCTAGAAGTCAAAGTCGGTGGCTTTTTGTTACAGTTGGACAGAGCCAGGCGAGCTGTTAACTCTGTATTCAGTATTTATTGTGAGATTATTGTGATAAGCTGACCAGCTGCCTGCAGCTTCATATCTAACAGACAGACATGAGAGCGGTATCAATCTCAACTTCCTGCGACAAAGCAAACAAGCACATTCTCCCAAAATGTTGAACTATTAAATTAATGATACACTCTTTCTACTCCTCTCCAGGGTGGAGGCTGATGGTTTCACAAATTAAGTCTTTGTAAGACAGTCAGGTCAGTCTGAAGCCTGAACTTTGTAATATTATTCAGTTTTATCTCCATGTGTGATTCAGTTTTGTTCTTGATGTTTATTCTGGGAATTTAATCTTTATTATTATCTGATAACATAAAGTCATCACAGTTAGCACAGATCATATTATTTGCAACAAAATTCATCTAAATCACGGCTATGATACAGCAGATTTTCTGCATTTTTAATGGATATAAAGTCCTTACAAACTGTGTCTACAAGACAGCTAATCACAACAAATGTGCCGGTTTTCTACTCTCCTTTTTCTTTTTCTCAAATGTGCTCTGACATGCTGCTGTTTGCTTTTTGAGTTCATACACAGGCCAGGTGTAACAAGTGGGTCATCAGCAGCGATGAGCTCACCTGTGACTGCACTGAAAGGTTTAGCTCCACGGTTTACTGTTGATCTTTTGGATTTAGATAGTAGGCATGACCTCTTTGGCTGTCTTTACATGCGGAGGCCAACCTGCAGATACTGTAATGCCTGCTCTGTTGTGTACTGTATCTGTGTGTGCACACCTGTTCGTGGGTGGGCGGCGGTGTGAGCAGTGACACTACAGTGACCACGACTGCAGTGAGCCCACAGAGCAGTATGGCGAAATGCAGGTAGTGGACGCCACGCAGCACCGCAGGGGCCGAGTCCACAACACCACATCTGGGAGGCGGGAAGGCAAACTCCAGCACCATCCTACACACACCCACCACCAAACCCACCATCAGGCCCCAGAAGGCGCCCTGAACACACACAAACACAAACAGGTTACCTTACACGCCTCCCTGAGCTGATCTGCGATCAGCGATCTGCCAGCGTAATCGCAGCTGGGCGTGTTCACCGCGTAACACTCTCACTTTCCCACCACGATAATCTGTCAGCGTCGCGTCTTTCCTCACTTGAGCACACACGCGTGCAGCGTCACAAATAACTCTCTGTCTCCGACCGGCCTTCAGAAAAGAATGTGATCTGTGCAGTTCGACGTACCGCAGCATGTAAAGCAAACATCTGAACCTCTGCTTTGCTTCTTACTATACTTATTATTCTGCCTCTTTCTGGTGTGAAAGTGCCACATGAGATACAACATCTACTTTAAGAGTTACTATCATGGTTGTTTTTCTGATTTCAGTTTAGATAAATCTGAAAACATCAAAGCGTGCGCATGCTTTACTGGAGCTAAATCCTTAAATGTGATGTGATAAATATAATGACACTAATTACAGGCTTGATGAGCGTTCTTATGGGTTACGGTTGCATGTCTGCTTCAAAGACTACAGACACGCGTCATGCTTCCATGTAAATAGGCCTGTATTGTTTGCTCTCTATAGCATCAGTCTATAGTCACTGTGTGACACATTGTGCGCGGTGACTTCTGCTCTTTGACCCTGTGAGTCAACACGAATAAGACTCTTACTGCGATGCTTATATATGAACAAATAAAAAGCTCAGACCTTTTCTGTAACAGTGCTGTGATCCCCTGTGCTAAATTTGTGGATGTTTTTAGCCACTGGGTTGCCTTTAAGCTTTGTTTTCCACATTTCAGTTTTAATGTGTACTTATGCTAAATGTTAAAGAAGGCTAAAGAGGCTGCAGCCGCACCAGCAGCTCTGTGAAGATGTACTTTGAGGTAAATGCTGATGTCATGCTAACATGCACACAGTGAAAATGCTACCATGCTGATGTTCAGCTGGTATAATGTTCATCAGGTTCGTCTTCTTAGCTTTTGTGTTAGCATGCTAAAATTTGACAATTAGCGCTAAACAAGCAGTGCAGTTGAGGCTCTACTTTACAGGCATTCAGCAAAGTGACCTGATGATGGCGCTAGACCTAAAAGTTAAGGGATCACCAAGTCATTACAGCTCATCCAAAAAGGGAGCATGAACATCTGTGCAACATTTAATGATAATTCATGCAATACTTGTTGAGACATTTCACAAAGAACTTGAAAAGTCAACCTGTTGGTGGCGCTGCAGGAGAAATCAGGGGATCATTGAAGTCAGTGGGATTCGTCCTCTGGGGACAATGAAAGTCAGGACAAACTTTTTTGGCAATCCATCAGGTAGATGTTGAGGTATTTCAGTCTGGAACAAAGCATGGACTGACAAACCGACATGCGGCTAAAAAATGATTTTACATAACAGAGATGACTTTTAACCTCCAAGTCACCAAATCAGTGTTTGCTGGACTGCTGCCAACCCTTGTTTTAACCCCGGCTGAGTTCACTGAAGCCGCATTACAGTAAACTGAAACAGACTCTTCATTCAGAGTTAGAAAATGACAATATTTACATTATGGGTAAAAAGAAAAGCCTTTTCATTCTGACACACTCGAGAAAATGCTCTTTATTTTAGCGGTTACACAGCATGTCAGCGGAGAGCAGACACACCCAGAATCTGCTCTATTAAACTGGGATCCAGTCCTGACAACCCAGTGGACTGGTCTTTACTTGCAGTGGAAAGATGTCTCAGCACATGTGTTAGGAGCTCTGGGCTGATCACCACAGCAGTGCTTTCTCTTTCACCTCTCTCTGTTAATCTTTATCTTCTAATAACGCTTATTGTTGTTATCGGCCAGAAACGATCACTTTGACTTCTTACAGTGAACGAGCAGAACGTTCGTGCTGGTTCTTACTGAGGAAATAATGAACAATGCACTTCGTAAACTGAGCGAGTAACACACACACACTCACGAGCGCACGCACACGTGGACTCCACACCAAGCAGTGAGGGATGTTGGCAGCTGGATCCCATGTGAGTCTAATAAAACAGTACAGTGCAGGAGGAGGGACAAACAGTGCAAACCTCAGAAGTCCAGCATGTCCTGATGAGCACTTTAGTGTCCGGACTGGAATTAAATCTGATTTAAGTTTGGATGTGTTTGCGCTGAAGCATGTTTGCTGCGTGTAGTAACAAGTAATATCTTGTGTCTTTGAAGTTGTCCCAAACGTGTTCTTAGAAAGAGACTTAATTCTGTTTATTTGTATTATAAAATACGGGCAAACTTGTACGTTTCTGACTGTAATTAGTGCTGCGACGACAGAAACTGACAACTGATTGTCACATTCTGTCGATATTATTTAAGTCATTTATGAAGCAGAAATGCCAAATATTTGGAAATGTGAGGTTTTTCTTATATATATATATCTTTTATATCAGTTTGAATTGAATATATTTGGTTTTTAGACTGTTGATCAAACAAAATAACACAATTTTTTCATTATATTATAGCCAAATGTAAACAGATTGATTAAAAAATGAAAATATTGTTTAGTTGGAGCTCTAGCTGTATCATATGGACCTTTGGTGGACTTGACATGTGTTACCTGCTCGTTGGTCCTCTTCCAGAAGACGGCCAGAGTGAAGACAGCAGTGACGGGCGGAGCGAGGTAGCTCGTCACTGACTGGATGTAGACATACAGCTGGCCACTATTGGCCGACTGTAGGATGGGGATCCACACCACGCTCACCACCACCAAGATCACAGTCACGATCCTGGAACAGCATGTACAGAACATCTCTTTCACTTTCTCTGCACACAAACTTCCCCTTTCTTTACTGATCCTGGTATTAAAAGTCTACCCTCCACGATCATGATCACAGCGGGCTCCCTCCAGGGTTTAAAGCCTGCGAGGGGCATACCTGCCGACCAGTAGCAGCTCTCTCTCTGAGGCCTGAGCACGATGTTTCTTCCAGATGTCCATGGTGAAGAGTGTGGAGCTGCTGTTAAAGATGGAGGTCAGCGATGACATCAGAGCAGCCATCATCACCGCTATCATAAGTCCACGCAAGCCTGTAACACACATACAGATGGACAGATGGATGCAGGTCACACAAAAAGCATATACACATTCAGAAATAACATTTCGAAAGATGTCTGAAATGAGAGTTTTCTCACCACTTGGCATCAGTTCAATGACCAGTTTGGGAAAGGCGATGTTGGAGCATCCCACCTCGGCTCCGCACACTCGCACACACTCTTCTGGATCCACACATCCTACAGAGTCTGAAACACGAGGCGGTCGCAGGTCATTGGTCAGGTGTGCAGGACGTAACTACTCAATGTGCAGAATTCACCTTCCTTTGCTGTAATTTCCACTAGCAGGAGTGAAATGCCGCTTACTGTTAGCGCGAAAGTAGCTCATTCACAAGGGAAACGTGGTTCGTTACGTATTTTAAAGAAAAGTATTGTTAGACTGTATATTGTCATCCAACGCTATTACTGTATTCTCAGTCAAGAATGGTTCCTCTTGATAAGATCAAAACAACAAATGACAAAATGCTCTCCTTATAATGTAGAAAATTACAATATCTCCAAGAAATGTAACCTGTCCACTGAAAATTACACAAAATCCTGCTGAAGTTATGCATTATTAGTATCATTAACCTTCATTAGGAACTTCTTGCCAGTGAGCAAATACAGTACATGCATGTACAAAGAGCCGTGCATGTGTGTGCACGACTTCTATAAAACACCATTCTGCTCTTTAACATAATAATAATACGCATTCTTCATCATGGGACATCAGACTTACGAAGCTCAGCTCTGATCTCCACTTTGGGCTTTCAAAAGATCTACTTTAATCTCTTTAAATGTAATGTGTGTGGGGGTTTTTTTTTAGATAGTTTAACAATCTGTTGGGTGATATTAAAGTGGTCTTGCAACAAGGGTCACCTGTCTGTTTGGTGCACCTCTATCTGGGTAACCCGAGCTCGTTTTAAACTTAAAACAGATCAAAGGTCACTCAGACATTCATTAGTTTTATCTCACAATGTTTTATCACTAAAAAAACAGCAGACCGTTAAATGACACACCAAAACCAGTGATGACATGATTAGCTGCAGGTCTGGTTTCTGCATTGCCTAAATAGGACATTTTTGAGTCAGTACTAACTAATCTTAAACTCTCAAAGCTGAACTATAAGCTCTAAAGGGAGAGTGGAGTCAAATTACAGCAGATAAAACGCAATAAAGTCCCATACTGCCAGCTGACCCTTTCATACAGGGTTAGTTTTTACACTAAACAGCAAGATTTCTGTCCCTCTGTCCAAGCAGGAGGGTGGAGTTTCAAGCCTGTCTTTCCTAACCGACTACCGGACACTCCGCCTTTCTGCCCCCGGCGACAGAGCTTCCGTTGCCGGATTCCAGGGTCGGGCACTCACCGGCGGCTCCGCACCGCGCGCTGGACCTCGATGGACTTTCCGTCTGGAGGAAGTTTTTAAAGGAAAGCAAGGAAACGGTAAACCGACGTGGACTCGATTCCGGTGAAAGCTGAGAGCCGTGCGCGTCAGCTCGGTGATTTTTACGACTTTTTGTGCTTCGGGGAACTCAACAGTTGCCATTTTTCTGAGCAGCTGTGAACCGTAACGGTCAGACTTCCAGCGCGAAAAGAAAAGTGAGTCGTCAGCGCAACTTTCAGACTGACTCACCGACAGTTTCAACACATTTAAAGGAGGATTAATGACTTCTTTCGCTGTTTCACGTACGTGTTCCGCTTTAGCGTGACTCACTGGCAGACACACGCATCCACCGGGCCAGCTGCCTGTCTACATGTCTGCCGGGCCCCGCGGCTGGAGCGGCTGAACCGGGGCCACCGCTGGCAGGTGAAAGGCGTGGCGTTGGGCGGGATGCTTTGTTCGAACATCACCTGAGTGAGTGCGTGCGTGTTGGTAACCTGAGATCTGGGCTGAGCTGAGCTGGAGTCTGTGTTGAGGGACTGTAAGAGCGGTTTATTTCCCTCACATGAAAACACTGCTGTTTACCACCTCACGGGCCTCGGGAACGCGGACACAACATGGACCGTAATGACGGATCGATCCGTTTGGAGGTTTGACCCTTCGGACCGACGACTGGAAACTGGGTCAGAGTGGTTTCAGCACTTAACTATTTATTGACCGGTGGATATTGAGGTCATGGCGTTGTCTCAGATCCAGTGTCTGGACGATCACCACGTCAACTGGCGCGTGAGCGAGAGCAAACCGGAGTTTTTCTACAGCGAGGACCAACGGCTGGCGCTCGAGACTCTCATCTCCAAGGGCCGCGATGCGTTCACGGACTACATCCACAAAAGTGGCGTCCGGCAGTTCCTCTCGGAACCGGAGCAGGAGCGGATTACACACAAAGCGGAGGCCTACCGGCCCGGGCACGATCATCACCAGAAGCCGGAGACGCCAGGGCCGGGGAACATCACCCCGGGGTCCGAGGTGGAAGGGGGAGATGGTGATGTGTCGCTCCAGTACTGGCCTGACCGGTCTGAGGCCTCAGTAGCGGAGCTGGATCTCGGCTGGCCCGAGGCCATTTCATACCGAGGGGTCACGCGCGTGACCGTGTACACGCAACCTCCAGCCGAGGGTCAAACGCACATCAAGGAAGTGGTGCGCAAGAGCATTGCGTCAGCCCAGAAGGTAGGCAGTGAGGAAGATGATGATGATGGTGATGATGATGATCGTGTTCTAATGCAGTGGGGATCTCCACATCAGACACGGAAAATAACATTAACATCTCACAAGACTGACAAGAAACACTGTTCATGTTAATGTAGGCTAACACACAGCAGGCAGCGTTCAGGAGCTTTCTCTCCGTGTGTAACACACACAAAGAGGCGTTTATTCATCTCTTGTGACTTCTTTTAAGATTACACTTGTGTTACTGAATAGGATTTCATTATATCTTTGGCTGCTCCTCCATGTGGACAGATCGCACTTTAATGTGAAACAATCCAATGCAAAATCACCACAAGACAGAGGCTCCAAATGCACCACAGCACAGCAGAGTCAACACACGAACAACCACACAAGCATCTCAGCAGACAGTGAAGTTAGGCTGTGTTTGCTGCAGTGCTATTGAATGCACCACAGGACATTTTCTGGTTGCTCAGAGGACAAAGCAGTTCGCTGCCTCAACACCACAAACTACAAAGCGGAGCTTGTCCAACACAGGAAAGAAAAGCACTGTGTAAGAATCGACACAATGCGCCTATTGAACTTTGAGCTGAAATGACTGGATGATTAATCAATCAGGAAATTAATCATCAACTGTTATGATAATTGTCTCATTTTTCCAATCAAAAACACCAAACGTTCTCTGGTCCCTGCCTCTCCAGTGTCACGCTGGGCAGTTTTTCTCCATCATACTGTAAATTGAATTTTAATTTTAAGTACTTTTGCATTTAATCTGCATCTAATTCATATCTATTTACAGTTAAAGTTTTGACCTTTCGTCTTCTCTTGCAAACCTCAGCACCCCCTCCCCTCTTGTCTGACATGTGGTGCACTCACACATTCACACAACAAAGTTTTAACAACACAAGTCTGATCTTGACACGCTGATGGAAAAAATGCCCTGACGTCAGTGAAAACTTTACATGCCAGCACTCTATACGCAAGCTTTACCTCCACACATGAGCGCTGGCACATGCACGTTCAGTAGTGGAGTTTTGCCCCAGAGCAACAGAGACTCCAGTTAAATGGAGTTTTTCACTGCTTGGACGGCAGCACGTCCAGGCTGCTGTTCAGCTGAACTCTGCTAACAGCAAACTGTCTGCTATGTACGCTATTATGTGTTGCAGCTTGTCTTCTTTGACCCTCTGGTTTTTTAACTTTATCTGGGACTGACAGTCCAGTCGATTTGAAATCTGTGGTGAGATGTTTTGTCCACGAGGATCCCTAACTGCCTTTTCCCGAGCAATGTTCTTGCTTCAGTTGTCAGTCTTTAGTTCTGTAGTTTTGGGATTTAAACTGGGTGAAAGTGAATCGACAGTGCAGTGTGAAGAGCGCCATGCTGTCACCAGTATTGCTGAATTGTTGAACCCACAGAACACACACTGTCCAGCCACTTCACACTCTCTCTCCACTCTGCAGAGCATCCTTTGTTTGTAGAAGCCTCTTTGTGGAGCACCTATGTTCAGAGCAGTTGTGTTGTTTGTTTTTACATGCGGTTCTCATAAGTGCCCAGCTTCCTTTAAAAGTTTACTGGCTATAATACTGTTGATAAGAGCAGCTTAAATCAAACTCGCCCTCACAGACCAGGAAACACTAACGCCATGTGTGATTTCCTGTGTGTGTGTGTGTGTGTGTGTGTGTGTGTGTGTGTGTGTGTGTGTGTGTGTGTGTGTGTGTGTGTGTGTGTGTGTGTGTAGGTGATAGCCGTGGTGATGGATGTGTTTACAGATGTGGATATCTTTCGAGACCTGCTGGACGCTTCCTACAAACGCAGAGTTCCTGTATACATAATGATTGACACGGCTGCAGTCCCCTGCTTTCTTTCCATGTGCGGCAGAGCTGATATGCACCGTGGACACCTAAAGGTATGTATATGCGCACACACACACACACACACACACACACACACACACACACACACACACACACACACACACACACCCAGATAGTGTTTTGATAAGCTGGGGGATGAGCTAGCTGGAGAGATGGCTGCTCTTGATAAGTGTAGGAAAGTTTATTTTATAAAGCTCCAGTTTCAAATATTTTTTGTTCATTAAAGAAACAGTTTTCAATAACAAGTATTTTACTATACAAGGGAAATATCTGAAAGTAGGGCAGATGATTGATGTGGGTCTGACAGGTTTTTGCCTGCAGGACTTGGCTTGGTGCATGCACCGTCTAGTTTTTGGCCACAGGCAGACTTAAGTTATTCGTTATCCTTTGCCTGTCGGAGTCGAACTGGTCCCAGCAGTAACAGAAAATACTTAATGTTTCATGGTGGCTTTTCTGAATGTTTTGGACCGGCAGCCAGGAAGACACTAAGCGCATTCCCGTCTGTGCTGCAGGCAATTAGATGAACCACGCACTCTCTCTCTTCACTTCATGTAACATACCTCTCTTTCACTTCTCCTTCCTCCTTCCTCGCAGCTTTAATCATCAGCCCTCCCCCGTCTTTCGGCTGCTTTCTTGTCTGCCATCACTGCTGTTGTTATGAGCATTTATGACGCCTGCGCTTAGTGTCTCCTGTGAGATTTCACACAGAACATTTACTTACGAGGTAACGCTCGGCCTGGAACCACACCCTTATCACAGGGCCAAAGACAAACACAGCAGGGTGTGTCATACAAGCATGCACATACAGCCCATGTTCTAACCTGTAGAGTCAGTCAGCATGAACTTATAGTTAATAAACTGTTCTCAAACAACAAAAAAACTCATTCTTTTTTCGCCTGTATTTCCCTTTTGTTCAATAAAATCCTTCCTGCCATTGACACGACACCCTCATGGTCCTCTCAGCATTCACCCTGTGTGTGTGTGTTTGTGTGTGTGTAGAATCTGCGTGTGCGCTGCTGTGGAGGCGTGGAGTTCTTCACGCGGTCGGCGCAGAAAGTGCGTGGATCCCTGAGCCAGAAGTTCCTCCTCGTCGATGGAGACAGAGCCATCTCTGGTTCATACAGGTGAGCAGTGGCCAGCGTGCTGTGAGCGTGCACGAACGCAGCGTGTTCCTCTTTATTTGTGCGCTCAAAGCTGCTCTTAAAACTGTTTAACATGCATTAAATAACTATGCGGCATGTGAAACAGGTTGCACCAGGAGATGAACCCACAGAAACTTTTCCCAAACTCTGCAGTTCTCCTTTGCTCTCCGGAGCCTTTTGGTGTTTTTCAGGTCATTGTTTCGGTTATCTGACCTGCATCTTTTCTGGTTTGGTTCAGTCTCACCATCCTCACCCAGTTTCACCCAGTTTCACCCAGTTTCCAGCTGCAGCAGGCAACTGTTTTGAGCTAAAAAGCTATAAAAGCCACAGTACGCTGCCTGCTCAGCGGCAAACAGCAGGCACAGTTAGCAGCAACAGCCAGAAACAGAACTACAAATGAAAGCTAACGTCGCTTCATGTCTTCTGCATGTGTGAATAGGCAACAGTTCGCTCGTTCATCATTCATCATAACAACTTAATCACTGCTCCCAAGTGGCCAAAAATATCTAAACCCCCCCCGAAACATTGTGGCTAACGGCTCTGTGAACCAGCAGCATGCAAACCTTCATCTGCAAATGCTAATTTCTGAAAATTAGGCAAATCCCCACCATTATACACCTTTATCTCAACACACGTGGACGTTTAGTTCACCATTATTGTCATCTGCCTATTTACCAGTATAAATGTTATGTGTGCAACATGTGATGCATGACTTTGGGGTGCACAAGTCTTGGTGTAATGATTAAAGGGTAAATTGGGTTTTCTTTGAAGGAGTTCTGAGTTTAGATGGGACAAACATGATCTGAGACAGATTTAGGCATACAAAAAAAGTTTGTTTATAGGGGAGTCGCTGCTGTGAATTTATGTTTCCATGTCTGTGTTATTGCAGCTTCACCTGGTCCTCCTCTCGTTTGGACCGTAACCTCATCACTGTGATCACAGGACAGGCGGTGGAGACCTTCGACCTGCAGTTTCGGGAGCTTTACCTCTTGTCCAGAGGTGTGTCTCTCAACAAGGTTCCCATGGTAGATGAACCAATCCCTGACCCGATCCCTCAGGCAGCTCCTGCTCCGGTGTCAGCGGCTGTTGCGAGGAAGCTCATCAATCCCAAATATGCACTCGTTGCCACAGGAACTCACACAAGTCCCTCTTCTTCTGACCAAAATTCCAGCAACAAAAACTCCCAGAATCCCGGTGGCCTTAAAATTATGAAAGGACGCCTCAAACATGTTACCGAAGAGCCACCCATACATCCGGGATTAGCCGATCTGGAGAAAGCATACCTGATCCCGTACCTGCCCACCTGGCCAGAGCCGGACCCACCAAGCGATGTTATTGGCTTTATCAATATCAGGGATGATAAGCGAGCCAATCAGGTTCACTTACAGAGGTCAGAGAGGTTCGAGGTCAGCCAGGCTATACGCTTCAGCTCACCCCTGATTCTCCCACCAACTGAAGAACCTGTTTCACGTCGGGATGCAAACACAGCAGGAAGAGCAGAAAAGCCTTCTGGGAGCACAGGTAAAGACGCCTCTACTCCTGTAAGTCCCACCAATAAACAGCTGAAACAGCAAACACACAGAGCTCCGAACACTGATCAAACAGATGCAACCGATTCCAGAGGGCACCCTCAAAAGCCCAACACACCTTTAACGCAAGGGACGCACAAAGGAAATGCACACACCCCTACATCACCAGCCAATGTTACTGCTGATTCACAGCCAACAGACAATGCCAAACAAACTCCAGAGACTCCAGAAACCGCAACACCTCCTGTTCCTAAACGCCGCACGCTGCAGTTAGTCATAGAGCCCAACGTCTCAGGGCAGCCTGGCCAACCACAGGTCAGTCTGATCAAAATGGACCAATTGGAAAGCCTAGATGGCTTCAGAGAAAAGAGAACTGAGGAGGAGCTGACGCCAGGTCACATGGCATCGAAGGACGACGGCAGGGACTCTGGTAGCAACGGTGACGACAGCCAAGACAGCACCAAGGTCATATGTGACCGAGCAGCCAATGATAATCCGTCGAGCGCTTCCACAGTATCAGAAGAGGAGTTTTTTGATTGTTCCCAGCCAGAGCCGAGAGATCTGCTGACCAACGGAGTGACGACAGGGTCAGGTCGTGGGCATCGCCAAGGAGACGGGATCAACGTGATGGCCCGCCTCTCTCAGAGCATGCTGGATCTACGGGAGCCCAGCCAGTCAGAGGACAGCGCTGCCCTCATCCGCCAATCACAGCAGCTCCGCAGACATGGACACGCCTCACCGCACAGGCACATAGGACAGGTGAGCACTCAGGAGAAGTTGTGACAATATTTCTGATCCTTTGGTGTTGAAACAATTATTTGATCAATCGCTTAGGTAACTGACAGACAATTGATGGGCAGAAATGAATATTTGAAGTCAATTATTAAGCAAAAATAACGTATTTGCTCGTTCCATGTTGTCAGATGTGAGGCTTTGCTGCTTTTTTTGTTTTATAACCATGTAAATCTCTGGATTTTAGACTGTTGGTCCAGTTTCTGGGCAATTGTGATGCATTTTGAATTGTTTTCTCACATTTTACAGACTAAACTGTTAAGAACTTAGTTTAATAGAAATAATCAACAGATTCATTGAGAATGAAAAGAATTGTTAATTGTAGAGGTGAATTGAGAGAGTTATTTTTTGCTTTTGACCGAATATCATTTGGTTTTGGACAGTTGGTCAGACAGAATAAGCTCTATGGAGACATTGCTGTGAGCTTACGGAAAATGTGTTGGGTGTTGTTCGCTATTCTCTCACGTTTTATAGACTAAATGATTAATCGTTTAATTGAAAAAGTAATGAGGAGATTATTCGTTAATGGAAGCAGTTGACAGCCCGAGTAGATGATGACACTATGATTGTCATAATCTTTTAAATCTTTTTTTACTGTTTCATGAGTAATAACTGAAAGAAACGAGTGCAGAGATTCTTGGGAATAACGTTTGCCATGACTAAGTGAGGAAAGACACAGATTCTCTCTCACACACAAATTTATTCAGATCCCATTAAAAATGGGTGTGTTTGACCAGTAGTGTCAAAACAAGCCACTGCCTGCTTCCAGTAAACAGGTCATGTCTTCTTCCAAATCGAAAGGTGTGTGTATGCATGTGCGATTAGCCGCCTGCATGTGTGTTCGTGTACCTGGATAAAGAGCCCGGCTGATCATGCCAGGGAGGATGATGAAGATGAAGGGCAGCATCTTCAGATAGGCAGCCAGGATTGATGCTCCTTTCACGTGGCTCATGTTCTTAGCAGACAGGGACCGTTGTACAATCACCTACATATTCACAAACACAAGTACTAACAATAATAGCACCAACTTTATTTGTATGTGGCACTTTTCAAAAGACACAAAACCAAGAAATGTATAGTATAACAAAGCATAAACAGGAAATGTATGCAATTCTAAAAAGAATGTGTATATAGTCAAGAGCTTGTCCCTTATGTGCCTTCAAAATTATTAAAATCGACTCTAGAAGACACAGGCAGCCCGTGTAAAATGAGTGTTCAGTCTTCTGTGGGATCTTACGGATCGTCCTGCTGCAACATTCTGAACCAGTTGACCAGTTTCTTACAGTTTTTAACTTGAGCTAAAACAGGCTTGTAGGGTGCTCAGTCTCATGGCACCATGTGAATCAAAGGAGAAGTAGATGTAGGAATCGTCAGCATCAAAGTGGAAACTGACAAGATGCTTTTGAAATATTTGAACAGAGAAGAGTAAAGGACCGAGGATTGATCCCTGAGGTGCTCCGTGTGTGTAATAGCCACATAACCGTCAACATGTCACTCTTCTGGTCTCCATGATGTCCTACTCATCTCTGTCCGTCTCCTCTCTCTGTTTAGTTGTTCCAGACCTCGAGATCTCCGGGTCGTGAATCGCGACAGAGAGGAGCTAAAGTAGTCCTTGCCAAACCAGGAAGTTTTCACCGCCCCACCCGAGCGTCTGGCCCCGTGATTGGAGGACACCGTTACTGGCAGGGTCAGACGCTGCAGCCTGACTCTTCTCAGCTGCGTGTAGAGACGCGCTCAGGACGGTCACCACGGCGCCACAGCCCAGGTTACAGGAAGGGGGATGGCACCTCACCACAGCCGCCAGCCAACCCATCAGGGCTGCTAGCTGGAGTATCTTTCTCAAAACTGAGCAATTTAAGACACTTACGGGCACGAGGTGGAGGGTCACAGAAGAAAGGATCTCAAAATAACAAGGCTGACAGGTAGAACTGTGCAGGTACTCGAGGATGACTGTTGACACGGTCTTCCAGCTAAGAAATGGTGGACTCAGTGTGGACTCTTCTCTGTCTCCAGTATGCGTGTCATGCCCCGTTTTCAAACCCTGAGTCTGAACATATAGGGACTGTTTAATTGGGATTTTTGACAGTGTCAACAGGAGTTGGCAGTTTGACTTGATGATATATTTAAGAGGTATTGTCTGTAAACGAATCACATCACCGTTCAGTCCAGTGGTTAAAGGTCAGAGGCTTTTGACTGGATGGTGTCAGTAGTGTCCGTTGGGAAATAAACTCTGATCGATATATCAGCTGATGTTTGTATGTATACAAATATGTGCTTAAAGACACACTTTTTTGACATGGAGACAATTGTTTCATCAGTGAGCTGTGATGAGATTTCTACCAGCTCAGTCATCTGGCACTTCAGTATTGCTTTTCTTTTTTAGAATTTTGCACTGTGCAAAATGACAGATCATGGCAGATCAGCCGATTATGTCCCCCCACTGATTTAAGAGTCGGGTTTCATGTTGATGCCAATGTGATTGGCTGCTGATGGTGCGAGGGTAAGGCTGCTGTGTTGATTGTTTTCGCGTATTTGGCAGATGTGTTGGATGACCTGTGCAGATGTAGAGCACTGGTTTATATGCAATTTTGAAAACTGACGTGGGACCGAAAGGTAATGTTGTAAATAAAAAGCAGATTGTTGGAAATAATCCACAGCAGTTTGATGACTGCGTACGTGTACTGTGAGGTATTTTTAAGTATGGATACTTTTGCCTCGTAGACTGCAGAAAAATATAATTGTAGCTTTTAGGTTTCTCAAAGTATTTTTGAAGCCTGGAGTTTGGGTTTGGCTCAAAATCATCATCAGGGCAACGGGATGTTTTTTTTTTCTTTTGCTTGGATTTGTGGATGCAGCCACACTAGCAGAAATGGGTCTGTTAGGGTACGTAGTATGAACAAAACCCACTAAAACTGTTCAGTGAGATTGAACGTTGATTCTTCAGATAGATGTCAAAACGATCTCACCACATGGTCCGTCTAGTAGATCTGGAGTATTTTTCTTTGGTTGAGAAAACAGACAGATTATTACCAAAACTGTGTGCTGGAATATTTTGTAGTAACTTTCTTGTTCAGCTTTGACCAACCCCACGTACTGTTCCTTGAGCAAACACGGTTTACCAATATTTTGAGTGTGCTCTCTTTCTATTGAACCTATCAGGTATAAACAGGCGGTGATATTGATTCGTGACTTTCAGCATTAAGTTGGTTGGTCAGAAACTGCCATAACTAATAAAAAAGACTCAGCTGTTCTAAGTGGTTCCTTTTGAATGTTTTTAATGGGAAAATCATTTTTAAATATACCTCTACAACACATGTGAGTAGATGTCAGTACCTGCATGTCATAAATAAAAAAAAACTGTGTTAAGTATTTGATTCATTTTGAGAGAAAGATTCAGAGTTTTCCTCTTCACTTCAGTGAAGCAAATGATTTTTTTGGACAACCTCGAGCGGCCATTAGAGGAACTGTATTATAAGTCGAATCTGAAGCGCATGCATTTGTTTGTATGTGTGTAAACGTACCTGGTCAGAGCACCAGTACCAGGTGGCCAGTATGGTGAGCCCCAGAGTCATGCCAGGCCAGGGCAGGTCTCCAGTGACGGCGTCTCTGAACAGGTGCATGGCGTCCTGGCGTGGCAGGTGGCAGGTACTGTTGGGAATGATCTTACTGGGCACCGCCATGCTGTACACACGCTCCAGGTTGCCGTAGCCGCCGATCTTGTTGAAGGCTGTGGACCGGGATCACACAACTCCAGCTATACAACCCTTAAAATAACTGCAGTTGTTGTGTTTGTTTATTCGGGATGATAAGTGTACAAACCAGTGATTGTTAAGATGATCGCTCCGATTATCATGACAAATGTCTGCAGAGTGTCCGTGTAGATGACAGCAGCAAGACCACCTGAAAGGAAGGGAGTGTGCGTGATGGGACTCTTTAATATCAGCTAAACTAGTTATACTGGATCTAATTATGCATGTGTTGTTCGTGTACCTGCAATGGTGTAGAGAGCAGTGACCACCAGCATGAGAACAGTGGACAGGTAGAGGTTCCACCCCAGACACACCTGAACAAACAAGGCTCCAGAGTACAGGTCAGTCTGGTGACGGAAACACAAGACATCAGTCAACGATGCCAGCAAAGATTCAATCACAGAGCAGATAATGGTGCAAAACGGCGCCGTACTGATATCTTTGTGAAGATGGACAACAGCAGCGAGAGGACAGCCAGGTAGGTTCTGATCCTCTCTCCTCCGAAACGACGGCCCAGGTACTCCGGCATTGTCACGATCTGAACACACATATTTCAGTTACTCTCAAAACACACCGCAGCTACACAGAAGATGCAAACTTAAGAAGCTCCGCATGGTCTTAGGAGCACAGTATGACCTGCAATCAGCAGCTGGTGAGTGTGGACAAGCCTGGTGAGTGTGGACAAGCCCGGTGAGTGTGGACAAGCCTGGTGTGCTCACACTTTACTGTTTTTCATGTGATTCTGTACCAACAAATAGATTATTTTTTGTTGTTTGCTATTTAAAGACAGTTGTGTGTACGTGTGGTTTAGTGTAACACCCTGCTGGGGAATTTTCAAGGCGTCTCATGTCTCTTGGCACCAAAATGTACCTGCTGAACCAGCCTTGACAAGCAGACAGTGTGTGTGTGTGTGTGTGTGCGTGCGTGCGTGCGTGCGTGCGTGCGTGCGTGCGTGCGTGCGTGTGTGTATGCAAACTAACCCCTGAGGAGATGTAGACTGGCACAAATACCCAGGCCAGAGCCAGCAGCACATAAGTGGCCTGTGAGAAAGAAGGAAAGGAGACAGAAAGAGGACAGAGAGGTTTCACAGGATTGTCCACCAGAGTGGCCTCAGGTGGAAAAATGTCACCTCCTAAAACAGCTGAATGGCATAAAAAGCCTCTCTGCTGCTGCCCCCTGCAGCTGGCTGCCTGCAACAGCTGTTGAAGGACAGTAAAGCAAGTCATTGTGTCTCTTTGGTCTAGACAGCCCTGTTCAAAGAGCTAATTAGATTAAATTGTTATTACAAAGCTACTGTCAGTTTTCTTTCCAGATCCAATAAGGAAATTAGCTGGAGCTGTGAGCTGTTTTTCTTACACAAATACTGCATTACACGACGAGGTGTTCAGTTACTGTGAACGGATTAGAGCAGCGCCTCGTAACGTTTTGTTGAATGGATGGATGTGTCGACTCACGTTCCATTCAAAGCCGGTGACGGCGATGCCTCCAGCGGCTCCAGTCCCAGCCAGACCAATAAACAATCCTGAGCCTTCTGAGCTGGCAAAGAGAGACGCTCCAATCTGAGAAGGAGCAAAAGCACCAAAACAACAATGTAGAAATACTCTGGAACGAGTAGAAGTCCTGCATTCATAATCTTACTTAAGTATTAGCAATAAACGGTACTTAAAGTATTGTAGTAGTAGTAGAAGCAAATATATTACACGGCTTTTAAAGCTGGTGAATCCACGCAAAAGCAACATTTTACTACCAAAGTGTCGGTAGTTTAACTGATTCATGAAGAGTTAAGATGTTCAGTGGTTTCCTGTCTAGGGGTCGGACCCGTCCAAAGGATCATAAATCTGAGGTGTCATGAGTAATGAGGAAGAAAAGAAGAATTAATAAGAAGATAATATTTGTTGTACTTCTCCCTTTTACCTCTTTGGGCCTCAGCACTTACATTTAGATTAAACCATCCTGGAAGTTGAGAGGGGAAATGTCTCTTAGGTGGAAGTGCTAACAACCCATACGACGCTGCTTTTTTTGTCACAAGTTGGTCACAAACAGTGTGTTGTGTTTATCACATTATCACATTTTTCATGATCATGAGGCACACACACACACTCACCGGCCACCAGGCCATGTCCCGTCCAGCCAGGAAGTATCCGCTCAGAGTGTTCCTGCTCACCCTGCATGATGACTGACAGAGAAAACCGTCAAACATGTGTATTATATACACACACAGGGAGAACACACACACATGCACCTCTGACTCTCACCCAGATGCCCACAGCGAGGTTGAGAAGAAAGTAGGTTGCTATGACGATGATGTCCGAGAAGCTGAAGGACTGAGGCAGGTCGTAGAAGTTGATGGTGGAGTTGGTCATCCTCGGCGTCCGTAACAGTGCACACACACAGTTGAAAACACAGCCTAAACACGCAGGTTTGCCTCCTGTTCTGCTCTTTCCTTACAGCCACACACACTCTCACACACCTGTTGATTCTAACGCTTACACCTGTGCAGTCACACACTCTCATCGACCCCCTCTCATAACCTGACACCCTGCAAACACCCCAAACACCAAGAGGAACACATTACACTCCGTCTCATAAAGAACCAGTCTCGCTAACATGAACACACACGCACACACACACAGTCAGACACACACTCCGGCCCGTGGTAAAAGTCCCTCCTGGGCTCGGCTACAAGCTGAGCTCGCTGTTGTGGCGAGCTTGGCGCAGAGCGTGTGTGAAGAGGGCAGTCCTTTGGTCGAATTGATGATTAAACACATCACCTTAATGTGGCACCTGCAGCGCCGACACACATGCTGTGCTAGGGGATAATGGAGTGCACGGTATGGGTGAGCAGCGGAGTACAGCAGATGCTCATGTGGACCAGAGTCCGTGCTGATGCGCACACACACACACACACACACTCTCATACACACAGATGGTCAATCATTGGCGATGACAAGTTTATAATCATTAGCGTCTAAACCCACAAACATCTGCTGGTACGCGCTAAGTAGGGTCAGTGAAAGTGTGAGAGAGAAGCAGACTGAGCACTTTCTTAGCTGTTTATAGTTTCATTCAGTAACTTTTAGGAAGGAATCAGTGAGTCTACAAGAAGCTTTTCACTCCAGGAAGAGCCAGCATTGACAGCCATGACACCAAATCTTACAAAATGAGAGTGGGCACAAGTTTTTTTGAGGGAATTTCTTCCAATAATTAAATGTTTGACCATAGATGCATTTGTAGTTTTGCATCATAGACTGATGAGGGACACAAATAATGTTTTTGAATGCAATCCTGCTTTACAATGCTCGATATCACACGTATTAATTTGTATGTCTGGATGACTGTTACAGTTACCGGTTTAAAAACTGAGACTGATCTGCTCACTTTTACAGCACGTGATGGATGTCTGATCACTTCTTTTCATCTTTTAGATGTTGCAACAGCCCTGCTGAGAAATGATGCGTGAGATGTGGTTTCAGTGGAAATGCTTGTAAGCACAAGCCTGAGGATTTCTCTTTAGATGGAGGTGTTTGTATTGAAGATTTAAGGTAAAGTTCAGCCTAAAATAGAACCCTCTGTCTTTAAAGTCACTTATAAATCACCATACATACTCGGTATACAGAACATTACTGTTGTCTTTTCAAAGTAGTTTTATTATATTCCACATTTACTGTTGGTTGATTAGATTGATTAATGTGTGATAATACAAGAGATACAGATAAAACTGGAAGCATCCTCAGACACCATCCTGATGAAAGCTCATTGGTTAATTCTGATGCACCTGTGCTGAAACACACCTCGCAGTGTGTGTGCACCTCCAAATCAGAACTTTTTCTTTAATCTCAACACATCTGGACATTTTTCACTGAGCGACCACACGAGAGGACGAGAAGACCGAGAGGAAGAGACAAATAGGGCTGAGTGAGTTTTCCTCTCGTGCTCCCTGATGTGAAATTAACTCAGTGTCACACACAAACTGCTGGCCGGTGTTTGTCTGCTATAAGGAGCAGATGGTGGCGACGTCACACACATCATCATTAATCTCACACACACACAGAACAAAATGTCAAATGTTAAGATGGACGAAGGCTTTGTGTGCAACAGAAAGACAGAGAAAAGTAGGTAAATACATGAATGGGTGTTATTAATACATCTTCGTGTCACAGGTGTTGTCTTTGTATAGACAGACAAAGACAAGTTTACTGTATACAGTCATGCATTTGTGTCTGAAGGCACACCTTAACATGCTCCACTTGTCATGTGTATGTAAGGGTCGAGCATGTATTTGTATATTCATTACATTGAGTTTTAATTATGAACTTTAGCCAGTGAACAGCTCTTGATGGTTTTTATATTTGGTTACAAGCACAGACCTTCATTCAGATAACATTATTTGGAATTTAAAAAAAAAAAAAAAAAATTAAAAAAAAAAAACGCCCTGTGAGTCTGTCATTAATTGTCAGTAGTCCTACTTCAAAAGCAATTTCAAAGTACTTCACACAAAGGAAACACGTACAGTACACTTAATTATGATAATTAAGAGCCAAGCCCAGCAGTGGCACACGAACAATTTACAACATTAAAACTTTGTTTTTAAGAAGTCTACGTGTAAGGCGTCAGATAAAAATAACTATAAAATCAAGTTCAGCCGGACATAACATGTGAGACTGTGATAAAGGTGATTATTCACTAAAATACACTATAATTATCGTTACGTACCTTCATATTAAGACATAAACTTGGTCTTTCGTTTGGCGCCACCCTCAGGCCAACCGCTTTATTTTTCGTCGCAGTGCATGATGGGAGCCGGGAAAGTTTTCATAACCAATCAGAGGACGGAGACTCGCCTTACCCGGAAGTAATACATCACAACAAAAAATTGCCGGGAAATCTGCTCGGCCGAAGTGTCTGCTGAAACGGCGAAGAGGATATTTATGGAAACATCGTTTAGAGAGTGTCTGTCTTCAGAATAAACAAATTATCGTGTCTCTGGTTGTATCGTGTCCCTGTCCAAGCCGAAATGGACGAATATGACGAACTGTTCGAAATCCAGGATGACTTCGAGGACCAGTACGCCGACGAGCTGGAAGTGTTGGCTCAGATGGAGGGTGAGGACAAGCTAGCTAGCAAACTTTTGTCTGACCACTGATGTAATATTTATTCCTAAATACAGGGCTTTTGTTACCCTTGAGTGCAAACTTTCCTGTTAATCTCGTTAACATACTGTTGACCCGTGAAGCGGACTTCTTCATAAACATGATCTTTATAGTACAAACACACAGACCTCTGGCTCTGCTTTGGGCTGTTGTTGCTCCGGCCTTAAATTCATGTCTAGTTTCTAATGAAACCTTAAGTCAGCTCACATTCTTGGACGAATCTAACTTAGCACTCACTTGGTTGTTTTAATTTCTCCTCCATATAGCTTTAACGTTGGAAAACTTAAGTTAATTCACATTCATATGTATTATAATGTTATCAGTTACTTTCTGTAAATTGCCAGCTAACAGCTTCAGTTTTAATTGTGCATATCTCAGAGGACTCTGCCAGGCCAGGCAGACGTAGTCAAAAAGAGGGTCCAGGAGACGACATTTCTGATGTAGAGCACCTGCTGGATGATCATCCCACCAGTGAGTTCAAGACTTCACAGGTGTTTTGTCCTGTTTCTTTGCTGGTGTGTGTTCATACCTGAACTCTGACTTTGTCCCTGCAGCCCCGAAGGCGAAGCGGCAGAAGCAGGACGCAGGAGTGTCCAAGCGGCTTTTCAGCTCAGTGCAGACTCAAGAGAGCAAAGCCCCGTCACAGAGTTACGACATCACACCGCCGTCCTCTCCGGAGCAGTATGAAGCCCCTCACACCGTCAGGTAGGATGCGTGGGGAGACACAACACCTGCTGATAGAGACATCCATCAGTAAACATCACACAAGGAGTTTCCCAAAAGAGTCACTTAAAGGCAGCACATCTCAAGGAAGAAGCACGGCAGAGGATTTCAAGAGACTCAGAAGCTCTTGTTTGGATGAGGAAGAGCTGCAGCTGATGACACATCACGACCTGTGTAGACGAATGAACCACCTTTTTGTTCTTTATCTTTAACGCTTGTCTTTGGTTTTCAGCCACTGCTTGTTTCAGTGGATCATTTTAGTTTTGATTGTTGTTCAAACAACAAGCAGGAATTTAAAGACATAACATCGTCCTGTTGCATCATGTGACGTTTATCATTAGTCACATTTTCTTTATTGCGTAATGTACGTGTCATTAAAATAGATTGATAAATTACAAATTGCAGCCTCTGGTTCTCAGTACGACAGGCCTCTGAACACGCTCGTGTGTTTTAGGTCGACTCCAGCTGTGTTGGATATCAGCGGCTTTGCTGCTTTCCCAGAGACGCCCAGACGACCTCCCACAGCATCGCTGCATGTGCTGAGGCGGCCTCCTTTAGAGGGAGAGTACATCAGTGTGACAGACTCATCGGGGACTCGGATCTACCTCAGACAGAAAGAAGACGCAGGGACGAAGGTGAAACCTCTGAGCAGTGATTCGTCTGTGATGTTGAATGTTTTTCGTCCTAAACCCTGACTCATACCTCTTGTGTCCAGCTCCTGTATACGTTATATTTCTGTATCTTTTTGCCTTTATACCTGTGTGTTTCTCCAGGTGGTGGACTCCAGAATGGCACCAAACTCCCAGGGTGCTCTGGGGCTGCTTGCACTGCCAATAGGCGTGCTGAGAGAACAAGAGGCAGAGAGGGTGAGTGACTAAGGCTGCTGTTGTTTGTGTGTAATCTGAAGTCACATGTGCTCAATCAATGCTGTCAGTTTCCCTCATCCAAATATTTGATCACGAGTAGCCGAATACAGAGAATAATACAACCACTGCAACCAAAGAACAGAGTGTATCTGCACCAAAAAAACAAAACAATACGTGCACTTACCTCATCTTGTAATAAACAAATGTTTTCTATTCTAACATAATAGAAGCCTTTAAGTCTGAATTATATTTGACACATTCATTTATTTGAAAAACGTCAGCACTGAAATAAAATATAACAGTGACCTCTTTGGTGTTTACATACAGTAATTCACTTTATTTGTGAATGTAGGTTGTGCTGTATCCCAGACATCCTGTATTTTAATGTATTTAGTAAAGTCTGCAGTACAGAACAAGAGGAATGTGTTTTACAAAATTTCTTCTCTTCCTTTGAAACCCTGCAGCGTCACCGTCAGGTTGTGGAAGAATCTCAGCGTCTCACAGAGCTGCTGACCAGGTAAGTCACCACGCCGAACACCTGATTACATGCAGTACGTGGTTTCTAATTTTCTTCTTGAATTTGTGTCACATCCCAGCAGTGTGAATGATGTGTTTGTCGAGCCTGAAAGCACTGAAGATAAAGAGAATGATGATCCTGAAGACACAGAGGGACAAACCTCTCGACTCTGGGTGGACAGATTCTCTCCCCGACACTACACAGAGCTTCTCAGTGACGATGTAAGGAATATTCAGTGTCTGTGTAGCTTCACCTCCATGTCTACAAACATACTCTCCAGTATCCTGCACTGATGCCAGCTGTGTGCGATCGTTTCATTGTAGTTTACCAACCGCTGTCTGCTCAAGTGGTTGAAGCTTTGGGACACTGTCGTGTTCGGCAGAGAGAGGAAGTCCCGCCCTGCTCGGTCTGACAGGCAGGCTCCCATCCAGAACTCGTTTAAACCCAATCAAACCAATCAGAATCTGAATCGCTTCAAGAGCAAGATTGAGATCACAGAGGAGCTGCTGGAAGCTGAACTGGACCAGTACAAACGACCCAAAATGAAGGTAAGCACACCTGCGTTTACACGTCAGTGCACTTTCAGTTTAATGACCTTTAGCTGTCGTACAACATCTAATTTATTCTGTTTTTTCTCCAGGTGGCATTGTTGTCTGGTCCTCCAGGTTTGGGGAAAACCACTCTGGCTCATGTCATAGCAAAGCATGCTGGGTACAATGTGGTGGAAATCAATGCCAGGTTTGATAAACCTTATTAAAACTGACCGAATAATACGAGTAAATAAAGAATTAGGTTTACAATAATCCTCCTTCTGGGACCTCAGCAGCACTGTCCATGTTTTTCCAGTGACGATCGCAGCGCAGAAGTGTTCCAGAAACGCATCGACACAGCAACTCAGATGAAGTCAGTTTTAGGAGCCAACGAGAGGCCGAACTGCCTCATTATAGATGAGATCGATGGAGCGCCTGCGGTACGTTCAGGACTCTTAAAGGCTCCACGTTCACTAGAGCTTCCAACAATCGCCAACTCTGGTTTGGTCAACATAACAATTTTTTCTTCATCTGTGGCGTTTGACAGGCTGCGATCAACATCCTGTTAGCGGCTCTGAACAGGAAAGACGGGCACGGCGGGGAGGCTGGTGCAGAGACCGCGAAGAAGAAAAAGAAGAAGGAGTCCATCCTGCTTCGACCAATCATCTGCATCTGTAACGACCTGTAAGAGAGACAGGAGCATCAAAGAGGAAGTTGTAGATTTTCCTTTGCAGCCGTTGTCAGATTACCTCTCTGTCCTCTTAGCTATGTTCCAGCTCTCAGACCCCTCAGGCAGCAGGCGTTCCTCTTGACGTTCCCGCAGACTCAGCCTTCCCGCCTCGTACAGAGGCTGTCAGAGGTCAGCTGTAGTTCACAGAACACACAAACATTTGCAAACACCCCAACAATCCAGGTTCACACTGAGGTTTGTGTGCAGATCTCGCTCCGGCAGGGGCTGAAGGCAGACACTGGCACTCTGATGTCGCTGTGCGAGAAGACTGACAACGACATCAGGTCCTGCATCAACACGCTGCAGGTGAGTGGCGTCCTGTGAAGGACGGGCTGTCGGTTACATGAGCAGGGCAGTGGTATGCAGCTTGTGTTCTTGTCTGTGCAGTTCCTCCACGGTCGCGGCCACAAGCAGGTGGACGTCAAGACCATCCAGAGTGTCTCCGTGGGGCAGAAGGACCAGAACAAAGGCTTGTTCCATCTGTGGCAGGAGATCTTCCAGTTACAGCGCACGAAGCGGTACAGAGCGTCGTTCCAGTGACTTTCCTCAGGGTTCGTCCAAAGCCTCCAGAGTTTGAACAATGAGTTTGGTCTTTCAGGAAACGGATCGGTGAGGGGTTTGAGGAGGCGCCAGGTTCAGGAAGTGGAGCTCAGAGGTTTCAGCACATTCTACACTTGGCTTCATCCAGTGGCGAGTATGAAAAGGTTTCTCAGGTAATGAACCCATGCTTTTCTTTTGTACGTTTGTGAAGCGCTACATGATGACGTCTTAGGTCTGATGTCAGGCTGGACATCTGTCTCTTCTCCTCAGGGACTGTATGATAATTACCTGTCCATGCGTGTGAGGGACCCCAACCTGCACAGCGTGTGCGACGCTCTGGATTGGCTGTCGTTCTCAGACCGGCTGAACCAAGTGATGCTGCACGGTCAGAACTTCTCCCTGATGAGATACCTCCCCTTCCTGCCCATCACTTTCCACTTCCTGTTTGCCCACACACACGTGCCCCGCATCAGCTATCCCCACAGCCAGCACGAGGTACTGATACTGTAAGCTTTATTAAATAGAAATCAAAGATAATAGCAGTAGAGATCTCATCACCGAGTCGCTATGGTGTCCTCTTCAGGCGTCCTCCCAGCTCCTCAGCAGCAGGAACGCTTTGTCCACCATGTTGGCTGACATCCCAGCGTGCATCAGGACGAGGATCAGCCCGCTCAGCCTGACCCTTGATATGCTCACACTGCTCCTCGACATCATCTGTCCCAAACTACGACCTGTACGTGAGCGAATGTCCAGTGCACGTCTGTCTGTCTGTGTGTCTGCGCGTATGCGTAACCAGCCCTGCGTCTGTTTATCATATATGAGCATGAAGTTATCTGATTTTACTGTGAGGTTAAATGTTAAAGATGACATAATAAGACATGTTTAAATAGACGCTAATGAAACAATACCATATTTATTTAGTAACATCAGTGTAAAGGTTTGAATTCGGGCCACATGTGCATCAGGTGTCTTTCAGCCTCGTGTGCTGCAGAGGAGGTGACACGTGTTTCAGTTTGATAGACTTGAGCTGAAGCTGGTCTCACAATCACTGTATGTGTGTTCTCAAGGTCAATGATGAGCCCGGGTCGGCCTTGAAAAGACAAAATGGGGGGCGAGGAGGAGGAGGGGGGTGTTCAGCGCATTACATATCACTGAAACTTTGATCAACTGTTTCTGGTCTCAAATCCTGTTTGTTTCTTCCAGGTGAATCCGCAGCTGTTCAGCAGCAGAGAGAAGGAGCAGATGCGAGAGCTGATCGACACCATGCTGGCGTACAACCTCTCATACAGGCAGGACCGCACGCCCGAGGGACAGTACACATACGTACTGGAGCCGTGAGTGCACACACACACACACACACACGCACACACACACACTGTATGTTACATGTGGACCCACGCAGAGCAGATGTGTGTTTCTGTGGTGCTGAAGGTCAGAGCTCTTGTCCACTCTGTGGTTCTCTGCATGGAGGCTTAGAGAGTAATCCCCTTAACACCTGGTGTGTGTGCATATGTGTGTGTGTGTGTGCGTGTGTGTGTGAGTGTGTGAAAGAGGTGGTATTGGTGTGAGTAGCAAGCTGCAAAGCCTCACTGTTGGGTTACAGGTGAACAGATAAGTGATGAGTAAATGAGGTTGGAGTCATCAGAGCAGTCGAACGAGGAGGGAAGTTGAGAGGAAGCAGCTGAGACTCTGGCGCTAGTATAATGGGATAACGAGCCGTGCACCTCCGCCATGCCAGCCGAGCAGTCAGACGACGAGGGAGGCTCCTTCCTGCAGGCTCGCTGTGACCAGGTGCTGTTCACCAGCGACTGGTGCCTGCCTCTGGTGTTGGCTCTGCTGCTGCTTCTGCTGATCTACACCTTCCTGTACCTGCCCGCTCTGGCGCACCACAACGCCAGTCTCTGACCCCTGATGGAGAAAGACTGGGAGCGTTACATTGTGGATGTAAACAGTTAGCGGCGCAGACGGCGGGTACGCCCAGTCCCAGCAGGATTGTTTGATTGGACTGCTCTTTTTGTGGACGCTGTTGTTGATTGGTCAGACTGTGGCAGAGTTAATAATGTCGCCTGGCTTTCAGAGGCTGTGAGTAGGCAGAGACATGCAGAGAAAAAGAGCAGGAAAGATGGAGGAGAATTCACTTCACTTGTTAAAAATCGGTCTGTTTTTGGAGCCAAAAGACATTTAAAACCCATAACTGCAATGTTGGACTTTCATCTCTGCTCTGTTGTGTAATATTTTCCGTGTGCTGCAGCTCCTCCTAGTGATGTTTAGACCATCCTGACATCTGAGATTAAATGTGAATATGGTTAAAAATGATTCATTGACAGCTAAATGTAAGTAACTCAAGGTTAAACTGTTTGAGACCAGAAAAGACTGATTCAGATATCATAGATGATGTGTTTGACTGTGCTTTCAGCTCTAAACAGATGCTGCAAATTTGTTAGCCAGAGGTTAAACTACTTAATATTATCTGCACGGTGTATAATCCATCATGTTAAAGGGGAAGTCAACAGTTTCCAGTTTTTCTGATGAAATCAACACTGATAGTTTATATTGATAACCTGCAGTAAATAGCTCCCAGTCACATCAGCTGGTATTATCTTATTCAATACCTGATGGGCCTAAATACAGCATAAATGAGAGTTCACTGGCAATACTGTGTGTGTGTGTTTGTGTGTGTGTGTGTGTGTGTGTGTGTGTGTGTGTGTGTGTGTGTGTGTTGGAGAGAGATGGAGATCAGCGGTAAGAGGATTAAGGTTTTAGAGATTGACAGATTCAGGGTTTTATTCTGGAAAACATGAACCATGGCACCAAAAGTGGAATTATTAGAGCTTTTTGTTATTTTGTTTGTCATCTAACAGAGTTCACCTCTGTGCGAGCTCACTGCTGTTACGAGGCAGTTTTAAGCTGTGTGTGCGTCTCTTGTTGTTTGCGCAGCGCTGTTTACTTGTGTGTGTTTGCAGGCGTGTTGAGGAGGTGGTGAGGTATCCGGGCCTGCCCCCGCGCCGCCAGCTGACGTATCAGGCCAAACAAACCATCAGCAGAGAGATGGAGCAAGAGAAGATGAGGAGAGCCGAGCAACTGGTGCTGCAGCGAAACCCTGCAGTGGTGAGCCTTAAACACACGGCATGCTCTGCCTGACAGATTGAGGGGATGGTTCACACACTGCAGTGTGTGTGTGTGTGTGTGTGTGTGTGTGTGTTAATAATCTAATGTGTTTATAATCTGCCGTGTCTGTGTGGTGCAGAAAAAGGAAGAAAAAAAGAGCGGCGGTCCTAAACCGACCAGGAACCATGAGCAGAGGCTGGAGAACATTGTCAAACAGACCACAGTGGACACCAGGGTGAGACGCTCTGACATGCACACTCGTTTTTATCACTTAGGAGGGAAAAAAAGATCAAATCAAATCCTGATAGTTGGTGCTGAAGAAGGCCTGAGCGCTGAAACATTATTCTAATAAAAGAGAAATGATCAGCAGCTCACGACAGCTCTTTTCTATATATATTTATCACTCAGGAGGACATTGATTCTCTAACTTCAACCACGAGCAGTACAAGTCCAATCCCAACATAAGCAAAGACGAAAATACAAGCCAAATCTCTTTTAAGCTTTTATCCGCACATGGGGGAAGTGACTCTCCAATACGTGACTGGACGGGTCAGCAGCACCTGCAGGTGTTGGTTATTTGAGCTCCTCGTTAAGTGGGGAAGTAGCACGCTCCCTCCAGCAGGGCTGTCAGTGTTAGTTGATGCCTGCAGGTGGAGCTGGAGAGGGGCAGCCAGCATCTGTTTGCTCTGGTGTTTGAGTGATCAGTGATGGAGAGAGTGAGCCTCTAGAGGGCAGAAATGAGGACGGTGAGAAGCCACTGGGTCGCCGTCCCCAGTGGTGAAACTGGGAAATGAGGCTAATGAGTTTGTGTGTGTGTGTGTGTGTGAGACTGTTCATTGTTATTGACCTCGTTGTTGAGGACAGCATTTCAGAAACTTTCTGACTAACTTCTGAAGTCTTCCCCTTTTCTCTCGCTTGCTGTTTTTGTTTCGCAGCCGGAGGTGGACTTCTTCGGTCGAGCCGTCGCCCCCAAACCTCAGCGACCGCAGCTGTCCTCAGACTCAGGTACTGTGTGGCATTACTGCCACTCCATTTATCCAAACCCTGTGGGAACACAGGCCGTTCAGGGAACAACGCCTCAAGGCACATCAGGTCCACACACACCGGAGGTGATTACTGATGTGTGTTACGTAACGCTTCTAATTTGGAGCTCCTGTGGCAGACTGCAGGCAGCAGAGCTGGACTGTCAGCAGCGCTGCCACCTGCACTTCCCCTTCACAATGTTTGCAATATCATATTTCTGTCAGCACCATAAAAGCGTGGACACGCCTGATCTGCAGCCTCCTTCTTTAATCTGGACACCAGCCAGCAGAACACACAACCCTCACATTATAATCTCTATGAATTACACAGTTAAAGCTGCTAAATTACTTGGTTTGCTACCTTTTAAAGTCCTTTAATCACTTCAGCTCCAGAAGCCTAAATAAAGTGGGGAGTCGTCGCTGCAGCTTGGCCTTTCAGTAGCTTTGTGTCAGTGCAAACAAACATCTGCTGTTCAGACGCAACGCAGCTCCACACCCAAAATAGCACATTTGCATAAACAATAGAGGTCTTAGCCGGAGCTCGCTCGCTCTCTGCAGCATGGCCACCTGGAGGAAACATTTTCAAAACAGTGCTTCTGCTTTGCGTACAGCTCTGGAAAACATACCGCTGTTCTTTTAATATCCAGTAAGAGACGTGTTTCATTAAGCCAAGCAAACGGCGTGCCGGCATGAGCATGCGAGCCCTGCAGGGATGAGAGGGCCATTATTGGTCAGACTCTGTATCGATTCCCTTATTGATTCCTGATCAGTTCTGTGTGGAAAGAGTAAGCCTCCACATGTTAAGACGCTGTGCAGAGTTGATAAAAGGCACACATGTGACTGTTTAGTTTGAAACCGGTTCATCTAAAATGAACAGAAGGAGAGAATATTTGTGCAGCGTTCTTTTTCATTAAGTTCTCTTGGTCAAAGAGAAAATCTGCTAAACCTCTCTGAGCCGCACTAATAGCGAGCGTCGCTGTCAGGACGCAGCGGCGCTCCTGTGTAGATCAGATGTCAAATACTCGGCATCCCTGGAATTTAAGTTCCTCATGCCTCGAAAAATGTTTCATCGTGTTCTCGCTGTTTCCGCCCTGACTTTAAATTCTAATTCTACAGACATCACAGCGAGCGCTGCTGTTTTCTTTCGTGTAGTGAACTTTGGACCGTTTCTTCCTCTCTGCCACCGTCTTGCTGCAGGTTTCCAGCTGCATAGACGCGCGAGTTTGATGTCTTTGTTTTGCGATGGGTCAGAAAAACATGCCAGCATGTCGATCAGACAACTGGAACCGGTTCTGGATTCCCATCCCGAGAGCCCTGCACAAATGCAGCAGCAATTTTCAAGCAGCAGTCTTTTGTGACTCGTGACACTGTGAGACCGTGGCAGTGATGATGAGTGCACATCATTTTCTATTAGCGCACTGATTGGACTGAAGTCCCTGATGTGCTCGGGGACAAGTGGACACACACTCGCTCTGGATGTACCACAGCTCAGCACTGCGGGATACATATGCGCTTCATATGAACTGCACATGAGGTGAATTTGTGTTCTGAGCTGGGCTCTAGCCAGTGGTTATTTTTATTATTGAGTGTTAATTTAACTGTTTGGTCTCGAAAATGTCCGACAGTCCGACAGGCTAAGCCTCCGTTTGCTCATTTTGCCTGAACGGTGAAAAAACGCAGAGGTTATCCAGGTTGTCTTAATCTCCAGTGTGGGGATTTGCAGCTCTGTCGTATGAAGTCATTTATTTCATCACTTTAAATTATTAAACTGGACCTGAATCAATTAGTTGATCAAATGAATCAGTGAAAAGTTCAGTTTGTGCTTGAAGCTGAAATGCCTCTCTGCTTCCAGATGAGAAAATGTGACTGCTTGTTTTCTTACTCGTCTGTGATGACAGACTGAATATCTTTGTGGTTCATATAAAACGAGCAGTTTGACGACACTGAGCTTTGAAAAATTCAGACATCGGTTCACTGAGAAAACAGCTGACACTATTTAACAAAAGCTCAATTTGTTTTCAGTCAGTTTGATTGTTAAAGTTGTCATGAAGTCGCTTGAGAGGACCACTGAGTCCTCTCTGGATTAGCCCTTAAAAAAACACCCAGAATGCTCTGTTCCTCCGCCTGCAGGTGAGAAGTGCGAGGTTCTTTCTATGGGAACGGCGGTGGGCAACAGCGACGTGTGGTTCCGCTTCAACGAGGGCATGTCCAACGCCGTCAGACGAAACGTCTACATCAGAGAGCTACTGTAACCCCCGACGCGCACACACACACACACACACGCACACACACACACACACACACACACACACACACATCTCTGTCCTGTAAACATCTGAATAAATCCAAACATCCCGCTGTTAAATCAAAACAGTCTTTATTTTGATTGACAGTGTAAAGAGCCAATAAAAACTTGTGTTGTTGAACATTTCTCAGCAGTCCGACCAGACCTCTAGAAAGCTACTCAGTGCTGTACACTCACACACACACCGTCGTCTTGACATAAATTAAAAGCATTCAGGAGTCTCCCAATAAATAAACATAATAGCATTAGTGTGTGTGCGTGCATGCGTGTGTGTGTGTGTGTGTGTGTGTGTGTGAGTGAGCTAGCGCAGTGTGTCTGGGAGTGCATGATTCTTTTGTTTATATGCATCCGTGATTGTGTGCGCGTGTGTGTAGGTGTGTAGGTGTGTGCGTGTGTGACCATCAGAGGATCACACACTTGCCCTTCTCCACCCAGGGGTTGGCTCTCATCAGCTCCGGGTTCAGAAACGGATCTTCACAAACGCACCCCTCGATCCACTTCACCAGCCTACAAACAGCGGCGTGAGAAACGACACACACCGTCAGCACAACTCTCACACTGCGTGCTCTAAGGGAGCTGGTGTGTGTGTGTGTGTGTGCGTGCATGCATGTGTGTGTGTGGGCAGTACACACTCACTCGGTGACGGTGATGGAGGATTTCTCTCTGTTAATCGCCAGCTGATACTGAAGGCTTTCCACTTCTCTCCTCATCTGTGGAACGTCTAGCTCCTCCATGATGCTGTAGCTGCTCACACACACATGCACACACACACACACACACACACACAGGAGAAACACGACAGATTGAAGCTCGAGTAGATTAGGAGTTCAGACACACAGATGTCACACTGAAACTTTCTTCGTCATTCTGCTTTCACTTTGGCAGATCTGAGTCAGTTTGAGGAGGAATAAACTGCAGTTTTGTGTGTACTGTGTACTCAGGGTGTCAGTTCAGCCAAAGAGTGTTTCTACCCAGAGTCCTTCTTAGAGTCCTTTCAAAGTAAAAGAGGAACATCAGCGTGAAGAAGAAATTTATTTGTTACTTTGCGAAGCAGAAATATTTCTCTCCTCTCGTCTTGTGACCCCTTGGTAGGAACCACTGCTGTGTTTGATCAATTTATGACCATATCTGATTAAAAACCTTATAAAGACCAGATGGTCAGCACTTTGGAGAGCTTCGCTGAACCACAGGAAGTGGTTAATGGGACATGTTCATACTGAAGTCATGACTGTCAAAATGCCACATTGACCTTTTAATTGAGAGCATGTGAAACTTTCAATGAGTAGTTAGAAAACAAAGCAATATTATTGCCTGCTTGAGTAAATTATGAGTGCTTCTAGTACTTATTTAGAGCCTTTAACAACAGTAAAAGTAATAAATACCTCAAAGTAGAAGTACTCTAATATCAAACATTGTCTGATTGACACTGTCTGAACATTGTCTAATTCAAGAGGATCAGTTCAGAGCTGGTTTGGGTCTTTTCATGGGATCTGTTGACCAAAGATAAATAAGGACTAACCTTTGGAGTCATGTCTAAAGCAGAAGTACTGAGCAGTTAAGCAGGAAGATGTCCTTAAGTCTGAAAAGTCAAAGCACTCACAGTGTTAATTATTGATGCGTTAACATAGAGCAGGATCCAAAGGGTGGAGGTGGTCCGTCGGTGCCTACGTCAAACCGCTCTTTGAGGCTTTTTGTCTGTTTCATCCTCAGCGATTAACCCCATGTCAAGATATGATAGTGTGTTTCATATGTACTTATACACACGCAGTACATAGTGTTTATTACACCAGGCCAAATGAGAGCAGTGTCATACGACAGTCCTGCCATACGTCCTCCCTGCATGACGGCTGTGATGTCCAGTTTGTGCTGAAAAGCTGGAGGATGTGGTTTCTGTGTTGAACTGTATGACATTTAGCCCGGCGTCGGGATGGACAAAATAACAGAAACACCTGTCAGTACAGTTGGACAGCACCACAAACCACCGCCTCCTACGACCGTGAATAAAACCTGAACATCATCGCCTTCGTGAGTGAAAGCGATGAGCTGCACCGACTGGAGAAAGGTCTGAACTTTGTTTTGTGCTTCAGTTTGTGAACTGTCCTGTTGCACCAAATCAAAGCGCTCAGTTTGGAGGAGTGCACTCTGCCTTTCCACCTCTGGCTGAAACCCTTCCAGCTCCACTGAAGTGCACCGGCTGCTGGCTTTTATTTCTACTTATTGTAAATTGTGCCCCACCCTGCCACAGGCCACATAAGAGCAGGAAGACAGAGAGAGAGAGGGCCCAGATGAGAGTTCAGACCGACCATGGATCAGTTAAGTCCTCCCTATTGGAAACTGGCTCTCCCTCCTCCTCCTCCCTCCCTCCCTCCCTCCCTCCCTCTCCCCCCCTCCCTCCTCCTCTTCATCTTTCTAATGGATCCAAGTAAGTCGGCTGCCCGGTTTCCTCCACCAGCATCCATCCTGCTGGAGCCAGCTGTTCCACGGAAAGGCCTTCATCATTTAATTATAATATGTTTCAGTGACATCAGCCTCCATCAAACGGCAATCACGCATATTTCAGGCGGCCGGTCGCTGATTTACAGCAAATTCAGTCGCTTTTGGCATAAACATCAGTGTGTGGGCGCATAAAGGCAGCAGAGGTGGTCACTGTGCACCTAAAACATCACTCCACACGCAGATGTATCGTGATCCTATGTGGATGGAAACGCATAAAACCCCCGCACACAAACAAACGCGCTTACCGTCAGGCCTGCCGGAGAGGACCGCGGGTCGATTTGGTGCGCAGCCGGCTGATGGAGGATGCAGACGGGGCTTTGAAGGCGACAATAACAGCTGAGAGTCGGAGGAGTTTCCCCGGTAGAGGAGTCCGGCTTCAGCGCAGGCAGGAGGAAGAAGAAGAGGAGGAGGAGGCTGTGTGTCGGCAGACCGCGGCGCAGGGCACTCCCCTGCGCTCCTCTCCGCTAGCGACTGGATGCGGGATGCGCAGGGCGGAGAAAAGGAGCCCCGCCGCCTGGTTTGACAGTCAAACGAGGGCTGGAGCAGAGGACCGAGCTGTATGGAAATGCGCACACGCACTGAGGCTGAGCGGAGGCAGGAAACACGCAAATGAGGACGCGCTCCAAAGGGAAAGCGAGCAGGGGTTCATTTTCCACACAGATGACCGGAGATGTGCTGGAGTCTCCAGAGGAAGCCAGGGAAATGAGAAATGTGAGCTCAAAGACCAAAGCTCTTTAAATCAGAACAACCTGAAATGGGACAAAACTTTTACCTTGTGTCCCTCATTGAGTCCATTAGCGTAACATCCGCTTTGATTCTGAGCTGTTAAAGAGTCTGATGGTGTGAAATCTGATTCTTCCCTTCTGCCTCATGAATATCTTCACTTTAAACCAAACTTCTGGTTTTTGGTGTGATTCTGCAGATCCCCACTGCTTTTAAAGCCAATTCAAAGGCAAATTCTGCAATCCAGATGTCAACAAGAGTCAAAAGATTGGGACCTGCCATTGACCAGTGTGTTACAATATGGACTCATGAGACATTTGTCCCATGGAGCTATGAAGTGTTTTATATGAGCAATGTTCAAAACAGCTGGAAAACACGGTGGGAGAAATCTACATTTGGTGTGCTCATCTAACAGGAGGTGAGTCTAAAGTCCAAGTCTCTGGAAAAGTTTATATAAGAAAACTTATAATCAAATTCACTTCAAACAGGTCTGTGGCCAGCTGGACCTTAAAGTTCCCCTCTTACTGCCTTCATCAGTCACATTATGGTTGCATGTACTGCAATATTATTGACCCAAAATACACAAATTACTGCATAAAACATGACCAAGGTTTGCCCAACAGAGAGATTTAACTCAGTTCCTGTTTATTCAACACACACAGGTTAACAGCTCCATTGCACATTTAAAAACTGTCGTTTCTTCATTCAGGTTCGTCCTTTTGGCTCGATGGCAGCAGTTTTCTGGCCTGTGACGATCTCTGAATAAAGGCATTGGCGCACCTGAAAGAAACAAATGCAGATCAGACGACAGAAATCTGTGCGACAAACAGAAATATGATCCTCTGTAGCCTCGGATAAAAAGTTCGAATCAGGAGCCAACAGCTCTCATACGAGGTGTCAGAAAATATTTATTCATCATCACTGGCTGCACCACACGGAGGCAACACACTCACAAACTTACCTTTAAAATAAACTGGATCACCAGTCGTCAGCAGGACGGTGAAGAGTGGCTCTCCTGATCCACTGAGTCATGAATCGACCTACAAAAAGAGAGCAGCTTGGTTTTAATTCACAAAGACACTTCATGTGTACGTACGTCTGCGGTAGGAGCCTCAGAGAAAAGCTAGAATCAGGAGCTGAGCTCAGCTCTCATAGTAGGTGTCAGAAAAGTGTATTTTAGTTCGTCATCATCGGCTGAAAGTTATTCACATGCAAACACGCTGCACCGACTCACCAGCTCTCACACCCAGCGAGGTCCTGGCCAAGAAGAACTTCAGAGTTTTGACGATGGATCTTTTTCCAGCCGACCCTGAAGTTTTCTCAATCCTACCTGTGAAAGAACGTGGACAGTTTGGAAAAAAAGCTTGGGGAAAGTGACAGCGTTGAGGTGGAGACCGCACCAGTACGCGAGCCTCAGAATAAAGGTAGAATCAGGAGCTGCAGTTCAGCTCTCATAGTAGGTGTCAGAAAAGTTTATTTTAGTATGTCATCACAGGCTGAAACGGATTCACAAGCCGAAACGTGAACTCACCAGCTCTCACACCCGGCGAGGCTTTCACCTTCGATCTCAGTGCTCATCCTGAGACTGAATTCAGGCGTCTTCAGTCCTCTAAAACACAGCACCATCGATCTCAGCTCCCACATTCTCACTAACACCAAGGCACTGACTCCAGCACGCCTCCATGAGAGTCACTGGAAAGAGAAACAGCAAGGTTCATGAACGCATTCCAGCTGTGACATTATTTTAGCTGTTTCAATGTTCATTTCCTCCACAATTTAGATATAAAATACATGTTTCGAGTGCAATTAGATGGACTTTCATCGGTTACTGATATAATGAGTAAACCTCAATGCCCAAACCATTAAGGACAAGGTCTAAACAGAACTTTCAGCTATTCATTTTCAGCTAACACAATGTGGGGGTCAGAGAAATTAATGCGGTCATTATTCAACACCATGTGCAAGAGAAACGAAATATAGGCTGAAAATGTGCAGACTTGTATGTGGATCCATGTAAGATCTTTTGGTCTGGTAGCTCTGGCCCTCGCAGAGCAGCCACGTGCTGCTGCTCAGACGAACGTGGTCAGTTAGCATGAAATACCACATTAGCTTTATAATACTCACTTGTTTGACTTCTCTCTCGGGACCGGTTAGCCTTCTTTCAGCTAAACTGTTCCACGCGGGTCATCTTTGTTGTCATGGGGTAGCGTAAAGTTGGAAAAAACACTCGTGCAAGCAAAGAGCGATCTCCTCTCCAGCCATGCTGCCTGAGAAGAAGTAATGCACTAGAGGAGGGTAATATCACCGGCTTCCGTCCAGCGGTAAGCTAAAGTCCCTCCCCGTTCGAGGCTACTTGGTTAGCTAGCTAGGTAGCAGGCTAGTTAGCTAACGTCAGCCACAGAGTAGACTTGGTTCAACGGACTTTCTGAAAAGCGGAGAAATTATGGGATTTTTGTGGACATACTAATATCTTACTGGGACCCCACTAATTTACTGAGGAACAGTATCTGGGAGACTAGTGTTTTAAACAAAGATGAACCAACAATTATTTTGTTAGCTTTAAACGACAGCATCTCCCATGAGCCCGAGACGCTTACACTGTGGCAAAGCTTCATGGGAGTCGTAGTTCATTTTATGATAGCTAAAAGTGGGAGACGTCTTTCAAACAATTCAATGACAGTTAAACGTGGGAGACGTCTTTCAAACAAGTACAGTCATAGGCACCAGATTTGCTTATGAAATAAACATTTTTCATCACTTTTAGAAACCCTTTAAGAAGTTGAACACTATCAATCGCTATTCGTAATTTCTTAACCCGGAACCCAATTGTCTCGTGAACTGTGTATTCAGTCAAGTCATCCGTACATTGAATTTTGTATTTCAAAAGCTCCAAATACAGTGTATATACTGAAACCAACACTCCTAATCCAACACAGAGCAAACAAAGTGTGTGCTTGGTGATATGGTGGGTTTGGTATTTTTGCTAATATCTGTGGAGGTAAAATAACACACAATAACCCTTCACCAACCAAACCCCATACAATTTTCGGACAATTTAAAGAACAATGTGCTTATATTAATCGTCCAGTAATATTTTCTGTAAATGTCATCTCTGTACATTATAGCCTAAATGTGGTTTCAAAACCTTCTCTTCACTGCCAGACATGTAATTCTTAGTCCAAAAGCTACCAGAGTCAGCCATGAAAATTCAAAAACAAAATCCAACTAAATGTAGTATTTATTAAATTTGAATTCATCATGTCACTGAACCTCCCAAAATCTGAAACACGGCAGATGCCATGATACTGCTGTCTGAAATGACAGCTACGGGCCTGAGAGCAACGATCCAACATTGAAGCAACAGTTTGGAGGAAGGCCCTTTCTTGTTTCAACTGGTCCAGGTCCAACACATCGTGGATACCCTTCCCAGAAGAGTGAGTACGAGATCTAAAAGAACCACACTTGAAGAGTCATGCTAGGTTTAATTTATACATTTATTCTGATCACAGCTGTACAAGAATGCATCGTCACAGCAGAAACACAACCTAAACCCAACCATGGCACAACAGCCGTCACAACACATCCAGAACCATAAATGTACAGGCTCAATCAGCTCACCTCAATTCAATGTCTATAATTATCATTATTATTATTATTATTATTCACATAGAACCATCTGTCTCTCAAATATATCTTTGTTTTCAAAGAGCATAAAAATACAAGTGGACTCTTCATTGGGATGAATACTGGTGGTTGATCCACTGTCTGGCCTACATGGGGAACCACTGAAAACCGGGGAGCTGTGGAGGAGCAGAGCCAATCTATTACAGCTTAGATGGGGTCTTATATGGGCTCGTACAAGGCGTCTCAATGGTTACAGGAGGACTGCAGACAGGGCGACTGATTGTAGGGATCATATAGGACTCACAACTCAACCTAGAAGCTAATTTTGACATCATACACACACAAGGAGTGAGGGTTTGTAAGGAATCAGGAAAAAAAACATTAAAGTTTGGAGTGGAAATCATGAAAAAAGAGACAAAAAATATATTGAATATATGAAAGAACACTACCAAGGCACAGAGAGATGCAGAGTTAACAAACAGACACAGATGGAGATAAAACAGGGGGAGACAAGACGGGCAGATTAGAGGCAGTTTCACTAACCAACACTAGAGGGAGCTCTAACAGCTCAAATACCCAGGTACTGTATATTATAAACTCTATGTATGTATACTGGATGTACTATATAAAGCATTGAAATATAGGAGTATCTTTTAAAAACACTGTTCACTGCAGCAGGACAAAGGGATACACCGCATGAGTGTGCTTGTATATATGTGTCTTTGCATGTAAATGTGTGTATGTGTGTATAATGTGTAGATTCATTTCCAAGCAAACCTCCATAGATGGAGCTAAACACCAACAAAGCAGAACACCACCAATGTAATGTGTGTGTGTGTCTGTGTGTGTGTATTTGTGTCTCAAAATTCATGGACACACATCTATATCGTCGTTCTGATCATTAGAGTAACTACTGTACGAGTGGGAGGACATTGACGTGAGCATCAGCAGGGACTACACACACTCGTAACGACAACAACGGCAACAGTAACAACAACAGCAACAACAACAACATGAAGAGAGACAACACACAGGTCAGGAAGTCCGGCTAACCACAATCCTCCACTCATACAGAAGAGAAACAGAGGCTACGATTCATCTGGAAAAATGCATCCTTTTGACATCGCAGGAGTGAGACAGACTCAGAAAGCGGCCTGTCTTTCCATGTGCTTTGAAAAATTCTCTCCGGTATCTCATCTGTATGCGTCTTGTCTATCTATCTAGCTATCTATCTGCCTGTCTGTCTGTCTGTCAGTCAGTCAGTTTATGTGCTTATTTTTGCAAGCAATATGCTTATCTGCCTGTCTCCCTGTCTGACTGAGTTAGGATCTCTGCCAGAGTCTGCAGAGATAAAAGGATGAGGAAAATGATTGTGCTTCTCGATGCACGCAGCCGTCTGAGGCTGGGCGGTCGGTGACTCGCTGGGCTGCAGAGGTCAGAGGTTGTGTGGGAGCGGCCTCCTCGCATCGGGAGGCGTACTAGAGCTACCGCACCAGACGAAGAGGACTCCCTCCTCAGTGTACTGTACAAGGCTACATGAGAAGCGCTCACGCAGGAGGGACGCGCGCCCAAACACGCACGCACGCACACACACACACACACACACACACACTCTCAGAGCGCCAGCATCGAGCCTTGGGAGAGTTTTCTTGGTACACCTACGCATGATGTGGGAGAGGGGAAAGGGCTTGTTGGAAAGGAGACGTTGGCAGGAGATCAGTCCAGCATTGCATCCAGTTGGTCTGCCAAGTCGTCAAACATGCTGCCGATGTCGTCCAAGATGGAGACTGTTGTCTTTTTGCTGGAAAGAGAGCTGGGAGAGGGACAGCAGAGAAGGAGGAGTTTAGCTGGTGGTGAGGCAGACGCAGACGAGAGATGTGAAGTGGAGAGTGTGAACTGAGTATTTTTCCTCATTCTTAATTAGCATCTTAGTAGCTTAGCAATGCTTCTTAAGTTAACAACTCAACAAAACCTGATTTTCTTCTCATGCCAGCTCCTGAGGAAAATATCTGCCTCCTTGGTTGCTGATTGGTGAACAGTGGAACTGAGTTTTTAGTGCTTTGTTGCTGAAAACAGCTGCCACGGTGACGATGAACCAAAATAGAAAAGTGAGAATGAGCTGAAACTCGCTGTAAAGCTGAATGAAGCTGCAGGTTCAGGTTATGTAGTAAAAATTCTCTCTATAAAATTTTTTTTTTAATAAAAACACTGATTATAGCAGCTTTAAAGTTATGATCTGTTTTCATCAAACCCCATTATTGATGCAAATGGGCTGTTTTTTCTGCAAAAGCTATTAAATGTTTTTACATTCAGTTATTATCTCTACAGATATTTCTAGTGGTGCAGTCCACCATCTCTACGCTGGATTCAGATTGCCTAAATAAGCACCAGGGATTCACAACATGCAGTTTAATGTGATTTCTAACAGCCCAGCTGCTCATTGTTCACCCTCCTTACATCGTGTCAGAGCTGTATTAAGTCACTGCTAATGCTAAAGTCCCGCTGCTGCACAGGAAATGCAGTGTATTTGTTTTGTTGTGCTGTAAACAGACACACCGGTTGCTATTCTGTTGTATTCCTGAGAGAGTAGCTGCTCAGGGGTTCGCTGTGGTATCGCACTAGCTGTTGCTACAGTAACCAAGGCTCTCACCCAATCAACCAGGCCTGAAACCTTAAGCACGTCAACTTCACGTCATGGTAATCGGTTATAAATACTCCAACCTGGTTTCCATCTGTCTGTTTTGACGTTAGGCTCAGCCTTAGCAGCCCTCGCTGTGGGAAAGATGCCATCTTGGCATCGGAGCTGCGGAGCGTTTACTACAGTTTATTGTCGCAAATGGGGACAAAACACTGGACCCCCGCGTCGCTGATCCAGAATCAGGAGATGAATGAAAGTGATTCAGAACGCTGAATGATTTATCAGGTTTCTACGAAGTGTAAACTGCGGCTGGCTTCAGTTGTAACTGACTTCCCTCCTTGAAGGAAGAGTTTGACATTTTTTTTGCTTATTTGCTTTCTATCTGAGGGTGAGATGAGAAAGTTGTTGCCAGTTGGAGAGCACAGGTGTTGGCTGTAATTCATTAAAATATAGTAAAAGTTTGGGACTCCTCTGAAAGCACAAAGTCCTGTGCGATGTGTTTAGTTGTGTGCTTTACAGGTGTTGGTACTTTTTAACTCTGGAGATAACCAGGCTAGCTGTTTCCCCCCACTTCCAGTCACTATGCTAAGCTAGGCTAGCAACATCCTGACTCCAGCTGTGCGCTTAATGTTCAGACATGAGTGGTGTCGATTTCCTCATGTCCCTCTTGGAAGGAAAGTAAATACTATTTCTTTAAGATTTAATGCACACAGGAGAGTCTCGTGTCCATCCAAGGAGGATTTTTACTGTCACTCTGCAGCTCTGCGTTGTGTGAGGAAAAGCTAATTTATGCTCATCGGCTTGGATGCCAAAACGTAGTCCAGAGAGTCTGTTGTTGGATATAAACGGTGCATTCTGCGGTCTGACGATTCATTTCATAAATACTCACTCGTTTTGTGCGTCCTCCTCTTTGATTTTATGCTCTACAGCCTGCACAGCTGCAGCCAAGGAGGCACTGGTCTCCTCCAAACGATGCTGCACCTCCACTTCCTCCGCTCGATCCTCCACCCCTCTCAGACTCTCTTCCTTCCTCTCCTCCTCCTCCTCGTCCTGCTCTTTGTGCCTCTTGTGTTCCCTCTCTTTCCTCCTCTCCTCTTCCTCTCTCCTCCTTTCCTCTTCCTCCTCCGCCTCCCGTCCTCCCAGCAGGTCGATGGAGAGGCCGGCGATGGAGGAGCGGGGTGGTTTGACAGGGTGTGGCGAGGGTGTGGAGGGACTCTGGGCCGGAGAGGGGGAGGTAAGAGGGAGTCCCGGAGAGAGGGAGGGAGCAGAAGGGGTGTCGGGAGCCGGCAGAGGGGCGGAGGCAGAGAGCGGAGAGGAGGGTTTGGGGGCCGGGGTGGGGCTGGCTGCAGCAGGGCTGGTGGCAGCAGAACTCGGGCTCATGGTAGCGGAAACTACTATTGCTTTGCCTGGTTTAGGTGCTGTTGGAGGCCCACGGGGTTTCGGGGACACAGGAGGAGGGACGCGCTTCGGCTCTGGTCAGACAGAGTCAGAGGGAGTCATGTCAGTTTACTTACATACAACTGGTCAAAGAGACACCGACACATGCAGAAGAGCAGTGCGCTGAGGCTGGATGCAAGCACTTATTTGCCTGATGAAGATCATCTTTGGGCAAAACATCGCCAATAAACCAAATCTGTAACAGCTCTTTAATGCCCATATAGGATTTTACAACCCTTCATCCATTTTCATATACTGTGAGTAAACATCCATTCTTACCGAGGCAACAAGAATATTTTGTGAATAGAATAGAAGAATGTAGAATAAGCCATATAATAATCTTTATTTAATGTGTCTTCAGTTGTGTGTGTGTGTGTGTGTGTGTGTGTGTGTGTGTGTGTGTGTGTGTGTGTGTGTGTGTGTGTGTGTGTGTGTGTCTCACCGGGGCTCTGTGCCGCCTCAGTGTTATCGGGGCCCGGTATGGGGACCCTGCGCGTCGGGGTTGGGGGGTCAGCCTGTGCCTTTCTCAGGGTGACTGTGGATGGTTTGGGTGAGACCGGCGGTTTCAGAGACTTCCTCGCCTCCATCCACTCACAGCTCTCTCTGGCGGTCTCCGTCCTGTCAGAGACCTCGGACACCGGCCTCCGCCTGAGGACCACGCCGCCGTTCTGCTGTGGCTCGCCTCCGTTTTTCCAGCTACTATCCGTTTGACTACTGGGAGAGTCTAACTGGTTATTGCTTTGAAGGACGCCTTGCGTGTGCTCAGACGTGCGCGGCCTCCTGCGTATGGTGTCAGTGCCGGTCGACATGGTAACGACAGTGGTCGTCATGGACGCGGGTGCTTCGGAGTCTGCTGCCAGGGGACGCGGCTTCCTTCGGAGTGTCGCCGTGCCGTCTGAGATCTCCGTTGCTGAGGAGACCACGATGGAGCGGGGCCGGGGCTCTGGACGTTGCTGGGCTGGTTGCCGAGGTAACAGGTCGAGCTGATCACCGGGGAGACCTTCTGGTCCACTGATGGTCCTGCGCCGACTTAAGACGTCATCATCCTCAGTGCCAAGACCCCCGGCCCCCGCCTGGCGACGGAGTGTAGGCGGACTCACCTGGAGATCATGGTTGTTACACATGCGTGCTGCTCATTTAAAAATGTGATTCTCAGCCAAAACAAAGACACACCCACCTGCAGGTAGTTGGTGCTTCCTCCCAGATTCCTCGGCAGGGTTTTGGCTCCACTCACGATGGATGTTTCCAGCATAGCGGCGAGGCTGCGAACGCTCCCAGAAGCCCCCTCTGATCTCTCCAGGCCTGCTGAGCCCTGAGATCTTAAAGCTGATCCCAGGCTGCCGCAGTCGCTGGCTCGCCGCTCTCGATAGGTTGGCAAACCTAGCAGCCCCTCCGCCTGTCCCTCTCCCTCCCCGTCACCCCCGGTAATGGAAGAACAGGACCGTTTGGGTGGTGTCGGGGGCCGACCTTTCCGACGGGGACGGAGGGTGACGGACGATTGGCTGCGGTTAACAGTGACATCATTAGGGGCAGTATGTGCGGAGCTGCTGCGGCACACGGTGGCGTATCTAGAGTCCAACTCTGAGCCTATTAGACTGTGAGTTCTTCGTCGCTCTTCCTCCTCACTGGGCAGGCGGAGCAGCGGTACTGACGAATCTGCCGCCACCTTGGTGGAGGGGCGCGGCCGAGCCCTGGGGGAGGCCTGCTGGGTGCGGGCATGTGGGGGGGTTTGCGGCGGGGTTTGTGTTGGAGTGTGGGGAGGGGTGTGTGAATGTGTGAGACCTGGGCGAGGTTTGGCCAGTGGGCTGGGGGCGCCGTCCCTCTGCTTCCTCACCTCCCTCCGGGGCTCCGAGCTGGTGCTGCCGCCTGGGCTGGGTGGAGGTGTGGAGGGGCTCTGAGGGGGCTCAGACCTACTTTCTCCTCTCTGGAGCTCCTTCAGTCTCCTCACTCCTAACATCAACTTCTTCTGGTGGCCTGAGGGGAGTCGGGGTGTGGAGGAAAACTTATTGTCAGGTCGAAAGACATCGAAAATATACTTAGAAACCAATGCTAGAAGAGAGTATCTGTTGTAATGGATGCATACATGCAACTGCAACTCTTTGATGGTGACCCCATCCTGCACAAGTAGGCATGATCATTACAGCTAACCCAGAGAATCCTGATCTTAGGGCTGCGACCTGTACCAGGCCTCAAAGCAGTTGCTACGAGGCTGTGAGGACACTATAATTCAGGAAGAAGCTGAATAAAAATTGTATTTGTTCATTATCTATAACCGGCTCTATATCTCTGCTTGCTTTGTTATCATGTAGATTTATTTCTCATCTTAATAATGTAGCCACGTCTTACCGAGCTTAGTGATGCCAATCTCTTGCAGATCCTCAAGGCTGATGTCAGAGATGAAGTCAATGTTTTCGTAGCCGTTCTGCACCAGAACCTGGTAGTACTGACTAAGACCCAGGTGAGACAGCCAGTCCGCCAGATTGGCCTGAAACACACACACACAGACACGCAAACTTGGGCACGATGTTAAAAAGCTTGTGCACAGATTACGGGATGCAGAGTCCTGCATTCTGCTGCATGTGCGTTTGCTTTGGTGCGTGCAGCCACCAAAACTCAACATCTTCCTTTTTTCTACTCGGTACAGAACACGTGAGAGCCTTACAGGCTTGTGGTCTGGCAGCCAGTCTGTGGAAGGCAGCTTGCTGATCTCTGACGTTAACTTCTTTCGATGTCCAGGCTTCATGACCCCAATGGCCGTCAGGTCCTTCAACACAAAGCACAGTTAGTCACATGAGGAATTCAGCACAGCTCAGGTAGGTGTGTGTTTTTTCTTTGAAATGTAAACAATTTTATGCACACGTTTGACATTTGTACGCGAGCTGCGCGTGACGTGCCTTCAGGAATATTTTGCTTTGGATAATCTCTGATGAGTGTCCCCTGCCCTTAGGGGGTTTACGTCATACCACTGTGTCCGCTTCAATACACACACAAACACACACACACACACAGTGGCACCGAAAACACACTCAAGGACAAACACAGAGTAGCGTTTACAGCACAGACTGGAGCACACGGCCATGTGTGAACACAGGTATGTAAATGAAGCAGACAGCGTATGAGAAGTGACTGGCTGAGGCTCAGGACTCACACCGGGGGGTCAGGTGACAGAGACAGGAGGGTCATGATGACATCATCCAGGTCAGTGGGGAGCTGATTTGAGAGCTGTGCTGGGGCGGAGCCTTGACAGACAAGGGGCGGGGCGTGAGGGGGTCAGGGGTCATGACCTTACCTCAGGGGTCATGCGGCTAATGGTGTCTAGATCATATCCCGCGGTGAGGAAGTGGGTGGTGTAGAACTGCAGCTGAAACTCACCCAGCCACGCCACTACTGCCTGCTTCTAGAACACAGAACACAGAACACTACTGCCTGCTTCTAGAAGAGTCCACAGGCTTCTTCTAGAGCACAGAACACAGGCCTGTTCTAGAACACAGCATAGCAGCCTGCTCTAGAACACGGGAGAGAAGATTGTTCTAGAAAGCAGCATAGAACCTTCCACTGTGATCCCAAAGTGTAACCCTGCTCTGCATCAAAGTCTACACAGCGTCTACCAGCGAGGAATGGAAACCTGCTCTGGAACACATGATGGAGAGCTTGTCAGGTCGCCTTTAGCTTATAGAGCGATAACCGTGCAGTATTTGCATAACGCCAGCACAAAGTCAAAGAATAAAACTGCATTAATTCATGCTCAAACACTGTTTCTGACACGCTGCTGCTAAAATACGCAGTGAGTAAGTTTTCAGGGGTGATACATGGATTTGGCTGAAAACACATCACTCCCAACAATGCTGCTTGTAATTCATAAGGTTTCATATAAATAAGACACACACCAGAGAACAAAGTAAGAACTGAGTGAATATAAAGCATCCCCACTTACCCCTAGCGGTAATTAGCCATGCGGATTTATTTGAATAAGTTCTGAGATCCCTGCCGCTGACTTCTGCAGATACAGTGGAGGTAAATGGAAGTTCACTCATGCCGTTCATGACATTTGAAATGTGCTTTTTCCAGAAATGGGAAAATGTGTTCGGCTGATTTCACAGACCATGCCGTCAACAGTTTTCTTTAAGTTAACTATTTTCTACTGAAAGCAAAAATAGAGAAAAGCTGTTCTGAGCGAGGGCTGTGAGTTATAAACTGAGCGTAAACGCTTCTGTCTCTGTGTGGAGTTTGTCAGTTTTTTAGCCACAATTAAATTTCGTTTCACATGTATTGAGTATGTAGTGAAGGTAGGAGTCTCAGCGGTGGAGATCCTGAAAGTCAAACTGAGCCTACCAGTGTGGCTACCAGCTGCCACCACTCTGACCACTCACGGCCTATATGTCGATCTGATCAAATAAAAGAGAAACGCATGTGGAGCCGGAGAATCAACACGTCTTTCCTGCTCTCTAGACACCACTACATACCACAGAGGGTAAGTGGGAAACACTTTGGGTTGACTCATGTTTTTAAACCAATGGCATCCATGCTGTGTGTGTACTGTGAATGAATTTACTGTCAAAGAATCTTGAATGAGATCAACCAATGAGGACGCACTAAGACACACTGCTGTCACCTGCCAACCAGTAATCACTCGACTCTAGAACACACACAGAGTTCCGCCCTCGGCCTCACAGAACGCACAGCGCTGCTGCAGGTTCTAGAGCAGAGCGGCAGCATGTGGGTGCCTGGTGGGGTGAGGACGTGTGTGTGTGTTGGGAGGGTGGGGAACAGACGGCAAGACAGCGACTGACTCCTCCACGTGTCTGTCGCTCTGCCCGTTTCCATGGGGACACACTTGCATGCCCATCCGCAGGGTGTCGTCTGTTCAGGTGCAGCACGGTCACCTGGCAGGTACCTGGAGGTGCCCACCGAAACAAACCCTTACAGATGTCTTTCCCTCAAACCAGAGCGCTGGTTGAGAAGAAACTGGAGCAAGAGAAAGAGGAGACCCCAGAGTGACCCAATCTGCCATCCAAGAACTCACTTTCCCATCATCCTCCTCTGCCTTCCGCTCAAACGACCGCTGTTCATGAACCGTGCAGCTGGCGGAGCCTTGACGTGGAAGACGAAAGGGAAAGAACAAAGGTGGAAAAAGAGTTAAATTTGTTACTTTTAGCAGCAAAGGATCCATTTTAAATTAATAACAACATTTTTTTACACAAGCTCGAACCCGTCCAGAATGCATTTCCATCAGCAAACCGTTCAAGGGTCAAAGAAGAACCCGTTAAATTTTGAGAAGGATCATCGAATCAGTTTTCGCTTCTGTTAACAGTTCAAGATGAGGCACAATAAATGTTCGACAGTGACCAAACACACGATGACTCCATACATACAGAGCGCTCAGGGACAGTGGACAACTGGTGTGATTGGACCGTCGCCACAACTGTTACAGGCACTATTTTCTCAAGATAATGTGTTGCTATGGAAACATAATTTCTGTTTTTCGCAAATGTGTGAAATATTAGTACATAATAATTAGTGCACAGCTGAGATGTTGAGCCGCATCAACCACACTTTGACATAATTCTAACAGTTCTGAAAATACATCCAGACGTGCGGAGCAGCTGCTCGCAGATGTGCATATCGTACAGGAGTGGACCGCTGGCCTCGGTGGAGGTCTGTGCTCTCCGAGCGCCCTCCTCCTTATAAAATGCTTGTCCAGACAGTTTCTTAATTTCTTAGAACAGTTTATTTGTAAGTAATGATTACAAAGGAACATGTAATTATTTACTTATTGTAAATTCATCTCATTAATTTAAAGTCAATAGACGTTTGGCGCTTTAAGTCGATTATTAGTTATTTGTGCTTAATTACTTTAGAAATGAGCAGCTTCTTATGAACTGTCTGTTTTAGTGAATTATTAGGAAGACGGGAACTTGGTTCTTAATTGTTTGTTTCATGAAACAGTGCAAAGCCGGGAAATGGTGTTATCTTGCGATCAAGCCTTTGAGGGTGAGAAGCTGGAATAACGTAATGGAGTCAGGCTTATATTGCCTGTGTGCTCCTTCATATTAATCTTGGTAATAGCCTCCATGCTTGGCTGGCTTTGTGGTGTTGTTTTAGCACTACACTTCCCACACATCACTTCAACCAGGAGAAGGACAGCAGATTAAAATATGCTAATTTCTATGCTTTCACAAAGTGAGATGAGTAATCAACTATGACTGCAAGCACATTGCCCAAATTTGAGAAGGATGCCTGAGGCATCGTATAAATGTCTATAGAATACACCGTGTGTGTATAAAAACACATTAAACATGTTTTACAGGCACATTGTGAATGTGCTGCTTTCCATAGCCCCGAGCAAATGCTCGACCGATGACGAACGTGCAGCTGCAGCCACGTAAACTTGTAAACGCATGTCAGGAATGAAGTGTGCGAGTAAAAAGTAGGCCCTGAGCCAACATAATTATTAATTATAATCATTCACTGACGGCAGTGGTAAATACACAGTTTTATTCTGCTCATTACAAGCAGCTAAATAGTAAAATGCACAAATTCCTCTGAGCCAAACAGGATTTACCCCAAGAAAGAGCAACCTGTCCCTGGCTGCTCAGAACAGCGTTTTAGAGCAGCTTTTAGAAATAAAGCATAACTTAAATTGCTATTATACGAGGACGCTGCCTGTGTCTGATATGAACAGACAGGTGGTCTTTAGAGGGCCAGGTAGACTGAAAGTGAAATGAAGAAATATGATTCATAAATGCAGTAATTCAAACAAGCCCGGAGGCACTTGTTGTGCCGGTGAACATCGTCTTTTTTAACTGTGATCTCTTTGCTGCAGACAGAATCGTCAGATCAGTGGTATAAATGTCTGTATCAGCGAGTCAGGACAAGCTTTCTTGCATCAATGACAAATGACACAAATTATCACTTCAAATAAAATGGGAGATGTTGCTTTCATGCTGCAGTGTGTGCTTACTCGCTGACTGCTCCACAGACTGTGACTGCTCCAAGAGATGCTCCTTGGCTTTCACCGACTGGGACAGCACAGTGGCCAGGAGCTAAAAGACGAAAACACAGATAAATGCGCTCATACGCACACACGTGCAGACACATGCACGCACACACACATGCTCAGAAAGTGAAACATTTACTCAAGCATAATCATTCAAATCCCGGAGGTGTCTTGTGACTCAGCTCAGTGGACTAAGCGCACACATTACAGACGCAGACTCTGGCTTCCTCCTGCATTTCCTGCAGTTTACCAATGCAGCAGAAATAAACACTCCTTAAACTAGATGATGTCCCTCCAGCATAATATGGGGACACCATCCAGTTTGGCTCATTGCTGATTGAGAATTTTTAAGGCGCAACCTAAAAATAGTGCAGAAAGCATACAAGAAAAAAAAAAATCAACATTCTGCAAAGACAATGAAATGCACTGAAGACACTTGAGCTGTCTTTGAAATGTGACTCCATGGTGCACTTAAGTAAAAATCAAGTTCAACTCATACAAACACTCAATACAACAGCATAATGTTACAAAAATTTCAACTAAATTCAGTGTATCTGACGCTGAGCCAATCACATTTGAGCTTGTGGTACAGGATGCCTCACTGTTGTGACTTCCCACTTTTCACACACATATTTTCATCATTTTCTCATGATGCGCTGTGCGTATGAACATGATGTGATGTTCATACACCTGCGCTGAGGTTAACACCTTATCCGAACAGATGCTGACACTAACAAAACTGATCCAAGACAAATTTAGAGAAGCTGAGATGCAAAAAGATAATCAGGGACAGAAACAGAAGAGTTTAGCTGGTAAATGTTATCCAGACAGACGCCAGCAGCCCACCATCATGATGCACCTGGCCTACTGTTGGTAAAACGCGATGCCGATCTCTCCAACGGAAGAGCAAACTGTGCAGGAAACAGACCTGTGGTTAACTCGGTGAGTAGACTGGTGTTTGTTTCTTGAAACGTTTTGCTGTTTCCCAGAAACCACGTGCTTGTTGTTTTGTGAAGATCCAGCAGCAAAGTGCACATGCACGTAAAATAAATGAAATGAAAGGACTCTCTTACTTTGACCCCTTCGGCTTGTGCGTGCAGGCCTGGAGCGTTAAGGCCGTGTGTGTTGACTCCTGGTGTGGACGCCGGGTGCGGGCTGGGGGCAGGGGTGGTCAGGACGTGTGTGTTTCCAGAGCTCTGCAAGCTGCTTGATGACCGAACGCTGCCGATGCTGCCCACACTGCCGCTGCGCTCGCCACCTCCACGCACAAACGCACACACACATTGCAGGATTATATAGAAAACATCCCTCAAATGCATAGTTTCACTTTGTTGCAGGAAAACACCTGTGAGTTTACCTGCCAGCGGTTTGCGCAGCACCCAGATATCCTCGCTGGTGCTGCTCTGCTGACCCAGAGTCGGAGAGCCTTGAGGACTTGGCTCTGCAGTCCGTGAACCTGTCTCACACACACACACACACACACACACACACACAGACACACAAGTCCTTATAACCAAAAATGCAGTGACTAATCAGTAGCTACACACACCCATATGTTAATGTGTCGAATGTAGTTTATTATAGTATAAGCAGTAAGTGTGTGTGACTGTATTTATATTGCACGTACTGTATATTATGTATAATATATCTACTATACAGTATATAGAGTATATAAACAAGTTTAAGTTTTCAATGAACACTCACAAAGATACACTCCTCACTCACCTACACTTTCATAAACACATAATTACTCATTATGGTTGCGCCCCTCTAAGAGCTAACATTTTCTTACCCCCCCAGACAGATTCATCATTGTGTGCTTGTCAGCGCAATATTAACAAATATCACACTGTTCAAGACACAATGATTTTATTCTAAATAACACATCCAATGATTCAAGTAAAATATCTATAAAAAGGCGAACGATGCCTCTCAGTTTTCTATAATGTGTTCAGTATGTGAAGCGATATAAAAATGGTGCCTTTAATTAGAATATTTCAGTTAAAGGGTCAGTTCAATCAAATGACAAAAAAAGCTATTTGAGCACAATTGAAGTGAATGGATTAAATTAGGCTGAATAGATTGTCGTTAAATGTGCTAATCCATAGGTTTATCGGTGTATGGTGTGCACTTTTTTTTACCCTTTGAAACAGTTCCTAATGAAATAAACTGTCAGCAGAAATTCATTTTTGTCATCAGGGTGAACTGATCCTTTGATATATATAATTTACACACATTTACATACACACACACATATATGATATATATGTAGCTGCAGAGAAGTGCTGGAACAAGCAGATAGCTCATATATTCTATATGTGGTCTCGTCACAGCGAGGAAAGGATTGTTATCTGTGATTTAAAGTGATACTACAGTATGTACCTGTCTGACTCTGCTGCTCCTGAGAAGTGGAGAGAGGAGGAGGAGGAGGAGGAGGAGGAGTGGACAGAGGAGGAGTAGACAGAGAAGGAGGAGAGATGGGAAGAGGAACGTACCCAAAGGAGGAGAACCGAGGGAGGGACTGTGTGTTGGGGTGAGGGGGAGGAGGGGAAGGCAGATGCAGGGGGAGGACTTTGGAGGGGGGGTATGAGTGTCCGTTGACCGAGGCAATGGGACAGGGGTTGGGCCTGCGGAGCAGGAGGGTGTGGCACTGCTGGGAGGGGGAGTAACCTGGACACGAGCCAGGAGGAGGGAGGTGCAAAACAACAACAACAACACAACAACAACAACAACAACTCATCAGTCAACTTGAAACAAAAGAAATCTAATAAGATCTGAAAATATATCAAATAATAACTGATTAAAATCAAAATACGAGAAAAGAATACATCCATATATCCACAGGGAATATATCGTCATAAATTAAAATATAATACTTCACTATATCAATACAGCAAACAAACAATATGAACGAAGCATCACAGTCTAGAGCAGGTTACAGGTTTATAAATTAGGGAGGGCGACAGAGGGAACACATAGAGGAGGGAGGGAGGGAGGGAGGGGGGTTGACAGCCAATAGGGGGCAGTATTTGATCAATGGAAATGATTGACAGGTTGGGAAAAACGGATGGGCGGCCTAAAGAGGCCGATGATGCTGCACTTAGCTGCAACTAATGATCACCTATAGCTACAGAACAGCTGCTGAATGTGATAGCACACACATCCTCCCACACACACACACACACACACACACACACACACACACACACACAGCTGTGATGTGGGTGGTCACCTGCCCTCTTGATGACTTCCACCATGTTGGAGGGGAAGTAGCCCACACGGTCATTTCCTGTGCGGTTGTCATGAATACAGCCTTTCCATCGGCCATCGGAGTGCTGCTCCAAAACCTGTTAACACACACACACACACACACACACACACACACACACACACACACACACACACACACACACACACACAAAGATGAGATTAGAACCTGTTTCAAAACAGTACCTGCTGAACGTGAATCCATCATTAAGTGTGTATGCAAAGTCCTCCCTAAGTTCGTAATGGAAGCAGGTTAGCTAGTTTTACAAAATTAGGTAAAACTTTACACAAAACTGACTCATAATCTCAGAAGAACGTGGAAATAAATTGCTTCAGTCAAAATTCAAAATTCAGTCAAAAGTAATGTGCTATGTGCTATGTACAGTAAACAGGAAGTCGCTGTAGCATCTGTAACATAACTGCCCAAAATTACATTTTTATGGGTAGAAAAAAAAACAGTCCTTCGCTAACATCATGATACTCAATGTATTATCCATCCATCCATCCATCCATCCATCCATCCATCCATCCATCCATCCATCCATCCATCCATCCATCCATCCATTTTCTATGCCGCTTATCCCTTTCGGGGTCACGGGGGAGCTGGAGCCTATCCCAGCTGTCAGGGGGCGGGAGGCAGGGTACACCCTGGACCGGTCGCCAGCCGATCACAGGGCAACATATATAGACAAACAACCATTCACGCTCACACTCACGCCTAGGGGCAATTTAATGAGCATGCCCCTAGTTGAGCATGGGAGGAAGGAAGCCGGAGAACCCACACATGCACGGGAAGAACATGCAAACTTCACACAGAAAGGCCCGAACCGGCGACCTTCTTGCTGTGAGGCACACGCACTACCTGCTGCGCCACCGTGCAGCCCCTCAACGTACTGTAATTTGTTTTATATTTGTGAAGTAATTTATAATTTTATTATTATTAAAGAGCACTTTACTAAGTATTATGTCAAATATATCAACCATATTCTATATGTTAGCAAGCTAACATTAGTTTTGTCATGTTACTTCAGCTAGCTACGTAGCAGTTACACCTTACAGGTTGTTATTCGTAGTAAAATTAGTATTTAGTTACTGGTTGTTATTTGTGGTAAAACTCATATTTAGTTACAACTAATCTCTATGTAAGAAGCAGTTTGTGTGGCACAACTGGAATTTTGAACTTGTGAGTAGAGTTGGGGAAATGGCTCCGGGTATTTAACTGAAAGTTATGCTACAGCTATCACTAGTGTTAAAACAGCGTCTGTGTATCTGCATACATCTATAAAGACTATAATTAATTACATTGCATATTTTCCTCACTGACAGATGGATTTCAGGAGACAGTCGTGCAGCACTCTGAGAACAGGCCGTGTGTCGAATTTTGGGACGGTTATTAGATCAATGTACCGTGATGATGTCTCCAGCTTTAATGTTGAGGCTGGTAAGGTCGTAGTTGTTGCAGTAATCCTTCAGGGCGCGCACCTGCATCGCAGCCGAAGCATCTACAAGACAAGAGTTTAGTATCAGTGAGCTGCAGAGCTGAGTGGAGAAGACGAGGAAGAGGAAGGCAGTGGGGGTCGGCTGCATGCGCTGTTTGCTTCTCTGATGCTGTGTCCTGTATTTTCACATCCATTAGCAATTAACAAAAGTTACCATTAACCATTTTTAATAGCCTTATTAAAAAGCACGTGTATCAGTATTTGTGGCTCCAGCCCTCGTATTACGTGTGAGCGGCAGTGTGTGTTTGCATTCATGCGCTCACCTCTCAGCAGTTGTTTGATCTCCCGGCTGGCCTGTGTGGTGGTGAACTGGTTAACGATGTCCAGGGCAGTTTGACTCAGAGTGTTTCTCACTCCTGCGCTGATGCCGCTCTGGATGGAAGTGGAGAAGAAAAAACGGTTCAATCTGCAATGTGAAATTGTGCCACGCTGAGTTCATAGAAGGGCTACAGCATGCTGTGCGTTCAGTGTCAGTCTGGCTGTGTGTGCATGCCTGCTGCTAACATTTGCAGTGTGTGCTGCCCCAGCAATAAACTCATATGAAGATGACAAAAGGATTAAAAAACAAAACGGAGCTGGTTTGAACATTGCATGACAGGTAGGTACGATGCTAGCCGGTCTGCTACAGTTTTATGTAACGAGCTAACATATCCCACAGGCTTCATCACACAGCTCGGCGGGATGGATGCCAAGTGCTGAGGTGTAAACTTGTTCAACTGAGGAGAGGGAGGCAGCTTTAACAACAGTTGCTTTTGTAAACACATTGAACGGACAGACAGGGAGAGAGAGAGAGAGAGAGAGAGAGAGAGAGAGAGAGACAGGCAGACAGACTTACATCCAGCAGCAGGCGTACTACCTCCGTCTTCCCACAGAGGGCCGCCTGATGTAGCGCTGTGCCAGACTCGGACTGTCTGTTGATATCTATGCCAGCCTGAATGAGCAACCTGGAGCACAGAATCATATTGACCTTTATTTGAATGTCACCTTTCATAGCATCATGTCATCGAAGTGCTTATATCGAATAATACAACAGAAGTGAAAACAAAAGAGAATTGTAGAAAACCGGTCATCATAAATGCAAGTCTGTTGAGTTTTAAAAGACTTTAACTGGACTAAAAGACACATTTTGGATCATAATCATTTTAAGATTAGATTAGATGAGTAAACCAGGTGGACAGACGGAGGGACCGACTAGCAGGTAGACAGAGGTGGTATGAAGACAGACACACTGGGAGAGGCAGACCGAAAGGACAAGTTTTTCAGACCGTATGACATCGATGTGTCCGTTCTTGGCAGCCAGATGCAGAGGTGACACTCCGTTAGGGTCAGAAGGTTTCGGTTCCAGCATGGCTGCACACATGTTGCTGCTGAGCAGGAGCTGGACCACCTAAAAAACAGACAGACACACGGCGTAAATGATGCATTCATGTATAACATGGAGTCATTTCTACCAACAGTCTGCAGTGAAACACGCAGACACTCTTGTATGTACGCTGCTCCCACTGTGTGGAATCCTCTGCAAAATTTGATTTTAATTAGCATTTAACGCCATGCCTGCATTTAGCATTTAGCCCCATCACCTTGCAGTGTGGGGCTATGATGGAAACAAGTGGCACCAAAGGAGAAGCTACATGTAGCTACGTATCAGTGTTTTGCAAGCTGTTAGCTGTTTTTCAGTTCTGAACATCTGAGAGCCAAACTGTAGCCTGCAGTAGCCTTTTTTTCCAGAGCACTGTTTTGCCAAAAAGCTTATACTGAAGCCCGGTGCTGTCCATTTATCCCGGGGACACAGCGAGTACCAGCCAACACGCTGGTCAGTTTATTTTTCTCATGTTTTGTCGGTTGACTGTGTCCAAACAAATATGCAGCATGCTAGATAATGTTAGCCGAGGTTAGCCTGCCAAGTTAGATGAGCGTTGGTGTCAGATGCTGACAGGACATTTCGTTTGGCCTGGGGGTGTTGACGCAGAAAGTTACGGCAAACATTGCTCAAAACGGTTTGTCACGTCGCTCAGCTGCTGATGAGGTTTGAGTGTTTGATGAAGCTGCAGGTGGAGGGGTGGGTGGAGACAGATGTGTGCATGCTCCATGAAGGCATAGGTGTACAGTTACATCTAAGCCACTGTAAGGTATAAAGGGATTTTTTTGCATGGAAAAAACCTCTAAAACCTCTTTAAAATCTGACCTCGCTGTGATTTCGAATCGCTGCTGCAGACACTGTGCGCTCTCTCATCTGGCTGTGCATGTTTTTTCACCTTAGGGTCTACATATGTTAGCATCATTAACGGTTGGTTGATCTTATTTTTATGGTTTCGGACAGGATATTTCTGTATTTGCAGCACGTTTCTATATCTGGTTGTGTTTTCTCCCTTTGCAGAGATCTTTTTCTAAATGCTCTTTGCATGTGTTTTCTTAGTTTGCAGTGTGTTAAGGTCTCAGGGAGGCTCTCCGGGCCCATAAAGGTTAAATAAAAATGAGGGTGTATCTGTTATGGACTCGCTGTGAGATGGTGTGTTTGTTTGGCTTTCACTCAAATCGACTCACTCCGACACGTCCGAATTCACAGGCGAGGTCCAACGGCGTTTTCCCAGCTGAGTCTGAGATGCACGGGTTGGACTGGTGTTGTAGCAACATCTCTGACTGTAACACACACACACACACACACACACACACACACACACACACACACACACACACACACACACACACACACAAATCTTACTGCTGCGTCTGAATTTCAATGCTTGTAACAACAACTCATCATGCATGCATCATTGGGCACACATAACAGATAAACACACCTCACAAAAACACACACGGCCACTAAACACACACAAACATCTACAGTACACACAAACACGGTTACCCCATCATAGTGTCCATGCTGAGCTGATAGGTGGAGAGGGATCTGTCCTTCATCTGACTGTCCGTTGACTGATGAGCCTGCCTTCAGCAGCATTTTCATTGGCTCAGTCTTCCCCTGCCATGCAGCGTAATGCAGAGGACGCATCCCTACACACACACACACACACAAAAACACACAGCCAAAGACAACAGCACAATAAAACACAGACGTACGAGACCTCACAAGCACATGCACACAGACATGTACAAAAAATGAGAATATAAAGACTCATGAATGCATGCAAGTGCACACACTGCAGTGTTATTTTCATAGACAGAGCGGTTTGCCAGCAGGCAGAAATACTTACGATTTTCTTAACAGAATATTTTACAGAAGAAACACTGAAATCAGTTATTAAACGCACTAAATTACTCCGCTGTGACATTACACAACAAATTAAACCCAAAATACAGAGCTGAACCAACTGGTTGACTGACAGAATTCAATAATCCACCAGTTCCTGTTTCCCACGTATGAAATTTGTTTGTGTTTTTAGTCCTCTGTGATTGTAAACTAAATGTCTTTGGGTTTGGGGCTGACAGCATGGGCCCCGAGAACTGACAAGTGGATTAATTAATAATGATGACAGTCATTAGTTGCAGCCCTACTTTTTCAAACATTTCTGTACGTCTGTCTCAGTGTGGCGACAGATTTGGGCACAGACTCTCTGCATCCCTCCCGGAAATGCGAGCTCATATTGTGGTTGACATGCTCGTGACCCTTTGTGACCGTGGAAGTATTGTTTGTGCAAGTATCGTTCTTGGGGGACGTTGCTGACAAACTGCTCTCAGACAAAGGTCAAGACAAGAAATCCTTCATACATTAAGTGGCTGAACAGAACCAAAGACAGCTTTGCAGGAAACTGGACATTGCGGCCAACTCTTGGAGCCACGCAGGAAATGCAAGATGATGCAAAGTTCACCTGAGCACAGCACAAAAATCCACCATTGAATCTCTACCAGTGCTTCTAACCAGAAGACACTAAACACCACTTTGCAGCAGTAGCTGCAAGGAGCAGTGAGTATGTTTCACATGGCAGCAGCCCAAGACCCCCAGTCTCGATACCAGCGATGAGCCACATCATCAAGCTGAATAAAGATGCCCTCCAGGTCTGCTTGGCATGAGGGAGTCCTGACTCAGAGGAGAGGTGCTGGCAGGATAAAGAGGCACAGCCGCTGTAGTAGTAACAGAAGCTAAAACCGGCGTATATGAAGAGATCTGATGGGACGTGACTTTCAGGCAGCCTCGAACAGCTTCTAGAAAGTGTTTTGGTGATTTGCAAAGAGTAGAGAGGACGTCTGCCAGACGGTAAAGGGACAGAGAGACGCTGAACTGGACTTGTTTGAGGATGGCAGGAGAACTCAGTGAGTAATATGAGCCCATTTCCTTCCCAGTTGTCCCAGTGGGTGTTTCATCCTGAAATTCTGAAGGCTCAGTTGTTGAGATGTGATTAATATGTCCCGTGTGAATTCTAGGAATAGGGTGTGGAGTCACAGAACAGTGGACCTACTTTTCAATTTTGCACCAATAATCCCAATAAAAGTCTCACAGAATGTTGGTCGTCATAACACAATGGGATTTCTGATTTTGGAAATCCCCTCGGCTGCGTTGCCAGGAGTGTTCGGGCAGAGTTGCTGAAAACACAGTTTTCCTTTTCTTTTGGACAGGATTTCAAGCTCGGGCTCCCAGGCCTGCAGGATGTCCAGGCCGGCGACCTTACGATGGCATCTTACACAAGAACATTTTGAAGATGGGTGTGACCGAGTCGGGATGATCAGATCAGAGCTTTCAGGTCAGAGGAGACGTGTCCTCTTCATCCGGATGAACAATTAATCTTAAACTGGAGTTTTTTGACCATTTGCGGCAGCAGAGACAAGCTGGGAACATATTGACATATTTATGTTGATATGGTTACGTTGACAGACGCAGAACAACATCGTCACTCGCTTGGAGTCGTGTTTCTGGCCACCTGATGAAAGTCAGTCCAATGCTCACAAGTCCTATGGGAAATATCTTCCTCTTTAGCTGCTAAATGCTCCACCAGCTAGCATGTTCACTAGCTAGTTGCTAACTGTCTGACTGTCGTTTGGTGGCCAGCAGGTCATGTGCCGTGGATTAATCAGATGCTGGCTTTGTAGGCACCGGGGGAATGATTTAAGGTTTCCTGCCACCTCCGTGGAGGGATCTCAGTCAGGCGCCACCTGGTAACCTGCCGGTTGCATAACTCTATTTCGGGACACACTGGGCATGACTGACTTGAGTGAGGGGATAGTAGGCCAACATCCTGGAGGGATTATATCTCCCATCTGCCCTGAGATTTCTTCTTCTTCCTTCTGGAATCCTCCAGTATGAGATGGAGATATGTGCTGCTCTGCTTCCACTTGGCTCTGAGTCCTGCAGCCTGGAGCATTCCTCCTCTATTGTCTCTTGTTTGCTGTGCACACAAATCTGTCACGTCTCATAAACACTGTATACTACTTTTATGGCTTTTCCGACAAACTCTCTTTTTATTACATAAGATTTTGTTACGGTCACTCAGGGAAATGTGCATTTGTTTTCCTGTCTTCTGTGGTCGCTCTGTTTTCTGCCCAGCTTTGTGTGTTTTGTGCCTGTTTCGTGGTAACACAGTGAGTTGCACTCTGTCAACATCTGTGCGTATTTTTACCTTTATGGTCTTTTATATCCACTGCTGCCTGGGCCTCCAACAGCAGAGCGATCAGCTCCTTGTTACCGCTCAGAGCAGCATGGTGCAGCGGCGACAACCTTCACACAGACACAGATTATGTATAAAAATACACATATTCGTAGATGTAGTGTAAAGCCAGAGCATAACTTTGCTGAAATAATCTTCAGCGTAGAGCAGCTCCACCCCTCAGCTCTGTGTGAGAGACAGGAGGGGGCAAATGACCTACTTCCATTAATAAGCAATCTCTCACCCCCGAGCCGAGCGCACACACAGCGCCTCTGTGTGTGTGTGTGTCTAATGGATCCCTGGTGAATATAAGGGCCGGGCCCTGGAGTCAAATCAACGAATCATCAGTCATTACACAAGGAGCTGAGTCCAATTATCTGATTCCAATCAACATAATAAAAAGATCTTTGTTATCTGATGGAGCCAAATGGAACACAATCGCAAACCAAGCATGTGCACACATAAAACGCTTAACCAATCGTGAGTCTAAATATAGCCAAAATCCATAGTCGCGCATTCAGAGTTGATAAGGGGACATTTCTGAGGAAATTAAGAGCTGGCTTTCCTTTAAGGTAACTGCTTTAGATTAGAGCACTTCAGCCGGCTACATGTTTCAAAGACGGTTAACACGATACGGCTGGTTTTATATCGATGTCAGATTCTTTCGTTTTTTGCGTTCCCCTGTCAGATGCATGATCAAAACTTTTTCTACCGATTACTGGAGGTCAGCTAAACAACATTTTCACTCTTTAGGTTGATATGATGAACTTGTTTGTAAACCTGTTGCTTATTTACACATCCGGCAGGTACAGAGCAACAATACAGTTTGTATAATATCATTTATTCTGAGTCATGTTTCATGCTAGGTCCAGTATCGACTCCCTTCTTTTTAGCTCTGTTTTTGATCTCCACCAACTCCTGAGGGGAATATCTGGCTGTGCAGCTGTTAAATGCTCCACTAAGTTCACCAGCAAGCCACTAATGTGTCAGTGTGCCATTTGGTGCTGAGCAGGAGTTTTTACAGTGAAAACAGCTGCTGCTGTGGCCTAAACTACAACAGTGATCCCAAAAAAGTGAGCAGAATGTGATCACGTGTTTCTGTTTTTTGACATATACTCAACTGGAAAGAGGACAAAGACAATATATTTAATGATACAGCTCATCAACTTGATTTATTATTGTATATATGTGATCATTCTGAACAGGCTTTGACAGGGGCAACAAAAGACTGGGAAAGTTGTTTGTTCTGCCTTCCAACAACTGCCCTAAACACTAAGGTATTTCTATTTTGTAAAGTTGAAAAATGAATTTGAGCAAGATTCAGTGATTGTTGTTGTTGTTACAGAGCAATGTAATTAGTAAGGCTGTTGTTGTTGATGTCAAGAACACAGAAAGAAAGTAAGGAAACTACGAAGGACAGAGGAAAAAAGAGCCAGGGACAAACAGAAGATGAGGGAAATAAAAGAAATAATTATGGCCATGTGGAACAATGGCAGGGAGAAGGTGAATTAGCTGCAGTCCCTCACCCATCTGCATCCTGGATGTTGACGTTCACCCGCTTCGCTGCTCCGAGGAGCTCTGAGAAAAAAAAAACAAGAAGGGGAATAACAAACTCATTACAAAAAACAGCCCACATTTCTGTCTGTTCAGAGATTAAAGTCTTCTCGCTTTGTGCATCTCGTGTTTCAGGAGGTACAGCTGACAGCTACACTTTTAGACCTGTGAGTGCTTTAAACGAGTCTTCACTCCAACAACAACAACGGAGGTCAAGGAAAAGCAACAAGGTAAGAAGCCAGACTGGGAAACTCATCAGGAGCCTAGAAAAGCTCAAGACGGACTTTTCAACTGTGGAAAATTACATGCATTCACATGCAAAATTACAGCTCGCGTGCGCTGACTTTCCATCTTAATGCTGCCGTGTTCGTGAGTGAATTTCAGACCCATGTAATCAAAGGCATTGCTCTCATGCTCGGGCACATGTGCTTTGTTTATTCATGCGTTTCAGTAGCGTAAGGTTTATTTTGCCCTGCAGCAGTTAAAATATTCAACCTTTAGAGAAATGTGCTTATTTGCTTTCTTCCTGACTCTTAGAGGGAAGATTGACACGACTCTCGTCTGCACAGTAAGTATGATAGTAGTTCGTCTGGGTGTGTGTATGTGTCTGTGCATGTGATTATGGATAGTTGGGAAAGATGAAGACTGCAGGAAGAAGCACACACACACACACACACACACACACACACACACACACACACACACAAGCTGCTTGTTTGTCTCTCTGCCTTCACTTTTTTTTTTTGGTCAAACCCTCATAATCCACAGGCCGTAATCTGTAGCTGCTCTGTAATCTGGGGAAAAGCTTCTCCCTCTCTCTGCAGCTCTATCTGCACTTCATCCCTTCATCCTGCTCTCACACTCTAATTTTCCCTGTAATTTGCTAAAGAGCGCGTGCTGATTGGTAGCTCTGCTGTTTCTGTTTACACTCGGCGGCTGACATCATTCTCCTGCATGTGTGTGTTTGTGCGTGTCTGCGCACGTGTGGATCCCCCCCACACCGATCCATCTTGGATTAAAAATAAGAACCCCCCCCCCCCAAAGCAGTGCAGATATCTGTGTCACCATCAGACTATCAGAGAGCCACATGACCCCCGACCACAAACTTCTGACAAGGCCGTGACATCAGCACACCCACAGTGATTCTCCTGTCTGCCTTTTTCTCAGTAGATTAACCTTCTTTTGAGAGACAAAGTCTGGATTGTGGCATTATTTAATAATGCTTCCCCCCTGACCCAAAACCATGATGCATATTTAATCAAATACTCATGCAGCTGACTAAGACGGGGTATCACTCCGCCCTCGAATAATTCATCCTGTTTTTGCTTCGGGAGCCCCAGCGATCGCCCTCAAAACAGATTTCTATCTTCAGACTTCATTCATGAGCCTCTGCCTAATTGTATCAGTTGCCTAAACGTGTTATCTCTGGCACAGAGCCTGTCCATGATTTTCCTCTCATGTGTCCTTGGACCAAGGTTCATATTTTTTATGATAATTTTAGGCATAACGCTGCAACCGAGCCCTGGTTACCATGGTAACCCCCGGATGTGCCATTCTCGCAGACTGTCAATCACTTGGCTGGGATCGCTGTGATGTTATTCTGTAGCATCTCCCTCAATTTGTTGCTATTTTGGAGTTTATTTGAGCCAAAATCGCGTCGTTCACGTTTAATTTGAAAGCCTTCAGTCTTAACTGAGGGTGCCGACGAGCTGCAGCGTAACGCTGCACGTTCCCCAGACCTCAGGAGAGGGGAAGCGGAGGGTTCCTCAAGGGTTCTCATTACAGACGCGTTCCAAAATCCAGTTTGCATCACCTCTGACTTCGCCTGTCATCATGCATTTAGAGTTTCAGTGTGGCCTAAAACAAATGCCATCGCTGACGTGACTCTTCGCACATATGTCACAGTCACAGGGTCACAGGCCAGGAGTCCACCAATTATGTCACATTTTCACCAAAGGTACCAAATGTTGAGCATTGATTGCTGTTAAAAATGTTAATGTACTTTTTTTAGGTGCTGGTTTACTTAAAATGATGATGTCATGGCTCTTATTTAATTTGTCTGAAGAACAAGAAGTTTTCTTACTGAGTCGTCACAGTTAAAATGGAAATTGTTAACCTTTATTTTCTCCTTTGTTTGTAAACTTTTTGAAATGGACTTGTTGGCCTCTGGAGATTTAATTTGTTGCTCATGGCTTTAACTCAGTGAAGTCAAAAACTGGCAAGAGTGTCACAATAAGAGCCAGAGATTATTCTGTGCAGTACAACAGAAAACCTAGTTAGGCCCTGGCATCTTATAGTCATTGAACTGTTTCTTTTTTATATATATTTTCTTTTTATTTGGAAAAGCAAATATTTACATTTCAATCCTTCCCTGGACCCCTAAAGTATCTTTTCCTTCGGTTTGTCTGCCCCATTCCCCTTGATATTTGGACGGGGGTAATTCCAGAAAGTCCGAGTGTCTTTCCCATGCTGCTCTTCCAAGATATTTTTGAGTCATTCAAGTGTTGTATCCAGTGAACAAAACCAGGGGAGCTCACTTCCTGTGGCCTCTCAGTTTCACACACAGTGAAAACAAATGAAAAACAAAAATCTTACGTAAAATTCTTATTCAAGTGGTACACAAAGTATTTTAAATGAAAAAATGGATTGGTCCAAAGTACAAATAGACTCAAGTGAAATCAAATCTTACAGGTTTTGTGTACAGAGAACTTTTCTCTTTGTACTCTTAGAAAAAATGACAGTTTTTCCATAATGTAAATTTCACGTACTCTATCCATCCACTCGTCGATGGTGGGTGGTTCTACCTCAAGCCATTTTCTTGTGATAGCTGCCAATTGTGCAAAAAGGCATTTTTTTATCATTCTTATTCCAAATGTCAAAGTCGATGTCTCCCAAATACATGGATTCATAGCTGAAGGTAATATTCCTCCCCATTACATTTGTTATATGTTTATGGATTTCTTCCCAAAATTCTCTGATAACTCCCAGAAAATATGGACGCGATCGTTCCACTAGTGCCACAGAGACTCCAACAAAAGTCATTAAACTGTTTCTTTAAGACCAAAAACAAAATATACAGCCCACCCTCTGCTTCTTGTTAGTTTAACCCTTCACCCACTTCTCTGCCCATGCGGCTCCCTTTGGAGGAGAGAAACGATTAACGTTAAAAAAACTTTATCTACACTTCGCCCCTCAGTGTGCTTTCTATGTGTGAAGCTGGAGGAGTGTTTTGAGGAGGTGACCAGCAGTTCATGAGCAGCACCTGTTCCCGCTGCAGTGTGCTACAGCAGCATGTCTTGACTTGGTGATTCTGCTGGTTTACTGCTGCTCTGTCGCAGTGCTCCTGAGCTTAAATACAGTTGTTTACTTGATGCAGTGAGATTACCAGACCTTTGGACCTCAGTCCACTACAAACCGCTGCTGACTGCCAACAACAAGTCTGTGTTGTTGCACTTCCTTGATTGTCAATACGGGCTGATACATTGGGTAAATTACTTTGGCCCACTTCAGTTTCTTGCTCCAACATAAAGGAGATACAGTTGTGATAAGGACGCTCTCATATCCCTGTCATCTATCTCTAAAGAGCTTTACTGCAGCTGAGCCAAAGATAAGGAAACCATTGCCAAATGGAAAGACGCCTGACTTTGTCTAAGCAGCCGTTGGCTTTTAATGCCATCTATTCATCTAAGTGTACCCGTGACTCGGCATCTCTGACTGATGGAAACTTTAAAAAATCGGCTTTTGAGCCAAAACACTGGCAGAAGTCTTGAGTGCCTCCAGTGATTGCAGTAAGATGATGAAGACTTTTTCTGGTCATCTTCTACATTTTTCTTATTATCAGCAAATCGCATGAAAAGACCCAAATGAACAATGAATCGATTCTTCTAACAAGTATCGTCTGAGGAGCCAAAACCCAACATTTTTTTGTGCCAGGGTTATTCTTGCCAGGCTGGGGGCGTCTTTGAGGCGACCAGAGACGCCAGGAAGTTCTGGCTCCTGACCAAGAAATAGCTGGGGCCACCATAAAGAGCAAACTGTTAAATGGATTAAACATTTGAAATACTTTTTAATTGTTGATCTTGAGAGGCGTTATTCGGTGCATGGACAAAGCCAGGCTTTATGCTAAGCTAAGCTAACCGTCTGCTAGCTCCAGCTACTCATTTATGACACACACTACAAAGGGGCATCGATCTGCTCATCTCGCTCTGCGCCGGAAAAGCAAATAAGAATATTTCCCAAAATGCTGCTTTAGCTTAGCTGGAGAAGAAGCTCTTCGGTCCCACGGTGATAAAGAGGGACCGTGAAGCGGCGGCGGTCTCACATGGTCTGGCCACCGCTTCAATTCCCTTCATCAAACTGTGACATTATGACAGAGCGAACAGCCACTTCATCAACTCCCTGTCAGCAGCATCATTAGCATACTGTTAATAATACAGCGCAGTCAGCCACATGACTCACACCTGATGTGTCAAGTGTGTTTCTGTGCACGCTTGCCTTTAATTGTGTGCGTGTGTGTGTGTGTGTGTGCGTGTGTGTGTGTGTGTGGCAGTGATTCTCCAACAGAGAAACCTGGCTTCCTGTTCAATTATTCAAACATAAACCTTGATCCCCACAGCCAGACACACACTGATGCACACACACACACACACACACACCCTCCATAACTCAGCCTTTAACCTCTCTCCATCACTTCCTGCCTATTTACCTCCCTGCATTCACATCTCCATGTTTCCCTCCTTCTGTCCTGCACTCTTGCACTTTTTCTCTCCCATTCTAACCCTCCTCCTCACCCTCATCCCCCTCACCCTCTACCCACCTCCCCCTTTCTCTTTGTCAGTGTGCAGTGGACTGAGCACTCAGAGCTGATCCGTTCTGGCATTTGAGGAGAAGCATTTTTCTTTTCCATGGCACTGCTGGAATGTTCAGAGACAAACACACATGAGAGGAGAGAGGGATGGGGAGGAGAGGAGGAGAGGAGAGAGGGATGGGGAGGAGAGGAGAGAGGGAGGGGGAGGAGAGGAGGAGAGGAGAGCGGGATGGGGAGGAGAGGAGAGAGGGAGGGGGAGGAGAGGAGAGCGGGATGGGGAGGAGAGGAAGAGAGGAGAGAGGGATGGGGAGGAGAGGAGGAGAGGAGGAGAGGAGAGAGGGATGGGGAGGAGAGGAGGAGAGGAGAGAGGGATGGGGAGGAGAGGAGGAGAGGAAAAAAGCAGAGGGGAGGAAATGAATGCAGAGGAAACAAGGCGAGATGAAAGGAATTGAGAGGAGAGGAAAGGAATCAAGTGGAGAGGAGACCCCATCACATATGGACGCTTGGTCAGGGCACTGGATACCCTTTTACCGTCATTTTTATTGTTTACGGCTCTGGGGTCAAGTTAGCAATAATGAACAGACATTGTCTGGTTAGACTTTCAAAATAAAGTTTGCTGAGAACAATAAAGACAATTAACTTTGTGCAACAGTCACACTTCGGTTAACTTTAGGTTAAGGAAAAGATCAAAGTTTGGCCTAAAGTACATTAGCTACTTCACTTACAACAGAAATCAGCCTTTACTTTCGGTTTCATGCGGGCTACGAACCCTGGTGTCCTGAGCTTGACCCCTCCAACCACCCTACCTCCTCCAAATACAGACTTTTCTTGCTTTTTAGACTACGTCATTTAGCACGTTGGGAGTGAGAAAGACTGCCTACAGAAGGACCACCCTGCACTGTGAAAAATGATGCTAAAGGGGTCCTGACCAATGTGATGAGCTGGGAGTGAGAATGCGTTGAAATAGGAGGTGAAGAGATGTTAGGAGACAAGAGAAGACGAGAGAGAAGGAAATGAGTAGAGAGGACAGGAGAGGAGGCAGGAAAGGAAATAGGAGGAGAGGAGAGGAGAGGAGGGGACACACTGGCAGAGGAGAGAAAGGAGAGGAAGGTATGGCATTAGAGAAAATACAAGCGTGGAGGAAACGGGAGGAGAGAGGAAGAAAGTAGGCGAGGAGAGGAGAGAAAACAGAAGGGGAGGCAAGAGGAGGAGAGAAATTCAGAGCAGAGAAATCGAGAGGGGCCCAGTGATGAAATGGTAGAGGAGGAGAGCAGTTCCAAGGCTGTAATTGAAATCTAATTATCACCTCAAGTCCCAGCTGACTCCATGTCAGGCACCCGCACACACGCACGTTCGAGCGCCACATACGTGCACGCATGCAAATGTCTGCACGTGTCCACGTACGATCATCACATTATTACCACTAACATCTGGCGTCTTCACACACCAATAATCCCCCTGTCCCGAAAGCAGTGTAGGACCTTCGTGTACTTTCACCTCTCGCTCTCCCTCATGCGCACACACACACACACACTAATACACACATCCTCCCCCCACACACACATCTTTTGTGCATCCATGCAGACACATACACAGAGAAATGATCAATGGTGGGAAATGGGTGACGAGCCTTTTTTAATTTCTAATCACATTCTGATGACTCCTCTCACACATGTGCAACGTCATCACTATCACACACCCAGCGTCATAGCACAAACACGCACATAAATACACACATGCATGCAGGAAAGCACACACACACAGTACATCATTTAAATGGCATCACATCAGATTTGGCCTGCACTGTCCTGACCTGGTAATGACGGGTAGTGTGTGTGTGTGTGTGTGTGTGTGTGTGTGTGTGTGTGTGTGTGTGTGTGTGTGTGTGTGTGTGTGTGTGAGTGAGTGAGTGAATGCGTGTGACAGGAGGATGGAGGGATACTGACTGGCTTTCCCTGGCCGAGGTCTCTGTAGAAGCCGCTGAGCTGTCAGTAAGTCCTCGGTCTTCACGGCCTGGAGCAGCTCCTGGTCCTTCCCCATGTCCCCTCCGTCCCGCCTCGGTCCGCCCGGTCCCGCTCTCTTCCTCTGAGCGCCCCTCTCTCCTCCGTTAATCCGCTGCTACATCCTGCCGCCGCTCCGGGCCTCCCGCTGGAGCTGAGGCGCGGAGGGATGGATGCTGCCGGGAGTGGGATGCTCGGATTCGGCCAGGAGTCCAGCGCACGTCCCGCTCTGCCTCCCCTCCACGCGGTGCTTCCGACCCACACCGACCACCCACCGACCGACCGACCGACCGGACCTCGCTCTCTGTCGGGATGCTCTCCGGCCGCGCAGGAACACTCGCGACAGATTCCACAGATTCTACCCGCGTGACGATTTCACCGGGTCTACGTGCGTGCCGTGCGTGAAAACGGTGGAGCTCGAGCGCCCTCCTATATGCTGGGTCAAATCCGCACGGCTGGAATCTCTCGAGCCCTCAATCCGCAGGATACCATGCGCGGGTCGTTGATGTTTAACGTGTGACCGCTGTCGCCGCCGCGGTGCTGGACCAGCTCGCGCCAGCTCCAGCGCGCACACATGCACACTCACACGCACGTACGCACGCACGCATGCACATTCACACGCGCACACTCACAGTCACATATGACATTACATAAACACGAACTACTCGAGCGCGCGCTACTCCAGTTGTTGTAATCCCAGTCCGCGTGTTTGCGCGCGTGCGGGCGGACAAGTCAAGAGAGGTCGTTTGACATAATAATGTACTCCGTCGCGTGCAGGAGGTGCACTCAGCGCGCGGGACAGTGGGAGGCAGAGACCGGGATCGCGCGGTCCTGTGAGAGCTGCTGAGAGTGAAACAGATCTGAATCTGAAATAAAGGTTTACGTTACGCGGCCTTTCTTTAAAATAGAGCTGCTGCTTTCACTCATATGTTGTACTTCATTCTACCCTTATTTTGTCTATCAAAATTATTTCATCTTTCATTTTTGCTCTTTTTAAATCTAGTCTGTTTATACTTTTCTTAATGCTCCTCATTAGTCTTACCTAAAGCTCTTTTAATAGGTTGTTTGCGCATGACCTCAGGTCATGCTTTTGTTGTGGCGGGAACTGCAGATGGAGGGCCAGAAGTGGTTTTCTCCATGGGAAACACTATAACACACACACACACACACACACACACACACACACACACACACACACACACACACACACACACACACACACTCAAAACGCCCATGTTTTGCGTCGTTTATGGTTCTTAACGTCTCCTGACTGCAAACAACCTGTTGTTTTGTTATTGAGAGGTGTGACAGATAAACTGGCCTCGCCTCTATATGTGTCACAGCAGTGATGGTTTCACGTCAACATGTTTAAGGTTAATGAGACGGAGATAATTTCAGGGCAGGAAAAGTGTGTGCATGTGTGTGTCCCTGGTGCAGGGCTAATTTAGACTAAAGGGGCCACTGCCAGTCAGATTTAGGACAGGAAGTGGAACACATGACAGAAGACTGGTAGTTGATTTAAACAATCAAAACTGTGTGTGTGTGTGTGTGTGTGTGTGTGTGTGTGTGTGTGTGTGTGTGTGTGTGTGTGTGTGTGTGCTTTAGTTGTGCAGATGTATGAAATGACACAAAGCCTGATCTGAGTCTGATTGGTCAAATAGTTGTCCAGTTGAGTCAGCTTCATACAGGTCGTATTAACCCGCTATAGAGGGACCCTGGGGCCAGAAATTAGCTGTGGGCCCCAATTCAACCCCTAACACCAATTTAGTTTGGTTACAGTTTAATTACTATTGATCTGAGAATATGCACTGCATCCACTGAAATACATAGTTAGCTGTGTCCCGGTGCTAAGCTGCATACCGACTCTAAGCCTGGATAAATAAAAAATAAATAAAACAATAAAAACTCTAAGTCTGGAGTCTTTATTGTGTCCACACTGGATGAGTAACAGAGAGAAAACTAAAAGTTTGCATCTACAGCACGAACAGAGGCTTAATTTTTAAGTGTTCTGTTAATATGCACCGCTGTCCCACAATGCAATGCAACAGAACAGTATCCTATAAAGATAAGTATATTGTGCTTTATAGTGTTAGTATATAGTATGAAACTGGGGCTTTGTGGTGCTTATTACAACAAGACGAAGGATGCTTTCAAACCTGATCCAATGTGCATGTTTTTGACATATGTACGTCTTTTTGAATTCACCAGATGACATCCTTCTCTTCTCTTTCTCATCCTCTACAAAAATAGGAAAGGAGCCTTTTTCCCATTTTTCTAATGTTGTTTGACCGTATTTCAATTAAAACTTGGTCCCCTTCACTGTCCACATGTGCATTTTTCCTTTTTCTGGTTGTGACAATAGTCTTCTGTAACGTCACGTAACGTCCAAACCATCGAAAAGACATTTTCACACTACAAATGAACCGTGGTTTAGTTTGATCTGGACTGAGACCACCTCTGAGACCATGGTGTGGGGGAGAAAAGCCTGAAAGCCGACGAGCAGACGAGTGTGTGTGAAAGGACCTGAAGAGTCAACAGCCACGTGGACAGCTCTGTGAGGTTTTACTTGAGCTAAATGCTAATGTCAGCATGCTAACATGGCAATAATGTGCTTAGCCGACATGATGCTTACCATGGTCAGCATCTTATTTTAGCATGTTAGCATGCTAACATTTGCTAATTAGCACTAAACACAAAGCACAGTTGAGGCTGATGGGAATGTCATTAGTTTTTTTTATAAATTTGATCATCAATAAAAGTGTTGGATAAATGTAAGATTTGACCTGAAGATGGCGCTAGAGTTAACGTCAAAGGATCAACGAACTTACGACAGTCCATCTGTGGAGGGCACGAATGTCTGGACATATTTCGTGTCAATCCAGCCAATAGTTCTTTAGACATTTCAGTCACGTTGGACCAACGCTCACATATTGGCGTCCCGCTAACGTGGCTAAAAATAACACGACAATTGATCTTTCTGCCTCAGAGTATTTGTCACAAACGGGGGCTTTTGGCATCACTGAGAGGCTGGGGTCCATGGGCCGCGGCCTGCTCTGCCTGCTCAGTGGATCAGCCTTTGGTTCACACACATTACATTCTGTAAAGATTTTAATTTATGCAACATCAACATACAACATTTGCAAAGCATCACACAGTTGTTTGCTGTTTCACAGGACTGGAGTCAATAACTACACATGCAAAATAATTTCAAGTGTCGATGAATAGTTAAAACTGCATTAATCAATATTTCTACATCACAGCTCAATCACATGGCTGCATGTAAAGTGAAAGGGGTCACTCTCATTGGTGAAACCCACAGAGAAATATCACCAACTGGCCAAGTCTCAGCTGCTCTCATCAACCCCCCTCAGCAGGCAGCAGAAGGCAAAACCACCAACCGAGACTCTCGAGCTGGTGAAGAAAGTTCAACATCCAGTAAAGGCACAGATGTTTTTCAGGAGTACGTGGACACCTAAACTTCAGAGGCGGAGAGGGCGGTTGTGTCACTTTCTCGCGATAATTACTTTCCAAAAACAAAAGGTCACTTTCTTGTGATTCCTTCATTAAAATCAGGCTTCCTCGTTTCATCGATAACTTATCTCAAGAAAACAACCTGCTGCTTTCGCATGAAAATTAGGCATTTGTCCCATTATTGAGAGAAACAGCCTATTGTTGTCTCAAGATAACGAGATAATGAGCCCATTATTACCAGAAAACAACTCTTTTGTTCCGAGATGACAAGATAATTAACCCAAGCACAACTGCAACCATGGCGGCTCGTGGCTTCCGTTCAACAAAGAGGGGAGAATATCAGACTTTCACTCATAATATGGCCGGAAACAACTGACTATTTGCTAATATTTTAGCCATAACATTATAAACTGGTGGTATGTCAGCTTCTTTGGATATATTTCTGCCCTCTAGTGGACAAATATAGATTAATGCAGCTTTAAAGAGCAGCAAATAAGACATTTTTATGGACGTGACAAACTGATATGTATCATGGTGACAGTGGTGCAGCAGTTACACAGGATTTGTTGAAAACATGTCTTGTATACAGTATGTAGATAACAAATGTTGATTTCACTCTACGTGTACCATTTTGATAATGTGTGCAAATAACTTTTGAATAATACGCAAAACAAATACTCAAGCTGTATTGCAATTCAGATAATTATAAAACTCAAGATGCATTAGCACTATCTGTATTTATGCTAAAAAAAATGTGTGTTACACAAATACCAAGCATTACTTACAATAACATAAAGAACATGTCGGCTCTGTCCACACACGTGTCTATATACAACAAGGGTACGTATGAACATAGTCTTTAATTTGAATGCTGAGTCCAGGTAAGGTGCTTATATTTTCTGCTCCATATGTGCTTACAAGAGCCCTCCTGCACATCTGCTTCAGGCGCTCCGGACGCTGCTTGCGATAGGGTACTGTCAGCTTACAGGAGGAGCTGGTGTAATACGTGAGCAGAGCGAAGAGTGAAGGGAAAGTCCTGTGGCTGCCATACAGACTGAAGAGCAGGTTGTTCAGCTGGACACGCACGCTGGTCGGGCCGTCGTCGCTTTGGTAACTCAGAGTGAAGAAGACGTCCGGCTGGCCGCTGTCTCTGCACCGACACAGCAGCATGCAGTCACTTAGATTTTTCTATAATGCTTATGTGCAACTTTACATGCAGTGCAGGAAAACAGTACTGCAACTTATACATCATATTTTACATCAGTTTTAATAGCCTGCACTGGGTGAACTTTCCCATTTAGGTGGAAATACCCTTTTACAAAGGACACCCGGGCGAGAGAAGAGCACAAACAGAACAGATGAAAACACTCCAGCTGTCAAAGTGGCAGATTACCTGATGAGGAAGGTGCCCTGTGACGCGTGTGCGAGTATTTCGTGTGCCTCCTCCATGGTCATTGAGCCCCAGTAGTATCCACTGTGCTGGAGATGCAGGTAAGTGCGTTTCACTAGTTTGTACTCTGCTGCGCTGCTGAATGGACGGAGGTGTGTGGGAAAGCTCTCAGCATCAGCTCCAGTCACATGCTGAAGCAGATAAGGTAGAAAAACAGTCAGCATGTGCAGCTGTCGCACCTGATATGTGAAAAAACCGTCGGACAATCAAATCAGGCTGTTCTATGGAGACGGCAGGCAGACACAACACAGCTGCCCTGAGCCTCTTCGCCCTGAGTACTGCCTGTCAGGCAGCACACACAGTGGCAGTGGCAGTGGCAACACTGTCGCCGCACAGATAGAATGTCCCGGGTTCGATTCCCGTCTGGGGCACTGTGGGCGCTGGGGGCGTATCCTCCACCATGCCTTCGTTGCCTGCTGCTTATCTAGAGGAAAAAGGCCTTCCTGTGTGGAGTGTGCATGTTCTCCCCGTGTTCACCTGAGGTATCCTCCTCAAAATACCCCCACTAAAAACATGCAAGAAGATCACCACCTGACCAATGGTGACAAAGGAACTGGGTCCCCGGGCGCCGCTGTCAGCTGGCAGCCCACCGCTCCTGGTCTGCCGAGGAGCAAGGACTTACCAGGATGGTCAAATGCGGAGGAATAATTTCACAAAGACGCATGTTGTGTGCATGTGGTGTGTACATTGTTGTGTTGTGATAAATAAAGTATGTCTCTTCTCTTTTGTCAGTCTCTTTGTAATAAAGACAAAAAGTGCAACTGGGAACTCCCTGAATGAATTCAACTGGCAGCTGCAGGCGACCGCAGGGGCTTAACTTACTTTCATTTCCACAGGCACTTTTCCAACATTAGCTTGTTGTTTTAGGATCAACCACACTGCTTTATTCCTCTGGCTGTGAAGTCTATGAAACAACTTATAATGTTTGATTTGAGAGATTGTGTCCTGTCTGAATACTAATCACAGAAACAGCACTAATGCTCTGCGGTGCCGAACACTTTGCACCAGAAGCTTGCAGGCCCTGTGTTCAGACACTGAGAAATGGGACTGAAAAGTTTCCATGTCAACGTTCAAAGTCTGGAGATAAACTCTGATATTTTACTTTTTTGAGCCAAGTTTCCAACCGATGATGCAGTGATAACCGCAGAGAGGTTGAGTGGGAGATTTTGTATTACATGTTTGCTTTTAGTTGTTGTGTTATTACTGTTATTATCATACAACTTTGGTGGGAACAAAAATCTGCACATTTACCTGCATAATAAACAAATGATACAATAAATGATTATTGTTGTTGTTGTTGTTGTTGTTGTTGTTGTTGTCATCGTCACAGTGTTTGGCTGGAACAAAAACCTACTCAGCCCAAAAGTCAAGTAGAAAGTTTGTTATTTGTCACTAATAAAATGACTCATCTCACGACCATAATCATTAAAAAGTGGTTTCAAACATTAGAAGATAAGGTTGCATGTTTTTTCCAAGATAAACATCCACCACAAAGTACAAGTAACTAAATACATTTACTCAACTACTGCGCTTAAGTGCAATTTTGAAGTACTTGTACTTTCTGTGTTATGCTACTTTCTTCTGCTCTGCTACAGTTCATTTCACTCCACCACATTTATCTGACAGCTTTGCAAATTCAGATTATTAAAACAAAATATGACTGACAAATAACTGATCATGTATTATTTAAGAATAAGATGAACAACAGTATATAAAGGAGTTACCAGCTGCAACATTAAAGTCATGCTTACACATAAATGCATCAATACTTCAATAGTCAAGCTTGGCTGGTCATTCAATCCTGAACTGGCCCTCTTCCTCCTGGACAGGTATGTAATATGCCTATTTTATTTATCAAATACATTTTTACACCAATATATGAATTTATTTTAGGCCCTAAAACAAATTAAAAAACGAACGCTTTGGCTAAAGTTAGCTGAACGTAGCTAACATTCGCAGCATCTGTCGGGCAAAGCTTTCTCTGATTATGAGCGTGATGACCAGCGTGCACCAGGAAACCGACTGTAATACGCAAAGCGTGCACAACATCTGTCCGACACGAGCCGATGGCGCTCGTGGGAAACGCGGCCTCTCCAGGAAACACCAGCGCTTTTGTTCACACAGGCCACCAAAATCATCACAACATTAAAGCTTCCTGCGGCTACTTTAAAAAGCAACATTCAAAGCAAAAAAGTCCACAATCTTCAAAGTGAAAAAGTGCTTTGAAAGTGCTTCAAAGTGAGCAAACTTTGCACTGACCTGGCTCCACGTGTCGGGTTCCTCCTGTAACCTGAGTTTGCTCCAGAGCAGTAAATCTAGCTCCCCGTCTGTCGGCTCTTGGCTCTCTGGGTTCACTCCCTCTGGGCTCTGGACTCGTCCTGGCCCCGCGGGTTCCTCAGGGGGCTGACTCTGGCTCTGTGTCTCAGCTGTGCAGTTCTGTTTCTGGCTCTGTACTACTGTTCTGTCAAGATTGTCTCTGACCATCCTACAAAGGAGAATCCTCCTCTCGATCGCCTGTTGCACCAGTTCCTCCACTTTTCACTGGCAGATCCTCCATCACTGGCTCCTTTCTGGTCTGTCATCTGCTGCTCGGTCCTCTCTGAGACTCCATTTTACTTCAACAACAGGTCGAGATTTGAATCGAGACTTATCAGCATTACCACAAAGTGCTGGGGGGGGAGCAGAGGCTGGATGTGCTCTGTCATCTGTCCTTGAGGGACTGTCACTGGAAAATCTGATGAAGCTGAAACACAGAAAGGAGAATGCAGACAGATTCTCTTATTGTAAAATGATGTTTTTGGCCACTTGGGGGCAGCAGAAACAAGTTGTGAACACAACACAGACATATCACCAACTTTCTGGGTAATAAGACGAACTTGCTAGCAAACCATTACTTATCTAGACATCCAGCAGTTAGAGAGCAACGCTGTCGCTCATTCGCAGTCGTGAAAATGAGTCCAATGCTCTCTGTTTCTGAACATGAGCTGAACATGTCACTATCAGAGCAGTGAGGGTGGACCAAAACGGCCAAGTGATGGACTGATAAGCAACGAGCTGAAAGTCACTGTGAGGCTGTGGAAAGCTGAGCAGAGCTGCAGATTCGTCTCTTTGTTTTCACATTTCATTCATTGTTGTTATGAAATATTTATTACAGCTGCTTTAACTCGACTGCAACACATGGAATCCAGTGTGTGTGTGTGTGTGTGAGTGTGTGTGTGTGTGTGAGTGTGTGTGAGTGTGTGTGTGTGTGTGCGCCATCCTATAAACCACAAGTTTATGTTTCAATGGGAGTGGCAGGTGCTGCAAAGCTGACGACTAATGAACACTTTCACTTTCTCAATCAGGCGAGAGCAGCAGAAAAAAGCTGGATTTCCTCTGCACCGTTCGTCATGTTCAGTTGTTTAAGATCATTCCAGCGAGTTCGAGCGCACACTGAGTTTATCCATGAAGCTGCTTTTCAGGGTGAAGTCCTTCAAAATACACGCAACAGACAGAAAATACAAATGTATGAATGCAAAAACTCAGCAACAATTATATTTCTACTTTATAAGGACATTCGTGTACTTTGATTAATTATTGTTTTAGTTTGTGCCTATTTTCTGTATTTAAATAAAGTTTAATATATGACTTTGTTGTAGTGCTTTACTTGCTGAAATAATTATCAGCCTGATTACTAGAACAATATTTTTCAGTTTTAGTCTGTTTTATTTTTATTTTCTGCTTTATGTCTTCTCTCAAACAGTGAAGAATGCATAAATATCACAGTATCTAATAATGATCATTTATTTTGTTTTGTTTTGTTTAAAAAAAAGTCCAACTTTACCAAACATTTAATCTCCAAATCTCGGCCCAAATCACACAAACCCGTTTGAGTTCCTAATTGTGAGCAGACGTGCTGTGTCGAGCTGCAATCAGTTTGTATGAAGTTGTTTATTATAAGAAAACCGTTTTTGAACTGATGAAACGAAAGAGTGGCTGTGAGGTTAACTTTCAGTTTGCAGGGTTGGACAACCATGTTGAGTAACAGTGTCGTACTCGTTTTGCAGGGGCTGAGTGTACGTACACACCGAAATTAGTGCTGCAAGTCAGCACTTCAGCTTCTTAATAATTGTTTCACATGAGATCCAAAGTGCTGGAGCTCAGAAGAATGACAGAAAATGTGAGCATTTCCAGATATTGATGGATTACACTGCAAGAGCTCAGAAAAAAACAAAAAAAAAAACATGGGAAAACATGGAGAAATGCAACAAAAGGGTTTAAAAACTGAACAAACATTAATTAATTTAACAAATTAATTAGCATTAATGCGCATTTGACTGCTGAAGAATTTTAAGGAGGTGATACGTTCATGACACTGGGACTGCTGTGTCTCATCTAAACATATTTACTGGTGTAACTGGGACGGGTTGCATTAACGTTGCTCACCCAAAGAGAACCAAAACGCGTCCAGTTCGACTGAAGTCACACAGTGAGTGCGCCCGCTTCAGATCAGTGGGTTTCTGGGTAATAAGTTTATACCTGTTGCGTTCAAATGCTCACGAAAAAGCTCCTGTAATAAGCGGTGAAGTGCGTGAATTAGACCCAAAGAGTACTTACGGCTGCCGGAGCCCTGCGGAGCTGCTGTCAGGTTCGCTCCAGCCGGAGGTCGCGACTCCTCTCCGCCACAAACGGCGTCTTTTCGGTTAAAGTTTGAACGGCTGGAGGCGGAGCCGCCGACCTCAGAGCGCTCCTGTCAATCAGCGGCTCAACTTCTCCCTCCACACGCACGCCAACCACACGAAGAAAAAAAAAAAAAGTTCAAATGTTCAGGTGTTCGCGCGTGCTTTCGCTTTCACTTTGGCCCGCTTGATTCCTTTAAATCACGTGACTGCCTGCAGTGTGCATTTCAGTGCGCGCGTGCGCGCGGTTCAGCCGTTTACTCGCGCCAGTTAGATGGTTTTGATAGTTAAAAAATAAAAAAAAAACACGATAATTAATTAGACGATTAAACACAAAACCTTTCGATTCGCAGGAATAACACGGTGTTACTCTTTTCACTGTTCAACACAGCTGCAAAATGATGAAAATCAAATGCTGGGAACATCAAACATTATGCACTATAAATAACTTGAATCTTATCATAATCTAGATGAGGGCCTGTTCTCTGCTTGCACACAAACACTGAATATAAACTACAAACTGTCACAAGAAGTCGAGCCGTTTTTTTAGTGCACATGTGCACGAGCTGAACAAACACACAGCTGTCAGCAGACAAATTAACCAGCAGACGATGACTTAAACATTTCTTACCACGTTATTTTACTTGCTGTGACGCTCTCAAACCCCGAGGCCGAACACTGTCCATCAAAACCTCCAGAAAACTAAAAGCAGTGTTGGGTGCACCGTTTATTCTCCTCCTACTCAGCAGCAACTCTTACAACATGTTGCTGCATTTTAAGGATCTGCTGAACTCTTAAATGCACAGTTGCATGTGGGTACTGAAAAAGCATCTAAAAATTACTAAAAAAAAATTAAATTGTGGTTTGGTTGTAGTTCCTTCTGCAGCAGATGGACGGACGCCTTATGAGGAAACAATTTCACTGCGCACACATTCATACACAAACACACACACTGATGCCATGGTAACCAGTGCGACTTCTTACCAGCACTGACCAATGATCAGACCAAGCTTTTACATAGCATTTATTGACATTTAAGTGCCTTACAGCTTTAAACTTTCTCATACGTCAACACACTCGATCCTCCGTTTCTTCAGATCATGTCAATAATGCTGAGTGAATATAAATAATGACAGTCTGAGGTGGATGTCTCAGGCCGTGGGGCTGGACGTCTGGTCCTCTTTTTTGTTTCGTCTGTGCATGAAGAAGGCAGCTGCTGTTACAGCAAGGACCCCATACGTAGCCAGGACATACTGCAAGAGAGTGGACAGGGACATACTGCGAATGAAGTGGATTTGAGGTGAAAAAGAAAAATATAAATAGCAATATTTCACTGTGCCTGCGTGTGTGTTATGTACATTTCGGCGGCCGATCTGGGTATAGCTATTAAAGTATTTCCTCCAACCAGTCAGTTCTGAAGAAGCTGGGGCCTCAATGCCAAACAGCTGCTTCTGAAACACAAAAAACCACACACACGCACACGCGCACACGCACACACACAGAAAGAGAAAGTGCTGCAATCAGAACACTTGATATTTTTGCATATTCTGGCTCCATGTTAAGTCACATCAAAATGTAGGAGAAGCAGTTTTAAAGACAAAGTAATGACGTTTAGAAACGACGCATCATGGCAAGTGAACTCATCGTGCATTCAAAGACATGAAAGAAGTCATGCAGAGAAAAAAAAACACATGAAGATGAAATGAAAAACATGAACCATAAAACCAAAAGCGACATCGAAGAACCCCGAGCGGCGGCGGCGGCGGCGGCGGCTCATGAGCTACAGCGGATTGCTCTCAAAGTGTCCCTGAGCGAGACGCTGAAGGCCAAGAGGCTCCTGGTGGGCAGGTCGGCGTCCGGCATGGTGGCTCCGCCGCCACTGGAAGCGCGTCTATGTGAATCCATTTATCACATCAAACAGCGCCAGAGCTTTGCCAAGTCAAAACCAATGTGAAACATTCGCCGACGGGAACACGTATTCAATCCAACGTTATGAAACATCAGTGCTTTGGCTCTAGAGACGAGGGCCTCTTCCCGACTTTCACACATCCATAAACCAAACTTCTTAACTCTGTGACAAGAAATTGAGCAATTTCTTCACAAATGTCAGTGACATTCGTGCCAAAACGCATTCTTTGGCATGTCGAAACAGGCCGTTGGTTGGCTGGTATGGCATGGCAGAGCAGGAATGACTAACTGGTTTATGGTCACATTCAAAACATCATTCAAATCAGATTAAACCAAATCATCCATCAGCCGGAACCACAGCTGATTGTCCGGGCTTGCTGGCATCACGCAGCCTTCTTGCCCAGTGAGCTGGACTGTGCGATAAAAGCCTGAAGCTGTCAGTCCCTTCAGTCCCTTTGGTCCAAGACCTTGAAGTTTTCTTTTGATGCACACGCCGACACGAAATCCAAATCCAAACCCTCCGACATCAGCTGCCACAGACACACGAGAGCCAGGCTTTTTTCACAACAGCTGACAGGAAAATGTTTTTTTACGATGCTGAGCACACGATCTTCATCAAAGTAACGACGTTAAACATTATGATTGAGTTTAAAGTTCATGCCTTTTTCAAGCAGGCTTTTTGGTCCGACACGAGGTGGCTGTTCAAGAATTAGCCTGCAAAATAAGATTATTCTCATTCTTGCAGGGAGTTCAATGAGCCACTCTCATGGAGACCTTTAGCTTAGCTTGGCATACAGAATGGAAACAGGGGGGGAAACAATTAGCTTTCTGTCCCACTAAAAAAGCAAAAATCTGCCAAACAGCACCAATAAAGCAATAAAGAGTTAACATGGTATATCTTGCTGGCTAAAAGCATAAAAAAAATGCATGTTGTGGTCTCACAGGAAGTTATGTATTTGACTATGTCTTGGCCACACACAGCTGTTTCCCCCTGCTTCTAGTCTGCATGCTAAGCTAAGCTAACCTCCCCCAGGCTGTAGCTTTCTGTTTGAAGGAATAGTTTGACATTTGGGGAATGCACGTCTTGCAGAGTGTGACATTAGAAGACTGATACCGCTCCCACGTCTGAACGTCTGAAGCGAAAGCCAGGAGACAGTTAGCTAAACCTGGCACAAAGACTAGAAAGAGGAGAAACGAGCCTGGCTGTGTGCAAAAGCAACACATCTGCCTACCAGCACATCTGAAGGTCACTAATGAACATGTTACATCTTGTTAGTTAAATAAATACAAATAAAAATCAAAGGATAAAAACAACAAAGTTCTGGTTTACAGGTTTGCCGCTTTCTCCGTGGTTCCAGTCCTCGTGCTAAGCTAGGCTAACTCCCTCCTAGCACTTGCTTGATTCTCAAACAGACAGGAGAGTGGGGTCAATCTTTTCAACTAATACTCATGAAGAGGGGTCACGTTATTACTATATAGGATCTCTGTGTGTGCTACTTGACAGGAAATATGTCCTTTGAAAAGGTAGCCGGACACTTGTTATCATCTGCATCTCTTTAAATTTAAATGCTGGAAATCCTGGAATTCAATTGCAGGAAACGACGTCCCCATCATGAACATCACACTCACAGTATGTGCGGGGAAACGTAGAGCATATGGATTCATGCGGAAAGGGAAATCATTTCCATTATGAACGTTACACTTGCATAAGTGTGCCAGGGGCGACAGCAGAGTGCTGACGAGGCTGCTCTGCTCAGTGATGCTGATTTCCTGTGCAGAGGGGTATTAGCATCAGCAGAGTAAAGGGGAAATGCTTTTTCCCAGACCTAATACAATGCAGTCAATGTGAAACCGCTCAGCTGACCTTAAGTGTGATGGTCAGAGGATGACTGTTTGAGTCATGCAGAAGCTGCAGCTGCACTCTTGTTGATTTTATTAAGATTTTACCAATAATGGTTCCATTGTTAATATATGTACCCACTGAACAGACACACCTCTCACAGCCGAGCTGCTCACCGAGCTACATCACGAGGACACAGGTAGTGGCTCTATTAAAGGGCCATAAATGTGCCAAAAACCAAGAAACAGGGAATAAACATTTCACAGAAGAGACGCTGCTGTACAATGTGTTGAATTTGATAATCTTATAATAAGTAATCCTTTGATTAAAGTAACTTAATAGACAGTATTTTTCAGATTTACAAAAGAAAAGGCTTCAGGAGACAGACGAAGCTCTAGCAACTAACCGGTGAAGCATTCAGGAGCTGAATGACCAGAGAGGCCCAAAACAGAGCGAAAAGACAGTTGATATCGGTCTTAAATTCATCAGGAGGACAAACACGACTCTAAATAAATGATGATGTCGCTCCATCACTGCTGGATGCGTCAATAAACAAATGCAACCTATCAAACTTAAAATGTGACATGTCAGTGTTGTGAGCCTGGCTTGTTTCTGCTGCCCCCAAGTGGCCAAAAGAGATATTGCAGATTTATTTATTTATTTATTTATTTATTTATTTATTTATTTATTTATTTATTTAACCAAGTTAGAAATTTGTGTGCAGTTCATGACTTCATCAACAGACTTCAGGGTTTGCTGCACCCAATAGTTGATGTTTTATTATTTTACTATTGATGATTTTTTTTTTTCCAGTTATTTCAATATTATCTGTAAAACTCTGACAAATTTCCAACAATGCACAAATCTGTTCATCCAATGTTATCTTGTTCTTTAAATACTTGTCATTAGTAACTTTTCTGTGCACATTTATCTCCACAGGTAATTAATAAGTGTGCAAATGACTCATATTTTGCCAAAGTATTGTACATAGTGTATAACCTGTAGATTTTCAGGGTCCTTTTTACTGTGTTGCGTTTGTGTAATTACACACCTCAAGAGATCAGTAAGGCCTCGTTTTGTCTTATTTTATATGATGAAGACAAAACCAAAAGAAATAATATTTTTCGTAAAGGGTGTTTCAGCTGATGTTCAAACCCATCAGAGGGACAAAAAGACAGAGACTGGACATGCAAGTCAAGTCAAATCCTGTCCTTACCTTCACCTCCGTTACGAGATGACCGAAACTGGTGAGGGGGATCCGCGTTTTGACGGGAGAGATCGGCATTACTGGAGACAGTTTGAATGAAAATGTTGTGTTACATCGTTTCTCCTGTCGCACACACTCACTTCACAGTCTCACACTTTGTTTAAATGAACATTTAGAAGGTGGAGGCTGATACTTACTGCACCGCTCTGTTGTTTGGAGGCACTACAGGACGCTTACACAATATTTTCCAGTGCTTCCGGGGGCTGTGACGTGCCGCACACTCTGTCCAATCACGTGTTTCTAGGCAAAGCGCTGACCAATAGGATGTGGGCTGGTGGGCGGAATTTGTTAGTGGTTACGCAATCAGTAGTTCGACTGAGTATGTATGTCCTTTCTCTATTCAACCACAAGAGGGCGAAAGATTAACATTTAACGTTTGATAAGGTACGTCCACCTGCACACGTTGAGACAAATAACAGCAAAACAACTTTTCACACAACCACTGACGCTTTGCTTTAAGGGTCCTCTGGTTTCCTGCTGATTTCTTTGAAATGTCTCTAAACAGAAGCTGGTATACAACTATTATCTGAAAGGGGCTGAAAAGTAATCTGAGCAGAAAAATAAGTGACCTATAATTTACGCTGACACTGGCAATTTTTTGGTTCTGTGTGCCAAAGTAGGCTTTGAATGAATATCAGAGGTTATCTGAAACTAGCAGTAGTGAATATAGCTAATATTTACTCACATAGCGTGCTTAAGTACGTACAATTTTGAGGTACTGTTTTATGCTACTTTGCACTCATACTCTGCTACAGTTCAGAGGGAAACATTATTCTTTTTTTAAACTGCATTTCTTTAACATGTATAAGTTTTAATTTTAGACTAAGATTTTACATGAAGAACATCTCATCACGTGTAAATGCTTAACCTTCCCATCAGTATATGAAATTGTTAGAATTAGCTGCACCACCAACTGCGCTAAAGTGCTGCTTACATTTTCACAATAAAATCCAATAATAAAAAACTGATGAGTGACACTTCCCAACACTATTAGCTGCTCATCTTCTGAACATGAACCTTTTAATGAAATGTCCACTGCTTGTCTTTTACTTGACTGTCTCCATGTTTATTAACAACATCAGCTACTGGTTACTTTGCAGATTCTGATTATCAATATAAAAAATAATCGTCTAATAAATTATAATCTATATTAATGAATTAAGTCACTCAGAAGTATATAAAGTAGTTAAAATTAGTTAATGCATCAATGATTATAATCCAGTGATATAATCTATAACGGGCCAGTCTACATAACGAGTACTTCTTCTTTTGGCATTCTAAATATATTTTAATGCAAATACTTTTGTACTTTTATCTCAATAAGATTTTGAATGCAGGACTTTTACATGTAACAGTGTTTCTACTCTGTGCTATTACTACTTTTACTTTAGGAAAAAGATCTGGATACCTTTTGCACTGCTGGTTAGGAGTCTATCAGCAGCCATAAGAGAAGCTGAAGGGAAACAGGTGGATTATTTCTGCCTTTAATCAGACATCAGAAAGGTGTCATCAACAAACAGTCGAGCAAAGCTCTGCAGCCTTCACTTCAGCCCAAACTGTCAGACTCAACAAACCTTTCAGTGTTAACAGGCGGTCCGATAAGCCTGAGAGGAGTTACAGGTAGTTCAGAGGACTCTCATGGATCTGGTTTATTGATCTTATCTAATCTAATCCAATGTGCTGCAGGTAATGGGTCTGATCGTATCAGCGCCTGACAGAGACCAGTCGCCGGCCAACAAATCACTGTGGACGTAATGAGGAAGTTTATTCGTGAAACATGATGTCAAACCACTTGTTTGAGGGCCATCCTGTTGTTCTTTGCTGAGAGCTTCTCTGTTTTAGGGCCATTTAGGAGGACTCATAGCAGTAAAATATGATCCTTTGTGGATACTCTGTGTGCGATTCAGCTTTGTTACATGATGTGCAGGCAGCAGAAACCTTCCAGCAGCACTGAGCTTTAGGACGACTTGTTGTCTGAACAGGATGTTTGTGTGTGAGGGTCAATAAATAAATCAAAAAGGAATCGCCGCTTCGAAGGTCCAGAAAGCACACCCACCTCCCACTGAATCTGGTTATTTGTGCACAGGAATCGAAACGGGCGAAGCTCCAAGCACTTCACAAATTCTTTTCTTCGTCTTCCCACTTCTGCCGCCACAGTCCACGCTCAGCACTGAACTGCACCGTCACCTCTGCGTTGGCAGCAGTGGAGAGGAAGCGTGCATTCACAGAAAAAAGGAGGCGTGTGACTGAAATCCCCAACAGCATCTTGGACAGGTCTGCAGAGGGTTTCACTTCAGCACTGTACTTCCTGTAAATGCAGCTCTTGAGTTCCTACAGGCTGTTCATTGGTCGTCTGCTCTGATGGCTACTTGTTGATGATCCCACCACACACTCACTGTAATGAATTTGGAGAGTCAGTTTCCTTAATAAGTCCCAATGTCTGAAATTTGCCTCAAAGGGGTCTTACAAACAGCATGACTCCCTCCATTATTACAGCCTGTTTTCTAGGTGGATGACATGTTGCACCACCTTTTTCCATCTCAGATGCCCTTTTTGCATTAAACCGTCCGGGTGTGTATTCATAAAGAGTCGCTCTCTGTAATGTCTAAATAAATTCTTAGAGCCATGATGTGTGATAAGAAACAGTTAAGACCAGATCCTGTTAAAGATAAAGTTATTCACAGAGCATCTGAGCCCTGAAGAGAGGCCCCTGTTCAGAGCACAGAGGAGGACTTTAAACAGGCTGAAGAGTTTCTTAAGTTTTCAAACGCTGAATGACAGTGAGTTATTAGAGAATGAGACGGTGCAGGGATCATGTTTGCAGTCGATCTCATTGGAGAAGCGTCCACGTCTCCCACCCGACGCAATAACACTAGAACACCAGCAATCACAGGAAGTGATCAAAGCTGAGCCATTTTTCCCTGTTTATGTCCCTATCAAATATATTGTGCCAAAATTACAAGCATGGAAAATAAACGTATAAGCAAATGAATATAATGACTGTCAGCATGTGAGCAGGTCACTGTGTGGGCAGGCCTGTGTTTTCAAACATTCTGCCAGCTAATTTTAAAGTACGGCTTATCATTTATTCAACAGAGACGTTCATTGCTTTAAATACTATTCATAATTACAGAATGTCTTCATAGAGACAGGCCAGTCCATTTCACTGTCCATTCTCTGCTCTCTATCACTAAGAGTGCAATTTTAGTTTGATTCATTTATTCAATCAACCAATCACCTTTAATGGGGGGTCAACCACATTTCGTCTCGAAGATAAAAGCGAGGACTCCTTCCTGGAGCTGTTAGTGAAAACGGCACCTGGTTTCCAACCAGCCATAAACGCTGATTGTTTGAGAGGCTAAACAAGGTTAGAAGTTTTCTGAGGGCCATTTCTAGTCCACTATCCTTACTGTTTTACATGCTGCATTTATCTATTATTGCACTGAAGCCTCTCTCCCGATTAACGAAGAGTATTTAAGACCACCTGAACCTTAATTCTCTCAATGAACATTGATAAGTGTAATATTAAGTTCCTCAGAATAATGCTAAACTGCACTTTTTGTTAGACTTGTTAGACTGTTTACTTATTTTTGTTGCAAAAAAGTAAAATATCCAAATGTTGTTCTTAAATATCTGAAAAATTATGAGGAAAATGTCCTCCAAAATATGAATAAAGCGCCTCATAAAATATAAGTTTTTTAACCAATCAGATTAGCAGCTTTCAGAGTCACAGCGTTGATTAAAAGGCGTAAAAACCTTCCAGCTCAAACTTCTGGCATACGTATGATTTCTGACACTATCGTCATTGAAATACCAAAATTTGTCATTTCATTAAATAAATCTAAAGTGTATCACTGCTGGCATGTTTGCAGCTGGTGGCAGGCGACAGATGAACGCCTCTTTCAGCCCCGTTCTCACATCAAACCTGCAACATAACAGGTTAAAACCTGCTCGAGAGGCAGCGGTTTCTGTCATTCACACGTCCCAACCACACAATCACACCCAGCCTCCTTCACATCACACGGCTGCTCCAGAGACACTGGAGAGACATTTAGTCCTCCTCAGTCTAAATGTAGCCAGCCTGGACACCCCAACACCTGAGCTCAAAGCAGACCGGCACATGTTTTAATACACAGAACAACTACAAAACTGAGAGTGCTGAACCGAGCAGGCTGCGTGTTAATGTTTCATGCCTGGTTTGTGAGAGGAACGTGTCTTTTCACACTGTCTTTCTTCGGGTTGGCTGCTGTCATTAATTACTTTTCTGTCCTGGTTTTATTTAATTAAGCACAAATTAGTTCAGGATCATGCAACAAGTAAGCACACATCATGGCAGCTGATAGTTATTCCTCAAGTTTACACACATTAGAGGATAAGTTCACGATTTTCAGAATCAGAAATCTTTTATTTATCCCCGAGGGGAAACTGTTTTTGTTGCAGTGCTCCTTACAAGAATAGCATTAGAATAAAATTAGAAAAGAAAGAAAAGAGAGAGAACTATATATATAAAAAGCAAATATACAAACAAAATATTTATATTGAGAATATATATATAAAACAAAATATACCACAAAATGTAGAACAGAATATAAAACAATATATATACTGAGAAAAAATAAACAGTATATACAAACGGATGTGCAAAGTTGAATTTGGTTTCAAGTCTGTCTTAAAAGAAAGTGCCCATATGATCATTGCAACAGGATTTTCAAAGTCAAAGTCCTCCCTGATGCACTTCCAATGTGCTTTGACTCGTGCCAATCAAATGGATATCTTCATTATTGACAGTCTTTGTGGCACAGACTTCCTGCTTTGTGTTCCTTGGACAGTCTCCTTGCTGAGCCGCAGTAACGCCGTCAGAGTATGGTACACTGAGAGGGTTTGTCTGATTGATCTGTCTAACAGACTGCTGACACCTCATGTTAACTTTAGATAAGCTTTGGAAAGTATTCTCACACTGAGCAATGAGTGCAGGTTTCGTCCTCCATCACTAACACTGAAACTGATTCAGGAGCAGTTCTCTTCAGGGCCACTGTGGAAAGGATTATAGCAAGTAAAACCTGTTGCAATGAGCGCCTTTGTTCAAAGACAGACTTCATCGATTGTGAGCCTATACTTTAAGCATGCCTCTTGGATCCAGGCCAGATTTTCTCGAACAACAATGATTCCCAGCGTCTTTGTCTTCTGCAGCTGTAAGTTTGAGCAGTTTAAATGAAGAATTGTTTCATTCTGATAATAGTTTAAAGCCTGAATAACTACGCAGTATTTCACAAGACACAGCAAAGACTTGTTAATCATTTCAAGACCCCTCTGATTTTTCTTGTTGTCGCTCCAGAGGCCCTGACCCCCAGGGACAAGACAGGCCGACAACATGACGCAGGAGCTGCCTGAGCTGATGTCGTACAAATTCCTCAACAGACCTACAACAAACAAAGTTTGGGCCTCTGGGCTTCTGAGTCAGTTGCCAAACTTTGCCTGGTTGGTAGTCCAGTCTTGTGTGTGTGCATGGCCAGATTAACCTGCTCTGTATGGGCCCCTCCTGCCCACCCACCTGCCTACCTCTATGAAATGTGTTTGCACCCCGCAGCCTCTATTTCACATTCAAGAAATAGTTTGACATTTGGTGAAATATGCATAATCTCTTTTGTGCTGAGCGATAGTGGGACTACAGTCAGATATCTTAGCTTAACTTAGCTTAGCTTAGCATAAACACTGGAAACAAGCGGAAATAGCTACTGTAGCCTGCTTCTGTCCAAAGGCAACAAAATCTGCCAACCAGCACCTCTAAAGCTCACTTGTCGATAAACTATATCTTGTTTTTGAAGCACAAGGAACTGACACGAACAGTTTTAATGTTTCTATAGTTTTCTGTATTTGCTGTCTGTTTCCAAGAAAAAAGCAATTTACCTGTGAAATTACCTTAACTGTACCGAAAACATTGTCTTTCAGAAACTCTCTGCAGAAATGTCCATATAAATAAAAAAGGGGCAGAATTACAGTCAAAATACCCTCAAAATAGGGGAATATACAGTAAGAAATGGCCTTAGCATACAGTATGAGCTGCACATGGTGACACACTGACACAGATCCTGAAGTTAACAAACATAACAGACACAGTTCCTCCTCAGTGATGAAGACATTCTGGCTCATACAAATATACGTTGTTTATTCAGTCACACAAAAAGAAAAGCAGATTTCTATCACTGAGAAATTAACTGGGCAACCAGTATTTCACAGTAGCCAGTTATTTGTTCATCTTTCTCACCATCAGCAACACCAGAGTCCTTTTCCAAGTAAAAGAAGTGAGTAAAAATACACCTGCTGTACCTTCTGCTGCCCCTGAGGTGTGAGTACATACGCCGCTCTCAGAGCTAAAACCACTTCCCCTGCAGTCCACAGAGAGGGTGAACAGGACTGCAGCAACACACACTGTTTACAGAGTTATCTATTTTATTTGACCTGTGTTTGCCTGCGTCTGTTTAATCCATGAAAAATCTGACTGTGGAAAAGACAAGCTGTGGCTTTACTGGAGGCTACATGTGATCACCACAGCGTTTTATGCTGAAAAGCTAAATAAGCTTTACACAGACTCCAGGAATGAATTCATAAGGACCTTTTAATCAATTACACAAATCAAACCAATTGAACCTGCGGCTCTGGGGGCCCCTGATTCTGAGGCCCCCGGGCCATGAGCCGCTGTACCAGGTCAGCGAGCCAGTTTGGTGTAAGTGTGCGCGTGTGTGTCCTATCATCTACTGAAAATATGCAGTAATTGTGTTTAACTTGTGTTGCTGTTGACGGATTGCTTCATAGGTATGACACAACTGCACGCGCGCACGCACCTTTAGTTTAGAGAGAGAGAGAGAGAGAGAGAGAGAGAGAGAGAGAGAGAGAGAGAGAGATGTAAGCAGCAACACATTGGTGAGAACGGGGAAGCAGGCGCGCGGCCCGGGGACCCGCCGGAAGAAGCAGCAGCAGCAGCAGCAGCTTCGGCGCGAGCTGGACGCAGACCGACAGAGCACCGGCAGCACGAGCGACACCGAGGCGGTCAGCGGGGCGAAGAAGAGGAGGAGGAGGTGGAGGAGGAGGCACATGCGCCGCGACTCGTTCCCCCCCGCTGCCTCCGTCGTCTCTCCCTCTCTCTCTTCGCTCTCCTCCTCACCCCTCGTTCCTCTCTCTCGGACCGCCGCCGCTTCCTCGTTAAGATGGCTGACCCCAGCAGCGACGGAGAGGTACCGGAGAGCGCGCGCGGCTTCGCCCGTCAGGGAGCCCTCCGCCAGAAGAACGTGCATGAGGTGAAGAACCACAAGTTCATCGCGCGCTTCTTCAAGCAGCCCACCTTCTGCAGCCACTGCACGGACTTCATCTGGTGAGTGTATGCGCGCGCGCGCGCGTGTGTGTGAGAGAGTGCGTGTATGAGAGGGGGGGAAAGGACACAGGTGATTCACTTGCTGCTGCTGCGGCTCTAATCGGCCTCCTTCCACACTGACAGCGTTGAGACACCGCAGTGTTTCATTCATTGTCATTGTCAAAAACACCGCGATGCGCCATTCCCCCAGTTTTCCACAATGCGACAGCACCGCCAGGCCTGTCGGCGGATGCGTCGTCGGCAGCCGCAGAGCCGCCGCTGCTGCTCGGCGTTTACCGCATCGACCCGACCCCCCATCTCTGAAACTGGAGGTCTGGTGGAGGAATGCAGCTGGAGACACAGGGCCCCACTGTTGCTGCTGCAGCTGTGCGTGTTCATCTGTGTGTGTGTGTGTGTGTGTGTGTGTGTGACGGTGTGCGTGTGTGATTGGATATCTGCATGTGTGTGCATGCGTCATTGTCTGGTGAATTCCCCAAATTTCACATCCGTGTCTTCTGTCCACAGGGGCTTTGGGAAGCAGGGATTCCAGTGCCAAGGTAAGAGCAGTGGCTCATTCACAAATCCCTGTGCTGCATATGGCTGTGGGTGTGTGGACGGATGTTCACTGTCTGAGGGGGTGCTGCTGTGTGTTTGTGTGTGTTTGTTGTATTCAGGGCCGCTGGTCTGCACACTGTTAAGAGTGACCTGTTGGCTCTTTCGTTGACGGCGTGTTGGTGTTGGCAGGCAGGTGTCAAACTCGAAGCAGGTGCTTGCCAACAGTGATAAATGAGAGTGAGAATACTCTGAAGAGGCGCAGGCAGAGGAGACGGCGTGAGATGTAAGAGTAGAAGAGTCGGCGGAGCGGTGAAAGCTGAGATGTCTGGTTTTGGCCGGGGAGAAATGGGAGGAAGACAGAGCAGGAAGTTAGGTTTCTGGAGCCTCTCTTTCTCCCCCAACATCGAGCCTGACGCGTGACTGGAGCTCTAAAATGGTGGGTTTGTGTATGGGTGGGTGGTGGTGTGTGTCTGTGGGTGGGTGTCTAGACACGGACCCCTGCACATGATGGTTTCATAAACAGGCCCTTTGCAGCGACACAGTGACACCCCTCCATCACATGGGTGCTACAGTACTGCAGCAAATATAGTCCTTCTTCAGCTTGTGGTATCACTTCTTCCTCTACACTCATCCATCTCAGACACCCACCTCGGCTCGTCGCGTCACGTGACCAGCCGTTTCCACTTTAGGATCTTGCTCAAGACTTTCATTGATTTGGAGGAGTTGTGCAAAGTTGGCTGTGTAATTCTCTGAAGCAGTGACAAGTTGAAGCCCCCTCATCTACCGAGGCTGCAGGCCCGTCAGAGGCGCTGCTGCTGGTACAGGAAATGCACTGAGGGTAGAGATGATTAACGCTTTACATGCTTCAGTGGCAGCTCGCAGCCTCCTGCGCTGTAGGGAGTCTGTGTGAGGTGAATTACCCTGAGCTGATAACACATATGCATGCACGCTTAAGAAAGCGCGGGCCAATCAGGGCCTTGCACAGGTAGAGCTGCTCTCAGATCAGCAGCTGAAGATGGAGAGAGGAGTCCATCCATTAACGAATCAAACAAACTACCCGGTAATGGTTTGGTGATTTGCAGGTCAAAAGGGCAGGCAGCTGGGTTAGCGCTGGACGTTGATGCTTTGACAGAAACATTAAAACAAACTGTTACCAAAGGTCCGCTTTGCTTGCTTTTCGAGGGTTTTCAGCTACATCTGATGGGCTGGCTCGGCTGTAAGGGAGCTGAATTGGGAAAACAATTAGGCTAAACTTGGTAGCGCTACAACAGTTAAGTGTTGATCATGTTCCAGGTGTGGACAGTTGCGGACCTGCACACACATGCATGATAGAAAAGACGATGGAGAAAAGAGCCTCTTTGTTTTTATTAGGTGAACAACGTAAAAAAAGTGCATTAAAACAACTGTGTGTAGTACATACGTACAGTGCACAAAGCCAGCATCCAGTTTGCTTCACACCCACACGGTCAGCTTGCAGGTCGTGCCGCTCGTGGACGTCCCCACGGGGGCCTTTAGTCGATCAGTCGATTGAAAACGAATCGACTGCTAGTTTGATAATCAACGAATCCTCTTTTTTCTTCTTCTCACTTCGTGGTCTAGAATCCTCTGATGAGTGTTTTTCATTCTTCATTGATGATCGATTGACCTAAATTTGTGTGAATTTGGCTGAAAAGTGACATCACATCTTGACGAGTAAATCTCAAAGTAGCTTTATTTTCACCCAGAAGCCTTTTGACCAGCAGATCGCCAAATCGGTGTTTACTGAGTCACAGCAGTCAGAAAACATTGACGAGCAGCTTGTCTGTAATTTGAACTTCATGGGTCTCCCTGAACAGTTGTTCATTTTATGTGGACAGACCAGTTGGACGTCTGTCAATGGGGACGATTATGTGATGATTATGTGGTGATTTCCAGGCCAAAAGAAGTCTCGACGTCTGCGCTAAAACTGGTTGAACAGTGAGTTTGTTTTTTGGTGAGAAAATAGAATGATGTGATGATTAATAAACAAGAAATGATGAGGATTTTGTGAACAGACCCAAATGTTTCTGGTGATGTTCAGTGTTTACATCGAAGCTGTAAATACGAATTATGCAATTTCAGTCAGGATCAAACAGATCTTGTGATTTGTGATGTGCAGGGTGAAGGATATGGAGGCGTGTTGTTAAGAGTCCCATTCAATTTAAAACATATGTGCCTGCATGCAGAATAAAAGTTGACCCAACAGAGAGTTTTAGGGACAAAAACATGTTTATCTGAAGTTCTCCTAGAAGTTCCAAGTCTACTGGTTAAAACTGGGGTGAATTTGGCTGTAAAGTGAGTTTTTAGTAATGAAGGTTTAATGAGAAGGTAAATGAGGCCCTTTTTGTTTGCTGTTGTTTACTGGAAACTGTGCAGTACAGTGTATCATTCAGTAAGATGACGACAGGAAGTAGTTCTTTTTCAACGTGGATGATGAAGACTTAGTCGGCTGCAGACATCTGAAACATTGAAGTAGGAGAAATCCTGGGAAATGAGTTTAAATTCAAACCACCTGCCTCGGGTTGTGGAGGTCTCCCACATGCTGCCACAACAGCTCTGACCCGTCGAGACCTGGACGCAGGACCTCTGTCCTGCGGTGTCTGGCACCAGGGCGTTGGCGGCGAATCCTTTGAATCCCGTGGGCTGCGAGGTGGAGCCTCCATGGATTGGACTTGTTCCGGCACGCTGAGCAGATGCTCCGTCGGTTTGAGATCTGGGCACTTTGTAGGCCAGACCGCCGTCCTCAGCTCTTTATCATGCTCCTGAGTTTCTGCAGCGGGGCCGGGGAAAGCCGCCACCATCAGGGGGGTGTGTTTGGTCTGTAGTGGTGTTTGGGTGGGTGGTGCACGTGGCATCCATGTGGATGTCAGGACCCAAAGTATCCTGACAGATGCGTTGTCTCTAGCTGATCAGTGTTATTTGCTTCATCTGTCTGTGGCTTTAATGTTGTGGATGTAGTTATGATCTCCGTTAAATTACAGCTGAAACGACTGGTTGATTAATCGATCAGTCGAGAGACACAAAACTAATGAGAATGGATTAATAGTTTAGTCATTTTCAAGAAAAATGTGAGGATTTCAGAACATTTGTTGTTTCCTGTCGCTGTAAACTGACAAAACAAGACATTTGAAGATGTCACCTTCCACTCTGGGACATTTTATATGTTAAAGCACTAATAATCAATATTATTAACATTTAAATGCTGTTGAAACGGAGTTTAACAGATCCCACTGGTTTGATGGGTAGAAAACAATGAAAAACAGCTTTTAGAATTCTATTTTTACTTTTACTTTTACTTTTTATTTGCTTGCTGAAACAAACTCACCGTAGGATTCATTAGCAGCTGATTTGTAAGTTCATTCTTGGAAACAGGAAGCAGCAGTTGTGATACAGCTGAAAGCTCCAGAACTTCTGCTGATGGACGCTGAAATGAGACTGTTGCAGGAGGCATTGATTGGGTGACTTGCAGGTTACAAGATGTGATTTGAGCAGCATTTAAATGACTGTTTAACTGTGAAGTACATGTTGAAATACGCTCATCGAGAGCTGCTTAAGCAACCATTTCCTTTCTTTGACGTAACGTGAGAGAAAAGTGGGATATTAGTGATCGGGAAGCTGGATTGTGTGAACGGTGGTGTCTTGAAGTTAACTGGAGGAACAAAAAGGGTGTAGATGCGTGAGTTGAGTATGAATGGGAGGCGCTGACACACGAGAGTCGTCAGCGTTTCTTCTTGCTCTGTAGGAATGTCAGACATCTGGTGCAGACTTGTTCTGACGAGCAGGGCAGATTATTTTCTGTGTTTGTGTGACAAAGGTGTCTTCTGTGCATTGTGGGTGTGTTTGAATACCTGTTCTGCAGGCGAAGGTTTCTCTCCTTTCCTGCCTTCAGAGTTTCTTATTGGCGTTGGTTTGTATGTGATCACACCTTTTTGTGTGTGTGTGTGTGCTCTGATAGCAAAAAGAGGAAGTTACCCTCATCTAATTTCCTGCTAAGGAAGTCTCCAGATGTGTGATCAGAGGTTAGACCGAGGTCAATTTTCTTCTTTTTCAGTTATCTTATCAGATGAGTTGATGGAAAGTTTTTGTTCACGTTGAAAACAAACTGCTTCTAAAAACAGCAAATCAAATCATTGTCCTCCGAAGGAAAGGGATGCTGAAAAGAAGAAACCAGCGTTGGTATTATTGGGTTTCACAGCACACAGTTTAACTTGTCAAAGTAGGAAAGCAAAGGAGTTACTAATGATGTTAATGATGGCTGTGACAGTTAGCCAGAATGTACATTACAGGGACCCTGAAAGCTGTCATTACAGTTAGCATGTACACCTGTGCCTCTTCCTCTGTGACGTGTCAAAGTGTCTGAATGAAAAAGGTCTCTTGCCTCAGTGTTTTCTTTGCATCAGGGCAGAAATCACAAAGGTAAGAAGAGTACAGAGCGTCAAACGCTGCCAACCCTGAAGCCTGAATAGAATCTATATCATGGTATGAATCCCGTCATGGTGATGGTATGACCCGTCTTTGACATTGTAGGATATGGAGTTTCGTGACTGGGTCTCCAGCCACGTTGGCGGCGGAGTCTCTTGTGGCAGCGTTGGTGACGTAGTGACCTCTGCATTGAGTCTGACGCCTCTGTTCCTCAGTGGAAGTGGAACAGTGACTCCACATTTATGTGTAGACATGCAAAAAGTCCTGTTAGCAAGGTTAGCACCAGCACTCCTTTAGCACTGTCCGCCATTGCTCAAAATCTCCTCGTGAACACAAAGGAGAAAACGGCGCACACTCACTCATCACAAGCCGGAAACCCTGATTTGTCCTTGTCAGCAGTGCAAACAGGAAAGAGTTTTCCAAAAGCTCTATTTTCAGTGACGTAAAACTGTGTTTGTGTGGACAAAAGGTTGTAATGAAAAAGCTATGTTTTGACAAATGTGTGTGTACTATGGATAAGAGTCCACAGCCATGCTAGCATCTCGTTGAGTAGAACGACGTCTGAATGAGCAGGTAGAACAATCAGCAAAATGTTCAGTTCAGTGAAAAATCGCTCCTCTTCATAACGTACGAGTCACATCCAACATCTGTTCTCTCAAAATTTTATCTAAAAGAGCCCATTAAGAACTTTCCTCCATCTCCATCTGCATTTAACGTGAACGCAAACAACCGATGCTAACATGTTGGCGTTAAGCAGGTAAAATGTTCACCGCCTTAGCTTAGCGTGTTAGAATGCTAACATTTGCTAATTAGCAATACACACACAGTCCAGCCGAGGCTGATGGGAATGTCATGAATTCAAATGACCTGACGATGGTGCTAGAGGAAGAGTCGGCATCAACGAAGACCGCAAGACGTGTCCTCTGGAGACCATGAATGTCTGCTTCAAATGTCACCATAAACCCGTCCAGGAGCTGCTGAGATATTTCAGTTTGGATCTAAATCCACGCACTGTTCATGTGCTCGGCAATAAAAGAACAATTCATAGGACGCTCAAGCTTTTTTTTAAAAAAGTGGTCACTAACATGAATAACTTTGAGGGAACTGAAAGCTGTTTTCTCGTACAGCATCTCATGAGGCGGCTGCAGGCGTGTCATTTCTGACCAACGTGCGCTCTTAAAACTCCACCAAAGGTTGAATAGAGCGAAGCATTTCTCTGTCTTGCTGTGACTACAGATCTTTTCACTTCACGCTCCACTGGCCTCCACTTGGAACAAACATAATCTGCTTTTCGCCGGCCTTACTGCTTGTAGCTGCTTGTTTCGCCACCGCTGTGGTGGAAGAAGTATTCGGATCTTTAATTTAGCAGCAATACAGCAGCGTGCAAATAAAAGTCCTGCGTTCAAAATCTTACTTCAGTAAAAACACCAGAGTATTTGCATTAAAGTGCAGAATGCCCCATTTCTGAACAACACATATTATATTATTGGATTATAAAGATTGATGCATTAATAGGTTTATTAATATACTTATTATGGGAGTAAAAAGTATAAAGCAGTAGAAACGTAGAAGTACCTCAAAATACTTCAGTAAACTGCCTGAACTCAAAGTGTCACTGTTATTGATCAGATCAAGGCTGTGCTTGACTTTTACTCCTGATCATCCAGTGATCAGTGGTTGAAGAAGTACCTTTGTATTGATTGGACGACAGGCCTGCCAGTCTCAGATATTGATTATAAGATACGCTGGCGACACAGTGGTTGAGTACGCCTGTCAACAGCGCAGCGCCTGCTGGTCAGCGAGCTCTTCACTGTGAAGCCGACGGACGTCAGGACGGCTGACTGGATGTTAATGTGAGCGGGGAACCAGGCAGGATGTTGTGGGAGGAGAGCGAAGATGAAACGAACAAATCACAGCAAACGACAACAGATTGATGATGAATGAATGAGGCAAAACAGCTTCAGCTTTACCTGAAATCATCAAAACTGTCGGTCTTGTTAATACCTAATTGAGTTATTGACAGATTCGCCAGTTTCCTTCCGCTGATCGATCAGTACCGGTGATTTACTTGCCAATAACTGTCAATGCAAACTCAGCTGACCCAGGTCAAGTCATGGCCACTGTGCACGTTCATATGGCAGAGACCGAATATGCTTAAATATGCATTACGACTCACACAGCTGGTGTTAAATATCATCATATTTCTTGTGATGTGTAAAGATTCTTATATTTAATCACTGTCGGCCGTTCTCACAAAGTTTTTTTTTTGCAAGAAAAATTGGATATATGCGACCGATGACGTCACCTTAGTGACGGTATACATGTAAACAAATGGCTTCAGTTCAAAGTTCACTCCCCACATTTGTAGATCATACAGTCGTACACGACTCGTCATCCAGGATCTCGTGTGAACTTGACGCTTCTTTCCTCCTTTTGTGGCCTTTTCAGCCCATATTGCCTTCATGTAAACAGCACAAGCTGCTGGTTGGCGTCCATGTTTGTTCGATACAAGAATAGGTGAGCTTTGGCGTTCTTGCAGGACTTCTTCTACTTCTACATGCATTCAGTATGTTTTCTAATATATTTATGTTTGAGCCTGACGGTTTATGCTCCTTCCTGACTGTCAAAGACTGAAGCGTCTGTGCGAGTTGGTGGAAATGTGCGCTTTGTCCTGTCTTTGTAGGTTTCAGCTAGTCTTCAGGTTTAAGGTTCAGGCTTTGGATGCTGATTGATGTGGTGCCTTTTTTCTTTAGCGACACCAAAGCACAACAAAAACACAGTTACCAGCATGAAACAGTTTGCTGTAGCTCAGCGTGTGAGTGGTTGGACTCCCCTGACTGCTTAGTCATCAATTAAACACCAACACCCGTCCAGTCCAGTCAGATGCTTGGAAGCTAAAGGAGCATTTCCAAACTAGCATTCGTAAACTGTCAGTCACACCATATTCACACCTGCCACACCTGCCCTGTGAGTCCCGATGGCTGCCTGCTGTCTTGTAAGGAATTTAATCATCGTATCTATGAGACGGACGGACGGACTGAAAAAAGACACTGATCTGAGCTCTCAGGTTTTGTTTGTTGATGAGGTATTATGATCACAAGAGGAAGAGGGTTACAAGGAAGTCAATGAAGCAGCACCAAGACTCCAGCTTTGGTCAATCGTTGCCTGCCTAGCAGCTGACATCACACTGGTATCAAACACAAACTCGATTGAAGATGAAGTAGTGTGTGCAGTACTGCAGTGTATGGGATAACCTGTATTTTTTGTATTTGCATAATAATGACAGCCTCGAAGGTGGTGCAGGCATTTCATTATTTCCACTCAACTGGCTGCGAGGAACTGTTTTGCGAGTCATTAACAACTTAAAAGGTGACGATATGTCAAAGTTATGTTCACAGCTTGTTTCTGCTGCCCCCAAGTGGCCAAAATATCAGGTTACTATTACAGGATTAAATAACTTTAAATGTGCTTCTTGATCAGTTTCACGTTTTTTAAGGTTTGTTCAAATGTAGAATCACATACAAACTGTTCATAGCTCCTTTAAAACTAGCTGAATTTCAGTGTTAACTGGATTTTTTTTAGGTTTTGCCAGCAGTTTGTTGACACGTCTTCAGTTACTGTTGGAAATTCCCAAAATTCAGAATTATGACTGCTGAGCCGCCGGGCGGTTCAGAGAGCTGTGCATCGGCAGGGACTAATCTCTGTGGTTCTGGCTTGTTGAGGCCTGAATGATGCTTACGAGTGTCTCCGTCTGTGGTCTGGTGATCGTCCAAGATGGAGGGAACTTCCTGACGCTCCCGTTGATGTCAAACTGTCGGCCCGCTGTCGTCCTGGCGCTCCATGGCGGGGTTCTTTTTCGGGTCGGCCCTGATTTGCCGTTATCGCTGTCAGTCGGATGAAAACGGGGCGGTGTGTGTAGACTCGACTGTAGGGCTCAGCCTGGTTGCTAGGCAACAGAGCGAAAACCTCCTCGGCAGGTCACTAGGCCCGTCTTTCAGCGGTGTGTGCGTGAGTGTGTGTGGCGTGCGGGCGTGTGTGTGTGTGTGTGTGTGTGTGCGCGACAGCAGATTTCTGAACAAAAAGCTCGAACGTGTGAGCGCGTCCTTCGCTGCGTTTTCTGTTGCGCCTGCTCTGTTTCTGACACACTGCAAACACACAAATGAATTCTCCACCCCCTCACACTGCCTCAAACCCAGCTGTGCCCCATCCCTTCCTGCCCACACACACACACACACACACGCACACACACACACACACACACACACACACACACACACACACACACACACAGAGTCTATCTCTGTCTCTCTATTGACTTAATTTCTTCGTCTTTCTCTCTTTGTGTTTCCCTTTGTTTTCAGCCCCTGTCCTCCGTCCTCCGTCCTCTGTCCTCTGTCCTCCATCCTCCGTCCTCCGTCCTCCATCCTCCGTCCTCTGTCCTCTGTTCACGTCCGCTGTGTGGAGCCCAGACGGACAGTTCAGCCATGTCGCACCTGGCTTACTGTCCTCACGTCTCATGACTGCGGCGTCTGTGGTGTCTCTCTGCATCCGAAATTTACTGTGCCGCACATGTAGGTCGTCCAGGTGTCCGCTGATGTGACCCACCTCCTCTCCTGCACAAATGAACACACGCACAAACAAACGTTAGCGCCGCGTTGCTTAACTGCTAGAAACCTGTGGAAAGTGCAGCCAGGTGCCACGGTGCCTCATGAAAATGTAACGAGAATGTGAATAATTAAGATCAAACCAGAGCGCAGTCTCACCCTGTGTGTGTGTGTGTGTGTGTGTGTGTGTATGTGTGTGTGTGTGTGTGTGTGTGTGTGTGTGCGCGTGCATGCGTGTGTGTGTGTGGTCTGTTTTTCATTTGAAGTGGCTGTTACCAAGCTAACCTGCTAACCTGCAGCCTGGTGAAGCCGTACTGTCTTCAGTCAGTTTGTGGTTGATACTTTGCGGAGTTGAAGCAGTTAAAATCGGCACTGGGCTGGATTTTAATTAAAAATATTATACCTGTGATGTGAGTCTGAACCACGAAGAGAAGACTGATCTGCCATATTTGTCCAAAAGGAGCTCTTGGTGGTGGTCGTGCCTTCGTCTGCAGGACGCGGCTGATCAGAGTTGAGTCATGGATTCCACTTTATTTCCATCTGACCCAGAGTCAGACAAACTCATGGATGTGTTCCTCGTGACTGTGCGCAGTTTAACGGTTTACTGACTAATCTGATCTCAGTTCAGCGTTGTCTAATAGCAGCAAACGCACCTTCTCCACCTCTCCTGGAGGTTTGTACTGCTTTACCAAGCCTGCAGCCAGTCAGCATTTTCATCATTGATTACTCTGCAGACATTTGTTCTTACTGAATCACTTGCTCTCCAAAATGTCAGAGCATAACGAGAAATCACAACACTCAGTGAGCTTGTTTTGTCCAACCAACTGTCCCAAATCCAAAGAGATTATGTTCGCTATCATAGGAGAAAACCAGCAAAGTATTCACATTTGAGCAGCTAAAATCAATGAATGTTTGACTTTTTCGTCAAGATGATGCCTTCATGTCGCTTGTTTTATCCAACCAATGGTCCTAAAACCCCAACATATTTCATTTACAAACATATTAAACAGAGAAAAGCACCAAAGTCGGGTGTCTTTGATCGATAAATGACTTTCCTTTCATCAGTTATTTCATTTTCATTTCCAAAGTGGTTGCTAATTGATGTATTTTCTGGTTAATCAACTAATTGTTTCAGCTCTGCTTCTTACACAAACACGTATGGATCGGCAGCATTTGCGTGCAGTGCGGGACTGTTTCTGCTGTGTCTGCACATGTAAACAAGAGCTGAACTGTTTCAGTCTTCTTCATTTATTAGTGAAATTATCTGTTGTGGACAATTCAAAGTGTTTCTACTTTTCATTATAGATTTTTTTGTGTCTTTTCAAATGTTATTACTACCTTACTACCTATTACTACCAAATGTCAATATCTACCACTACTACCTTGTGTCTATACTTTGCACCTATAGCCTCCAACCTTTTATGTTACACTCCAGCGTAAAGCTGAAATTGATTATTGGTGAATCCATAGAAAATGGCAACAATTTTTATCAGTTAATCATTTGAGTCCTTTTTAAGTGAAAAACATCAAACATTCTCTGATTTTAGCTTCTTCAGTGTGGAGATTTTGCTGGTTTTCTTTCCTCTGAATCTGAATCTCTGTGGGTTTTGGACAAAAAGAGACATTTGAGTCCATCAGCTGGATTTTGGAAAATTGTGATGTGCTTTTTCCACCATCGCTTGACATTTTGTAGCCCCTCCAGACCGAATTAGACGAGCTCGTCCGTCTCTCCTGCTCAGCTCCGTCTACATTTTGGTAGCTGGCAGCATTTTGGATCTGCAGTTTCCCAGCAGCCAAAAGTCAGTTCATTAGGACAGATGTCATTTAAGAAGAGGCACATATGAAATTCATGTTTTCATGGAGAAATATATACAGAATATATATCACATGTGAAACACTGAGCTTTGTGACCACATGTGAAACACCTGAAAACAACTTTTATCTGATGAGAGCGTTTGCATTTTTAGCTTCTTTTTTTTTTTTTTTTTTTTTTTTTTTTTAGCTTTTTTCACACGTTTTTCACTGAGAGAAGATTTGGTTTGTGAAAGGATTAAACTGAAGGACTGAAGCAGTTTTATCTGCATGTAAATGTCGTGGAATTCAGCCAGAGCAGCGTCCATCTTCAGCGAGCGAGCATCCGTACAGATGGACGGGGGCTCAGGATAAGATATCTGGTCGGCGCTGTCGCCTCGCAGCTCGACGGTCCTGGCTTTTTCCCAGCTTTTCACTCTTTAACTTGCATGTTCTCCCTGTGCTCGCGTGGGTCCCCTCTGGGGTGTCCGTTTTCCACGCCATCAGCACATGTATCTGAGGCCAGTTTGGCTTCGAGCTGTGGTCGGTCCCCGGGCTCGGCGCGGTGGCTGCCCGCTGCTCCTCAGGGACGTGTTAAACCCAGAGAACAGACTGTATACTGCACTGACTGTGATTACATGTGACAGTAACGGATCTTATCATGAGGCCCAGTGTGTGCAGGGCTTTTATTTCAGCCACCACACCGACTGATTTTCACCTTCAAGCAGATCACCAGGTAGACAGCCTGCTGCCGTTCGGAGCCGCCTCTGCGGGAAGGTTCCTGTGGCAGCTTTAATGTCTATGTGATTAATGTGATTATGAGATATCCCACCATGCGGCGGATAAATATAATCATCTAAACTGAAGCAATCAAACTAAATATAGACGTCGGCAGCAAGGAAGGAGCGAATGGGAACTTCCGAAATCTGAGTCGCCTATTGAGCAATGACTAATGCCACATAATTGACATATTGATTCATCTATTTGTTGCTGCTGCGTCGTCTTATTTGGTTTTGCGTGGAAGCCTGAGTTAATAATTGTTTTCCCCCCTCTCCCCCCACAGTGTGCTGTTTTGTGGTCCATAAGCGCTGTCATGAATTTGTTACCTTTTCCTGTCCGGGGGCCGACAAGGGGCCCGCCTCCGATGTAAGTAGAGAAAATGTACGCATGCACGCACGCACGCACACACACACACACACACACACATGCACACACATCTAGAACAGATCTGCTCAGCTTGCTTCATGTAAGCCTTTGCTGTTTATTTGATTCATTAGACTTTGAGGAAGCAGATCGCTGCGTTCAAGTGAAATGTTTATGTGCATGGTTAGTGAATGTTTAGCAGGGTCAGCACTGGCTGGTGGTGTTTGTGTACTTCCACATAGTTCCTGTATTGGAACAAACACACACACACACACACACACACACACAGATGTAGCCTCTTGTCCTCTCTCCTGCTGAGCTGTCAGCCCTAAATCACCCGAGGCATGTCAGTTAAGAGACAATGTGCTGCCTGGCTGCCTCAGGTTAATGAGCCGATATCTCTCTCTCACACACACACACACACACACACACACACACACACAGACACACACACACACACACACAGACACACACGCACAATATGTGAGTCAGCATGGATTTTGAAGTCATATGACTGATGTTTATGAATCTCTAACTCCTGTCTTTCTTTGTTTTTGTTGCATCATCAAAGCTGCTTCCTATTTTTGAACATCATCCAAACTCTCTCAATCAGTCCTCTCTCTCTCTCTCTCTCTCTCTCTCTCTCTCTCTCAATCATTCTTCTCTCTTTCTCTCTCTTTCCCTCAATCAGTCTTCTCTCTCTCTCTCTCTCTCTCTCTCTCTCTCTCTTTCTCTCTCTCTCAATCAGTCTTCTCTCTCTCTCTCTCAATCATTCTTCTATCTTTCTCTCTCTTTCCCTCAATCAGTCCTCTCTCTCTCTCTCTCTCTCTCTCTCTCTCTCTCTCAATCATTCTTCTCTCTTTCTCAATCATTCTTCTCTCTTTCTCTCTCTTTCCCTCAATCAGTCTTCTCTCTCTCTCTCTCTCTCAATCAGTCTTCTCTCTGTCTCTCTCTCTTTCTCTCTCTCTCTGTCTCTCTCTCTCTCTCTCAATCATTCTTCTCTCTTTCTCAATCATTCTTCTCTCTTTCTCTCTCTTTCCCTCACTCAGTCTTCTCTCTCTCTCTCAATCAGTCTTCTCTCTCTTTCTCTCTCTCTCTCTCACGATGCAGGTGCTAATTAAAGGATCAGTTCACTCAAATAGGAGAAAATGATATGATCCCCTTCGCCTCTGTTATATTGGGGCAGCCAGAAGTACAGCAATGTAGACATTTTAGGCCCCTTTGTAAATCGTAATGATGCACAACACAATATTTTCAACAGTAGTGATGTTTCAGTTCCTGTTTCAACATCACAGACCCTCTGTGCACGATCCAGGTCCATAAAGAAATGGCTGTCCCAGTTTGTTGTGACTGGCGTGCACAGAGCCGCAGTCTCAACCCCATACGACAGCTTTCAGGTGAAGCCAGGCCTTCTCACCCAGCGTCAGCACCGCTTACGGGTGAAAGGAAGCAAATCCCTGCAGCCAGGCTCCAGGATGTCGTGAGAAGCCTCCCCAGACGAATGGATGCTCAGTGGTTTTATTACGGGTATAGCACCGTGATAAGTCACATAGTTCAGGAGAGTGAAATTTTCAACAGCCACATGTGGCTGAAATGGTGTCCACATACTTTTGGCTATATAGCGTATCTCACAGCAAAAAACCCCCAAACTATCTGCAATGTTAGATAATACTAGAGGGAGGAAAGTGCAAACATGTCTTTTTCTAACTTGGGTGAACTGACCCTTTAAAGAACGGGAATAATGGGACGTGACAGCACGTGAACTTGTAACGGAGCTGTGCTGGAAACCACCTGGATTACTGAAATGTTGAACTAAGCGTCTTCTCTCTCCTCGCTGTGCTTCTGCCTCTGCAGGATCCTCGTAGTAAACACAAGTTTAAGGTCCACACTTACTCCAGCCCGACGTTCTGCGACCACTGCGGCTCCCTCCTCTATGGGCTCATTCACCAGGGCATGAAGTGCGACCGTACGTACGCCGACGTCTGTCTGAGTGTGTGATCATGTGGCAAACGTGGAAGCTCGTGCTTTGGGAGCCATGAGTAGAACAACGTACCTGCTTTATGGATCATATGCAGCCCGCCCATTTTTAGTCTTTTTATCGGTGACTTTAGCAAACTCAAGTCAAAATTTCAGTCCTTTATAAAGCAGATGCACTCGATATTATAACAATATGAGTTTCAGCTCCTTTTTTTTATCTGTCCGACCTCCGTTTTACTGTTTCAGTTCGTTCTCGCTGCTCTCTTAGCTGTAGTTGCTTTCATCAACAAAAATTATGACTAAATATCATCGTCAACGAACCTTTATCACGTGACGAAAACGAGATGAGACGCAACGCAAATGCTGGTCATGTGATGATAACTATAACGAAATATATAATGCAATATCGTTGACGAATAAAAACGAGACTAAATGCGTTGTTATTATTATTTTGCAGTATTTCTGTTTCCCGTGTCTCACTTCGGGGCTGCATCAGGCATTAGTTCCCACTCGCGGCGTTTTTTAGAAGATGCAGCTGCTGTAGGTTAGCGTTAACGACAGACAGCTGACACAGAGAACCGGCCATCGGTGCCGTGCTTGGTAAAATAAATATGTTGTAAACTCAAATCAGAGCGTCTTCGTGTCTGGAATGGATGTGTTCTTGAGTCTATAAGATAACAATAATATAATAATAAGACAACCTTGTTTGAACTGTGAAATGGGTTTGACTACAAGAAAATTTTGGTTTCACCTATACTACGAGGTATTTATACTATATTGATTGGGTTAAATAGAATTGCATTACTAAAAAGTGACTAAAATGCAATTTTCATTGACTAAAACTCGACTAAAATGTCATCAGTTTTCGTCGACTAAAACTAGACGAAAATAGTCGAGGATAATTCTGACTAAAATGAGACTAAATGCTCAGACTTTTAGTCGACTGAAACTTGACTAGACTAAAAAGAGTACGAACGTGACTAAAAGTAATAAAGACTAAAATGACGGCTTGACACAAAGACTAGACTAGGACTAAAATTAAAACAGGCCGTCAAAAACAACACTACTCTTAGCGTCATTTGCGGCAGAATCTAAAAACCAACCATGCATTACCTGCTCGGCACCTAACAGCAGGCAAAGTTAGCAACTAGCTGCTGAATGCAATGAAGCATTTAGCAGCCAAAGAGCCAGATCTATCAGCGAGGAGTTGATGGAGACCAAAAACAGAGAGAATATTAGCCGAAGTGGCCGAAAAGAAGTTAATGCAGGTTTAACTGTATAACTTTCAAACTCTTCACTCGTTCACATATTGACAAACTTTATAGATTTAGAGCTTAAATATTCTCTTTAGTGATTTGCCTTTGGATAACGTGTGAAGGATGTCTAGTCAAGAGACAGTGAAACAAATTTAGCCCTTTTTTGGCCTCTTTTAAGCTGTTGATCCAAACATCAGTATGCAATATGTGGAAGTGACGTTACCCAACACGTTTTCATTGTGAGAGCTTTCATTCTTTCACTCTCACTTTGCCAAGCATCAAGGACGCCGGTCAGAAAACAGACAAACGGCTGCCACACGTACCGCTTTCGTAATCCACGTACTGCTGCTGATATGTGGACCGCAGCTCAGCTAAAACCTTTAAATGAATTAAGATAATAATTTAGAATAATGGGCCTGCTCGTGAGTCATAAGTGAACATATATTATCAGCTTAACGCCCGACACTGAGAGATATTATCAGCTTCGCTCAGCGATGACTGAATAGTTTTTACATTCATGCTGTTGTGTCACATTTCTGATCTTTATCTTATTGCTGGCAACAAAGACACAAACAGGAAGTGGGCTACATGTCTGCTATGCTTTCTCCAGCCCTGACGAGCTTTACTGCGGCAGCAGACAGTTCCTCATTGTATCTGTGTGTGAGATAGACTTTGACTTTGCAGCTGTTTGTACATGTTTATATTTAGTCACTAGAAAAGGAAAAGAAAATGAGGGGATGGCTTCGTTCCTCCTGAAAAAAGCTTATTTAACACAATTCACAAAGGTGTTGTTGGATTGTGTATTAATCCTCATAAGCAAACAGCACATGACAAAAAGCTGTGTGTTCAGTTTTCACACTAAATAGTGGAAATGCAGACATGTTCAACTTAATCTTAAGTAACGCTTTCTATTAAGGTACATATATTCATCAACTTGTTGCTTGTTAGCATGCATTTTAGCAGCATATTGGCTCTTCATGAGTCATTATAAAGCGCTTTTTAACAGCTTCCTTACTTACTATCAGCAAGGAGTAATTAATGAGTTGTTAAGGGAAATTTGTTTATTAACTTTCAAACAGGAGCCGCAGCTCAGCGTGCTTCACAGGAAAGAAATCACATGCACCAAATGAGTGTTTTACATAGAGGAGACAGAATGGACGTAAAACAGATAAAAAAAATGAATGTAAAATAAGATGAAAGTAAAAATAGAGATAAAACCACACAATAAAATATTACAATCAAAAAAATAGAGAAGAATTAGGATAAAAAAATCTGAAGAAATCAATTAGGACGAAGCTCTAAATGAGCTCTTCGTCGCTCTCTGCTTTCTGTGGTTCTCAGACACGACAGAATCTTTTTGCTTCTCTGCAGATACTGATTCACCACAGGTCTCGATTATGCCGTGGCAGGCGTTTCGCAGCCGCCTCAGAACGACTTCTCATGGATGTAATCGCGCTGCAGGTTTTATCTGCCTGCAGGGCACAACCCAGCGCTGCCCCGCAGACCACCGTACTCACAAGGCTTTATTCACCCTGAGTGGAACAAGGCTGAAAATATAAATAAGCATCAAATCACAGCATAAAATAAGAAAATATCGGTGAAATAGATTACATAGAATGCATAAAATCAAGTAAAATACAACATTTTAAAAGAAGTGCAGCAGTGCATAAGCGAGAGGCAAAGCACAAAAGTTTCAGACTTGTATCAGGAGCCAATAGATAGTCAAAGGCTGAAGTGAAGACAGAAGTTTTTAGCTTTGCTTCCCTGATATCTGTAGGTTTGTTCCAGAGCTTTGGGGCGTAATGGACAAAGGCTGCATCCCCAGTTTTCTCTGGACTGTTGCTGGAAACCTCCAGTAGACCAGCAGCAGATGATCACAGCGCTCTTGAAGGCAAATAATAAACAAGGAAGTTGGCGATGTAAATGAACGGCCAAGTAGTTGTAATGACTTTATAATGACTGATAAAGAGTCAGTATGCCACTAACAAGAAACCAGTAAATGCTGGTGAATGGTGAATATGTGTCCCTTGACATAAAGTGTTCTTCAGCAGTGAGCTGAGATGTGAAGCCTCTCAGGTCCAGTCCCTCGCTCCTAACTTTCCATCGACCGGCTTTGTCTTGGAGGGACCTGAAACAGGGCGACAACTTGTTCTGCCGCATCAAACACTTGTTTGTTTCTGGGTCATCCCTCTCGAGAGTGAAGTAAGGTTTTAATGGAAAATGCAGCTGAGTGCAGCCGGAGAGCAGTGTAAGGATACAGAAACGAATGTCACGTTCAGGTGCGCTGACAAGAGGCTGTCATGGAACAGAAAACACAGCAAATGATTGCTCACTCACTGTCCACCTCTGCACCACCTGTGGAGTGGAGGAAGATGTGGAGCATCAGAGCAGTCTGACATCTAGTGGACAAACTCAGAAATTACATGAAGAGTGCCTTCTTTAGTGCTCATAAAGAAACGCACTGTTATCTGGTTGCCTGTGTCGCTCTACTCAGTGCAGATTGATCTGAGATTTAATTGTTCACTTACCTTTGCTGTCCAAATTGTGTGTTACTTAACATTTAAGTGTCAAACTTTACCACACGACATGTCCTCGAGTCTTCACGGAATCCACGCTGGTGTCCATCACAGCAGGTCCTTGAGTTTGAGTTTCAAAACGGATCCTGAAACCAAAAGCGGGATGCGGTTGTGTTTTTTGGGAACCTTGAAGACGAGTCTGAGATGAGACAAAAATGCACGAGGAAACACGCAAAGATCTGCTGGTGTTTCGTTTTTGACCCTTTAATCTGTCTCTCGCGAGCCCCCAAATCACAGAATGGAGGGTGTCATATGTTGCGCATATTTGTGATTTAAATGAAATGAACTTGTGTGTGTTTGTGTGTGTGTGTGTGTGTGTGTGTGCGTGTGTGCATGTGTGCTTTCAGACTGTATGATGAACATCCACAAGCGGTGTGTCGCCAACGTCCCCAGTCTGTGCGGGACAGATCACACCGAGAGGAGAGGACGCATCCACATCTCTGCCCAGATCGCTGAGGACACGCTCACCGTCACCAGTGAGTGCACTGTCCTCCTGTCAGCCTCACACACACACACACACACACACACACGCTGAGTGCCTCTGAAACCTCTCTATCAGCCCAAGACTAAAACTGGAAAGTCCATTAGTCGATCAATGATCCAACGATTGACCCACATCGCCGCTGGGACATGCGTCCACGTGCCAGCTCTCTCTCCCTCAGACAGCTGTGGATTGATTATGGAACAGAAACTAAACTGTTGTTAAGTGTTGTCAAATGTAGCCGGAGTTATTTAGGGCAGGCCAGAACGGGACTGACACTTACGGGTCCACGTCCCGCTGTCCTCTGGAAAGGACAAACTCCAGACTTCGACACCAAACAGTCTAAAAGTGTGTATTATCTTGGGATGCTTTCTTCTCCTCCTGACAGTTTTTTTTAAATCACGTCCTCTTGCAGTCAAAGAGGCTAAAAACCTGGTGCCCATGGACCCCAACGGCCTGTCAGACCCCTACGTCAAGCTCAAGCTGATCCCAGATCCCAAGAGTGAGAGCAAGCAGAAGACCAAGACCATCAAATGTTGCCTCAACCCCACCTGGAATGAGACCTTCACCTTGTGAGACCCCTCCCTATTCTTGCGCCACGTCTCGGATGAGCTCTGAGGCTTCGCACGCTTGTTTGGTTCGGCATTGTTGGGTGTTTGGTTTCCAGTTTTGGCCCCATTTTCAGTCACAAAAGCAGAACGCTGACTGGCGCTCATGCGACTGACCCTGTCCCCATTCTTTTCCCTGTTTTTGCTTCTAGCTAATCTGGGTTGCTGCGCCTGCTAGGAAAGGCACAGGCATGGAAAAGTGTCATTTGCTGAGATGTTTACTGGTTTAAATGGAGACATGAGGGGACGTAGATTTGAAATGAAATTGAGATCTAGCATTTGATTTTAACTGATTTGATGAACATCCTTCATCTGGTCTTTCGTCTGACTGTCCTCTGCTTTATTCTCTAATTTCTTAGCTGCCTAAAAGAAAGTGACAAGGACCGCCGTCTGTCAGTGGAGGTCTGGGACTGGGATTTGACTAGCAGGAACGACTTCATGGGATCCCTGTCCTTTGGGATCTCAGAGCTACAGAAACAAGGGGTGGACGGATGGTAAGATGCCACGACGAGGAGAGGAGATGGTGGATAAGTGGGAAACTTACACAGGTGTAGACAGAAATGACAAAGGCTGTGAATATTTAAGGGATTTGTTCACAGTCTGGTTATAATCCTGGATTTGATGTGACATTGCTGTGTTTTTATACTGGGTTTTAGGTTTAAGCTGCTGTCTCAGGAGGAAGGAGAATACTTTAATGTCCCTGTCCAGCCGGAAGGAGAGGAAGGTAACGAGGAGCTGCGACAAAAATTTGAGGTGAGAAATGCAAAATGATAACAAGTTTATGCCGTTTTTTTTTTTAGGTTTATTGATTCTGATGTTGTTCCTTCTCCCTCCAGAGGGCGAGGGTGGGTCCAGGGAAGCCCACAGACTCTTCTTCCTCCTCCACGGTGTGCAAGTATGACAGCAACGGCAATCAGGACCGGGTCAAGCTCTCGGACTTCAACTTCATCATGGTTTTGGGCAAGGGCAGCTTCGGCAAGGTGATGCACATTCATGGACACGTGTTCATGTGTTCGCTTTGGGAAATGAGAGGCGGGCTGGAAGACAGAGTTAACACGGCCAAGCTCGTTTCTTTCCTTTTTCTGACTCCCTTCAGGTGATGCTGGCTGAGAGGAAGGGCACAGACGAGTTGTACGCCATCAAAATCCTGAAGAAGGACGTGGTGATCCAGGACGATGATGTGGAGTGCACCATGGTGGAGAAGAGGGTCCTCGCTCTGTCTGGGAAACCGCCTTTCCTCACTCAGCTGCACTCCTGTTTCCAAACCATGGTACCGCACAACATGCTGCATTAACACACATGGCGGCACACAGCTTCTCCTCTCCCTCCTTACCTCTCCCTCTTTGTCTTCTAGGACCGACTGTATTTCGTCATGGAGTATATAAATGGAGGAGACCTTATGTACCAGATCCAGCAGGTCGGCAAGTTCAAGGAGCCTCACGCTGTGTGAGTACTCAGAGACTCAGAGCAGCTGAACACTGGGGCGTTTTATGCAGCGATGACAACATTTTCACACCTGCAAAACTCTGCTGTCGCTCAGAGTTTGTTGTAATTTAACTTCTTTTTGCTCTGCTCCTCTGTGCTTTGTCAGTGGCGGTGATGTCTGATTATTTTGGGCCGATCTGAGTGCAAAAAAAAATCATGAAAGATGTCCTAATTCAGTACGAGATGAAGCCTTATCAAAGAACAAGGGATTGATTGGTTGAAATTCTTTATTGGTCATTAATACATAAGTGGCCCCTCCAGCCAGAGATGCCCAGATACAGAAAACGCCAAAGGATAAATCCCAAGAAAATGGACAATGATGCTAATAATATATTCCAGTGTGCAGTTAAAGTGCTTTAATGCCTGGAACATCCTCCTAACAAAAAATCAATAATCCTCCAATCACAATATACAGCATACAACAAACAATGAAATGAATCCGTACATTCATAACAGTAAACAATGCAGATAAACTGCTGTACACTTAATAACTGCTGCTCCATGCTGCTCATTTCGGAGGGCAAACGACTTGGAGCTAACTGTGGTTAATCATCAGGATCGAGATGATACACAATGTTTTATTAGTCATGCTGGTGATAACAGTGCTGATATTTTCTTAAGTATTCAGGGTACTAAAATTAAAATTCACATTCACATTAACATAACCTCAGATGTGCTTCAAACTTATGAAAACAGAAAAACGTGACGCAGTTTTCATAAAAGTGCCACAAAATGTTTGCTTTTATTCACAAAGTCATCCATCTTTAACGCACGCCGTGCTGTGTATCCTGGTCCAGATCCGGTTAGAAGCTGATTTTTTAATTTTATTTGTCTGTATTTCAGGTTCTATGCTGCAGAGATTGCCATTGGACTCTTCTTCCTTCACTCCAAAGGCATCGTGTATCGGTGAGTCAGTTAGTGAATCAGCTCGAGTCTGAGTGTGCACTTAACAACCATTACAGAACGCATGTGTAAGCAAAACGTGTGTGTGTGTGTGTTTTCAGGGATCTAAAGCTGGACAACGTGATGCTGGACTCTGAAGGCCATATAAAGATAGCCGACTTTGGCATGTGCAAAGAAAACATGTTCGATGGAATTACTACAAAGACTTTTTGTGGAACACCAGATTACATTGCTCCAGAGGTGTGTTCTATGTGCTGATTGGTGCTTTTTTTTTTTACGCATTTTGTAACTCATGTATGAGACTCATGACCCGTTGTCTCCTGTAGATCATAGCTTATCAGCCTTATGGCAAGTCTGTGGACTGGTGGGCCTTCGGAGTCCTGCTCTATGAAATGCTTGCTGGACAGGTTCGTACGCATTACTTCTTACGTTTTCAACACCCGATTGTGACAAGAACTGATAATGGTGAACGATGTTTGTGCCCATCCAGCCGCCTTTTGACGGGGAGGATGAAGATGAGCTGTTCCAGTCGATCATGGAGCATCATGTCTCTTACCCTAAATCCATGTCCAAAGAAGCTGTTGCTATCTGCAAGGGGGTGAGGTCACATGATCAAATGCACGTACAGACAGACTCAGTCGTAGTTTGACCCCTAAACCTTCTCTTTATTCACTCTGAACACCAGAGATTACGCCCACATCAAGGGCTCTTAGTTTGGAGTGAAAGTGTGTCAGAGTAACTCAAACGCTCAGGCTACACCTGAGCTGACTAATCAGTCTCCGCTACCCCAAACCAAAAGTGCCACACGATGGAGGAAACACTATCAATTTGAGCTCCATCTTGCTGCTTTGTAGCTTTGTAGCTACGCTTTCAAAACTCAGCCTTTTCCTAGTGGGTTTGTAAGTAAACCCTCACCTTATGCATCTGTCTGTGATTTTAGCTCATGACCAAGCACCCAGGTAAGCGTCTGGGCTGTGGTCCAGAGGGGGAGCGAGACATCAAGGAGCACGCCTTCTTCCGCTATATAGACTGGGAAAAACTGGAGAATAAAGAGGTCCAGCCGCCTTTCAAACCTAAAGCTGTGAGTATATTACACACACACACACACACACACACACACACACACACACACACACACACACACACACACACACACACACACTGTTCAGCTGTTGAACGTCACCTGAACTTCACTGCTCACCTTAGAATTTAGTCGCGCTCAGAAAGGGAATAACGTACTTAGTGAAACTTTCCAGGTAAGTTATAGAAAAGAGTAGATCGCTCATCCCCCGAACCCAACCATCACCTGCCATTGTTCACTACTCTGACAAATGCACAGCTGAGATTTGTGAGTGTAGTCACCAATGATGAAGCTGAGATGTCACTGGCTCACATGCGGACCAATGGAAATCCACAGTTTCGGCTGTGAGTGATTTGATTGGTTGATGCCATGTTTTAGTTGTATTTCTCTTTTTTCTCTTTGTCGTTTGTTGTTGTCCTTTTTTTCTCCACATCCCTCATCAAACTCACTCCATCCTCCCCCCATCTCTTTCTCTCTTCGTGTCTCTCTCCTCTCCACGGCAGTGTGGGCGTGATGCGGAGAACTTTGATCGCTTTTTCACGCGCCACCCCCCAGAGCTGACCCCCCCAGATCAGGAGCTTATAGCCAACCTGGACCAGGAAGAATTCCAAGGCTTCTCATTTGTTAACCCTGAGTACCCTCACACAATTCACTGACCATGCCACATATCACTGGGCTGCACTAGTAATCCCCCACACCTCAGAAACATGCATTAATAAAAAAAAAAAAAAAATCACCATGATGTCATATCCAGGCGACATTCGGCAGCAAGGTGAAATAAAGGAATAGTTCAAGATTTTGGGAAATACGCTTATATTCTTTGGGTTGGACTTAGATGAGAAGATTGATATCCGTCTCATGTTTGTGCATAAAGTACAAAGCTGGAGTCCGAAGGCAATTAGCCTAGCTTAGCATAAAGACTAGAAGCAAAGGGAAAGTGCTAGCCTGGCTCTCTCCATGAAAGGTATGCCTACTTGCAACACTCAGCATGTTGTATGTAGTTTGTTTAATGAGTACACAAGCAGGGCTATAAAAAGGACCATAAAAAACTAATAAACAACCACAATAACCTGCAAGGTAAGAGTCACATGACAGACCGAGACAGTAAACTAGTTATTGCTAGCATTGCTAGCTTGTCGTCTAGTAGCATAAGAAGCCTATTGATAATGAAGGACATAAAACTGCCCGTAAAAAGTAACACTCTCCACAGCAAAGGGAAAATTCTGTAAAGCCTGTTAATCAGCCAGTTTATTTTGTCTGTTTCACAAAGCAGCAGCCTACCTTATCACTGTGATTTGAATGTAGTCAAGAAAAAAGAAGAATTCCCATCATCCTCAGCTGTATTTTGTTGTCAGAATTAAAAAACATTAGCATGCTAACATGCTAAACTAAGTTGGTGAACATGGTCAACATTATACCTGCTAAACATCAGCATGGTAACATTGTCATTTTGAGCATATTAGCATGCTGACTTTAGCATTTAGCTTAGAGCACCACTGTGCCTATGTACAGCCTCACAGAGCCGCTAGCATGACTGTAGATTCTTAGTCTTGTTGTCAGATTTCTGTCTATTTCTTTAATGTGAGGGTCTGTTGCCTCTCAAAAGACTACCACCACCTCAGAGCTCACACAGCTATAGCAGTCAGCCAACAGTAAGCATGCTAACAGATTAGCACACCAGCAGTAGTCTAGTTTGGCTACCCCCATCAGTCACATGAACCTCGCCTTGTGGGACATTGTGATTGCTTGACATGTTGTTTTTACATTTCTCTTTATTAAACAAATAAGATATAAAGTCTTAATTAGTCAACTTAAATTCTGCTGTATTGTTTGAGGAGAGCCACGCTAGCTGTTTCCCCTGGCTTCCAGTCTTTATGTTAAGCTAAGCTAATCGCCTCCTGGCTCCAGCTCTGCACCTGATGTACAGACAAAAGAGTGAAATCAATCCTCTCAACTAACTCTCAGCAAGAAATTGAATAAGCGTAATCTCTCAAAGTGACGATTTCTTTCAATAACGCTCAGATGGAAATGCAGACGTGCTCAAATGCTAACAATCAGGAGAAATAACCAGATATTCATGTGTCAAGTTGCCTGTAGGAGACCAGTCCTGTTTCCAGCGGTGACACTGTTTTCAGTTTACTTTGGTTTAGCATGTCATGTTGCGCTGCTGCTCTCATATCAGCTCTACTGGCTGTATTTCTATCTTTAGTGCAGAAATTTTGCTCCTGAATGCTGCCCGGCTGCTCACACCAGTAGGTTCATGTTGGTGTCCGACCTCAGGGCTGGCCTGAACCTACTCTGTCTCTCTGTGTCACCCTCCCTGTAATTGCATATTGACTATGACGACCTATCAGTAATATTGATAAGTGTACTATGATCACATATTGGTAATCATACAGTGTAAGTGAAAGATTACCAATTGCTTTGCTATGATTGTTTGAATACTAATCAGTTTCCTGATGTTTACTTTACTTTTGTCTATAGGACCAAATACTTCTACACTTTCTGTTCAGTCAGTGTTGTGGTGAGCTTATCTGAAAATTTTTGCTGATCTCATTTTTAGCCAGTCGGAGGATAGAAGTCTTTATACGTACATGCAGTCTGCAAGAGTCTCCGTCAGCTTAGTGGTTTTTGACTGAGAGCTCATTACTTCTCTCTTGATTTCATTACTGAAAACATTCACCACATTGCACTGTGTTTCTAACCACAGAGGGCATATCTTCTTAGCTCGTAAACAACAATTATGGAGGTTTTTACGTAGGACGGAGCCCCCGTCAAGTCTTGTGAAGCTGGTAGTTTTGTTAGCTTACAGAAACAGGATGTCCAAAAGTGCCAAAATAGGGTTCAGACTCATGAGGATGTGGAAAGATATTGTCCTCAATAACTGTGATGAAGGGCAGCCATCTTGTGCCATTTTGCAGTACATGTATAATTATTAGAATATGCATTATATCTTATCTGTTCTCCAACAATACAATACCCTTGGAAAGTCATTTTCTTGTATAAAATGAATTGTCTGAGAAGACGTGTTTCATTGTGGGGCAGGTTGTATTATCCTTTTGTAACTGTGTAAAGATGCAGATTAGTAACAATGTGTCAAATCTTGTTCTTTGAGCTAGTATCAAAAAGGGAGGCGGCACCATGGTGACAGTGCAGATGTGTGTCTGTTAAAGATGTTCGCCGATAAAAACGATGATTCTGCTAGGGGTTAAAAAGCGAGTGCTTATTGTGATGATGGTAATGGTGACAGATCAATGGCGACATAATGAGAGATATGACAGAAAATATATATATTGAGTTCTATATCAGAGAGATATTTGGATAGATTGTTGTTGTGTAGATTGGATGAGAGAGATGCTTCTGTGGATTGTGTAATTGTCCTGTATGACTGGAAACTGATAATATACTCACTGGTGCCTACCAGACTCCCTCTGCTGTGTCTGCCTTGTTACTGCTGCTACACCCAAAATGGTACCACTTTAAAGAAAAAGCTCAACATGTTGGGACATAAGTTTGTTTGGTTTGAGTTCGATGAGAAGATTAATTACGGGTGAAAGAGTTAGCCCAGCTCTGTCCAGAGGTATTAAAGAAAATCCAGCTCCTGGAAAGCACACTAATTAGCGCGGTATGTTTTATTTGTTTAATTTGTTCAAAACACTGAAGCAACAAAAAATTTGAGTTTGATGTATTTGCTGGACTATTTCTTAGCTAGACTAGCTGCTTCTCTCTGCTGTCAGTCTTGATGCTAAGATAAGCTAACCGTCTCCTGGCTGTAGCCTCATATTTAATAAGCAGACATGAGAGTGCAAGAAAGCCAATACATGTATTTTCTAAAATGTATAAGCGGTATATAAGCACTTAATAAGAAGCTTAAAACACACTACAATGCAGCTGTAAGCAGATATCAGGACGTTTTTAAGTGTTTGTAAATGAGTTAGCAGCAGATAAAAGTCTCCTGTGAAGCATCCATAACTGGTGTGTCAGCCATTGACTGTCTTTTCTATAACCAACTGGTGTCCACTGCAGCACTCTATTGGAAATTAAAACCTTTTGCTAAGTTAAAGTTAAGTTAAATAATGATTCTTTTGTGCAAAACGGTCCCTGAACGTGACATGAAATCCATGCATTACCTTGAAATCATTCTGTTTCAATTGGTAACACTTTATATTTAGCATTAAGCATTTTATATTAGCATGCATATTCGTAGCTTATTGGCTCTATTTGTCGTAAAACACTTATTCTGCATGACCATATTCTACAATTATGAGGTCATTCACTAAGAGTTTTCCGTAATTACTGCTGATTGATAGTAAGTCAGGAAGTTGTTGTATGTGAATTATGATCTTGGAAAACATTGATATATATTTGTTATATATGATTACTGTATTTTATATTGTGGTATTAATGATTATATGTCATTTATGGATGCTTCACAGGACTTAAACATATTGTTAAATACATTAATTTAAGCACTTTTACACCAAAGCTCCTATATCTGCTTACAGAAAACTATGTTATGGTGCATCATCGACCATTTATTAATTACGCACTGCATACACAAAGCTGCAAAAGGGGGTTAAAATAAAATGTCATCAACAAAACAAACACACTGCAGAGATCAAATTTTCAGTGTCACGCCTGCCTCGTACACAAACGTGAGCTGAGTTAGTGGAGAATTCGTGGACCAGAGGTAGAGGGGGCAAAGTTTGCAGCCCCTCCTCATTTCAGCTGGAAGCCCTGTGATGAGACAAAAGGAGGAGGTAGGAAACTAAACGCTTTGTGTGTGTGTGTGCGATACATGTGTCTTGCCTGGGGCTCACTGCTTCACTTCCCTGTGTGAAATCCTTTCCGGTTGTGGTTTGGTCTCCAGCTGGTCTGTTTTTATCGATCCCTCTGTACTGGAACATTTCCTCTCTCTGGCTTTGGAAGTTTGTCTTGGATCTTCCTGCATCTGTGCTGTTGAAATGTTTCGGTGGGTCGTTTTCATCCTTTGACTGTGTTTCTTGGGTTTGTCGGCAGGATGTGTTTGTTTCTTGTCGACTTGCCCCCCCAGTCCTGTATGGAATCAGTGGTGTGTTTTGCTGAGTCTATATTGCTTGTGATGTGACCATTTACAGATGATCAGAGGTGTGGACTAGACCGTGCTTAGACTTGACAAAATCAAAAGACACTGCAACTCAATTTAGAATGAACACTGATGACTCATGACTGACTAGAAAGCTGGACGCAAGAATTTTGGTTTAAAACATTCAAATATGTACAAAAATTATCACCAGATAACACTTTTGTTTGTCAAAGACATATATTGTGCTGCAGAGACATCTGACAGATCTCTGTCTACACGGCTAGCTGTGGCCCAGTTTGTCTCGTAATACTGCTTTTTACCTCAAGAGGCAATAGTGCGACCGTAACGCCCCTCATAGTTCCAGCTGGGCGACGTATGAGTGGTGAGTTTGCTACTTTTCACAAGCTCTCTCAACTTTTCTAGTCTGATAAAAAGCAAAATAAACTCAAACATATATAACTGTTCATCGTCTGAATAAAAGTTTACTGAACAAAGACAAGCCGAACTGCCAAGTTAACTAATCATATAACACTCTTCATTCAGACTTGACAGAAACAAAACAAGATTCACCAAAACCGTCACCAGACACCAATGCTGGTTTGGTCGAAATAAACCTTTAATTGACAAAGTTAGATGGGAAATCCCTGCTGCTAATGCCGGACCTGTTTTGGACTCAAAGCTTAACATTGAGACTTGTTGGTCTTGACTTCATAGACTTCCTTGTGACCTATAAAACAACTTTGTCCCACCTCTGCAGATTATTAAAATGTGTCTTTCCATGTGCTGAAACAATGAACCTCCCTAGCGTCTTTCTCAACCCTTCATCTTTGTGCTTCTATTGTTGTCAAGCTTCTTCTTTCCAAACTTCCCGTTTAACGCTGTACAAACTCACTCGAACTGTATTTTTCTAACTCGTTCTCTCTCCTCCTGTTCTCTCTGTGGCAGAAATCTCGCCGTGACGTTGGAAACTTCGACAAAGAGTTCACCAAGATGGTGGTAGAGCTGACGCCCACAGACAAGCTCTTCATCATGAATCTGGACCAGAACGAGTTTCAAGGCTTCTCCTACACCAACCCCGAGTTCATCATACAAGTCTGAGTAGTTCCTGTTGGATAGACGCAGCCTGGACAAGACTTTAGTCCACCCCTTACAGCCCAGTTACGTTTATCGAAGTCTCATCCATCTCATTGCACCAGTGGATTCAAACCACTGAAGCTAAAGCCACAGCATCTCATTCAGACTAAACCCACACCAGCATCTAAACTGGACAACAAGCATTAACCGCCACCCTTGTTACATACTCACACCTACAAACACACAAGCAGCAGAATACAAAGTACAAACTGCAAATGGCTTTAGCTGCTGGTTGATTGACAGCAGTGCTGAGTTTGACCAGTCACCACAGACCAGTAACAGGCCAGTTTCCAGTAAACTCCAGGCGTGTGCAGTATTCACAGTACCTTGTGGTAAAGCTGGTCAATGCAAAGGCCGGCGATCAAGAGTTGTAGTGAATGTCTAACTGTATGTGTGCGCTCTATCGATCGGCACCAGTGTGTTTGTTTACTGGATTTCCTTCTCTTCGACCTATAAAAGTTGCGTCATGAACATTCCATGATCAATATGTCATGTATGTGCTCGCACACACACACACACAAACTTGTACTTCTATCTTTGTGAGGACCGTCATTGACATATGCATTCCCCAGCCCCTTACCCAAATTTAACCTAACCCTTAAAACAAAGTCTTAACCTTCAACAAGCCCTTTGAAGTTCGGTTCAAAAGTGACGGACCAGCCAAAAATGTCCTCACTCGCACTCGTGGTCCTCACTATGTAGCAAGTACAAGTACACACACACACATTTGTGCAGACTGCAGTTTGAAGGGAAGGAATGTTTTGAATGATTAAGTCCTGATTTCTAACCTCATGTCTAAGTTAGTCCTGAACTTAGTCTTAAGCACGTCTCGTCTTCCAAATTGATGCAAAAAAAAAGAAAAAAGAAAAAAAAGAGAAATCCCCAAAATGCCTGTTTGGCAGTGATATTTAAAAATGTCTCTGTCTTTTTTCCTCTTGCTTAGTCTCTCTCTTTTCTCTATGGCACTGTGTATGCAGTGGGTTAGTGCTGTGTAGGCCTATACAGTCTTTGTGGTGCAGCTCCTCTATGCATGCCATATTTGTTGGTACAGTAGTTCCTTAAGGTTTGCTTGTGACACCACGGAGGAGAAAAACCCCCCGTGTGTCGAACTTATCGATGCAAGTGAGTTCTGAAATACCCATGCTCAAATCAAGTTTTCGTTTCCACTCCGAATGCTGTGTCTCTAATTGTGTCAAAATGTGCGTGGCTAAAGAGTTTGCTTCACAAAACACGGAGCAAAGACTGCTTTGCCGTCCTTCACGAGAAAATATGAGATTCTGTGAAATGAACATATAAAGTAGATGTAATAATTCTGTATGACTTGTGTTTCGGTGTATGTGTAAATAGGAATGAGCTAGAAGTGGTTTTCATGTTATCCTGCACTGTTCCTCACAGCGCCATCTCTGTCTCTCTCTGCACTTTATCCCCGCCGGCCCTCTCAGCTGTCGCTTTTTACTTTGTTTTCCCATTTTTAGCTCTCCCCTTCTCCTCTTCCTCCTCCTCTTCCCCTTCTCCTCTTCCTCAAATCTTCATTTGATCTCTGTTCTTTCTTGCTTCCTTCTCCAGCCCTCCCCTGTCTGCAGCTAAGACTCACGGTACATTTGAAGGGGAAGGAACTGGGAAATGAGATCAGTGAGGGGAGAGGGAGAGGGGAGAATAAAGTGTTTACTATGCAAAATGCAGGAGGAGGAGAAGACGAGGATGAGGAGAAGAGGGCAACTTTTTTAAAGCAACCTGAAGACATTGTGTAACAGGACAGTATACGTGTGTTGCATGCGCCGTCTTTACCTGCGCGTGAGAGACACTTACAGTATGATACCTTCATTAAAGTGAATTATCATAATACCATTTCAGTAACTCTGGCTCTTGTGTTTCACTGGGTTGTACATTACACATCGGAGGTATTATAGTTTTGTATTTTTCATTAGTTTTATCTTTAATTTTTGTTTTCAGTTTTGGATAGTTTCCAGGGTGGGTTTGCTCCTTTCAGATTAGTTTTAATTGTTTAAAAATGTTCAGTTAATTTGAGTTTTTATTAGCTTCAGTGTTGGTTTTAGGTTTTTTATAATACTATGGGAGAGTTACAATACAAACACAGCATTTTGTGAAGACACCAGTGCATTTTTTTATTTGTCCATTGACTGTTTACTCAAATGTTTCCGCTCTACTTGTGAGATTTATTGTTCTCTTTCATGGGTCTCAATCTGTGGTTGAGTTTTTAGATCTCTGTTTTATATTAAAGTATCAAGAAAAGTCAAGTTTAAACACGAATGAATGAAAAGGGGTCAAAACAACGACAACATCTAGTGTAGCTCAGATATTTGGGACATAACTGCTGGCTTTGAACAGTGAAAACGTGACAATGGAAGTAGAAAGAATCTAATTTAATGTATTGGAAAGATAGAAATATGTTAATATTTCAGAAATATAATTCTGCATTTGGTTTTTTTAAATAATAGGATTTTCTTTTTAATGACTTCGGCTTCTTCACTCATGCCACTCACTTTATATTCAAAGACTTAAATATTGATATTCTCATTTATTCTCTTATTTGTTGGTCTGAAGGTGCATGTATGCTCCTGGGACAGCTTCCCTCCCATCTGCTGCTGGACAGAATCCTGATGAGTATATTAATATGAAGGACATGAAGTGAATTAAAAGCTATGATATCAGCAAAAAGTAATGTCCTCAGAAATCAGTATTTCTGGATGTACTTTCTTTAAAGTGTTCAAAAAAAATCCAATATGTTATCAACCTCATTCACATGTGTGGATGAGCAAAAATATTAGAAACCCCTGACAAGGTGATGCCACATGGAAAATAAGATTTTACATTGAGAACAAGATAAACTCCTCAGATATTTGTTTATTTTCCTCCTGATGTTCTTCAGCTTGTCTAAAATTGTGAAAATGTGTACATTTTGGATGCAAGACAACATAACTGAGTACTTAACGAGTACTTTTACTTTGGATACACTATACCAGGCTATACTTGTTGACTTGTAGTAAAAATAAATTGCAGGACTTAACCTACAGTACAGTGTTTTTTATGTGATTTTGCACATTTTGCACCGGTTAGACTAATGGGTGTTTCAGTTTGATTAATTCACCTTAAGACCACTAAACTTTGTCCTTTTTCTGTCCAGCTGCCAAAATCCAGATGGGAGAAGCTCTGAGTTGATCAAAATGTTAAAATGTGATTCACAAGTGATTTAATGATTTTTCTTTTGCCCAGGATTTTGCCTATAAGGCATTCCAGCTTCACTTGACTGCCCTCTTGGTGGGGGTCGTCATTGTACTGCAGACACCAGTCAGGGCTGGAAAAACTCATTTTCTGGCAAATAACAAAATAAAAACTCAGTTTAGCTATTTTCATTTGCAGATAATTCTCAGAAAAAAATTCTGCAGTGATAAACTTTTCATTGTGAAGAAGAAATAAAACATTAAACATACCTCCATGCACACATAGAATTTAAAGGCTCTCTGCAGACACTGGGAATGGTAACTTGACTTTTTTGGCACATTTTAAAATAACATAGTAGTAATATTTATCAGAAAGTACAAGATCTCTATCTATTTGAAATTCTACAGTAGGTGATTATTGGCTTGGTGCATTATATTTTCTAACATTGTTATAGACATCGTGATAGATAGTTTACTCAGAATTAAACTCCTGAAAACAAACCTCCACCCTCGAGTTCACTGCTGTGCTGCTGTGGTTCATGGTGCTGAACAGCACTGACGACTGATCCAGGTTACAGGTTTTCCTCAGTTTATATGCCCAGTGACAGGAACACACACACACACACACACACACACACACACACACACACACACACACACACACACACACACACACACACTGGAAGGCGGGATCATCCTGCAGTCAGCACCATACAGAGTTGAGCTTCAACAAACTGGAAAGGCTCCATAATAGCGCTGCTGTCGCTTTTTCCTCCCAACAACTTTTTTCTTTTATCGAAGATTTAATTTAGTTTTGTTTTTGTTTTGTTTTTTTCCCACGGGCGCGCCTCTGTTTGTTCTTTGTTTCTGTTTCTTCAGTTGTATTACTGAGTATCCTCTTCTGCTCCCTCGACATGGAAACATCCCAACTCAGAGAACCAGATCTGAAGCACAGAGGAGAATGACCCGTCCCGAACCCTGCAAACTCCGCAGCGCAGGTGGCAGAAGATGTGCGCAAAAAGTGAGTTTCCTTCAGCCGGCTGGATCCACACAGAGATAAAACACCGGGAGAAAGTTTGTAAGAGTCTCTAAACCCCGCTGCTCTCCGTCCACTGGAGGAGGAGGAAGAGGCTGGGCCGACATGAGGCTGTGTAACCGGGGTGTGATGATGCTGCTGACCACCGCGGGCGCTTTCTGCGCCTTCAGCCTCATGACCATCGCCGTGGGCACGGACTACTGGCTGTACTCCCGCGGGATGTGCCGCTCCAAGAACCTGAACGACAACGAGACCGTCCGCAAGAACGAGGAGGTCCTGACCCACTCGGGCCTGTGGAGGACCTGCTGCACCGAGGGTAGGACATGAACTGCTGGACTGTCGGTACTGTCGCTGCTGACTTACAGAGTTCACCAGTACGCTGGTTCCGCAGCTCGCAGAAGTGTAGAGATCAGGACAAAACTCTAAAATATGGAAGAGTTATTATTAGAAACATCAAAGATGAAACTACATCAAAGTGCAAAATCAATGGGCTTTAGCAGGCTGCCTGATGATAAGCAGCAAATAGCCCATCAGTTCCTATATAGACCCATTACTTCCACATGAGAGACAGTGTCCACCATGTCTCTATATTGAGTGATAAATGCTACATAGACAGAAACTTAATGCTTACACTGTGACATTAACAGCTTCTCATTGTTGTTTTGCATCATGGGAGAACATTTTCTGTTTCTTTCATCACAGCCACCTTCAGGATGTTGCAGAATTGACTGTAGGATAAACAAAAGTTTTGATAAATGTTATTTGTAGCACTTAGAAGTGGAGGAAGTATTCATATCCTTTACTTAAGTAAAGATAGCAATGCCACAATGTAGAAATACTCCATTACAAGTCCTGCGTTGAAAGTATTACTATGGGGAAAATATACTTAAAGTTTAAAAAATAAAAGTACTGCATGTAGAACCATTTTAAACCATTTTATATACTGTTGAGTTAATTAATCAATAACAATTTCTCATATTTTTTAGGCTTTGTAATATGTTTTTCTTAATGTGATTTTTTTAAACAAACAAAAGCCCAGACGAGAAAAGAGATGAAACCAAGTTCATGAGAAACTTGTACTGACTGTAAAAGCAGGCGAGTCACATGTGTTTGTTAAGTCGCTGTCATAGCTGGAGTTACAAAGGGCTACATGTCAAATACATTATGATAAAATAACATGATTTCAGGAGACGTTCAAACAGAGAATTACAACAAAACAGAGACAAAACAATATGAACAACAGTGCAATTCTCTACATGTGGGTTTTTAAAAGATTTCCAAAATCAGTGACATCTGATCTGACGCTGAAGGAGAGTTTTCTTACAATATTTGAGCTAAAACAGACCTTAATTAGCTTTTCTTAGCATTTCAAGCCAAAAGCGATCATTTGTTAATACATTCTGGACTCAGATGGATTTGTGTTTTGATTTAGATTCATGGCAAAATGCATGAAGAAGCATGGTGGGGAGGGAGATGAGTTTTAAGTCATTTGATGGACGGAAATGACTTTTTCAATTATTCATTGCTCTTTAATAGCACCCCCCCCCCCCCCCCACCTGATATCCTCTGTTTGCTTTGCTGATTTTCTGAATGAAATGAAAATGTTCACCGCTCTTATTTCTCCCTCATACACTTGAATTTCATCCCTCTCAGCACCTCCCTCTGCTGCCGCCCCACTATCTCTAAGCTCCATAATGGTTTAATGAAGAGGCAACAAAGCATGCAGAGGACATCAATGCTTCAACAAAGCTGTGTGTGTGTGTGAGAGTGTGTGACAGACAGACAGGAGCTGGAAGCTGTCTGTATGCCCAATAAATAAATATTGGGTTTAATAAGAAGAAACTTTTTTTTTATCAGCACAAAACAACAACAACAACGACGATGAATAGCGACATGACAGGCATAGCAAAGAGACAGAATACAGATACATGAGGACAGACAGAGGACAGCAGGTTGCTGCACGGTTGCGTGCACTTATTAAAGAAACAGCACCACAGGCAGCCATTTGTAATAAGACACAGTGTCTTCCACAGGCGAGGTCCTGTAGAGCTTGCTTGTTTTTATGAGCTACAACAAACTGTCCTCCAAAGTAACAGCTTTAAATAAAGACTGATGGCGCAAAGCTGGTGGACAAATATGCTGCATAATGAAAATGTTCAGAAAACATAGTTCCTGGTTGGAGGAAGGAGAAAGGAGGAAAACACCTTAAATCCTCATCCCCGCCTGCACCCTGGCAGTAATTTGAATAAATGCGTCCCCCCTCGTGTGCCTCCCTCTCTGACTTGTTCGCCGGGGCCGAGCTGCAGCGCGCTGAATGAGTTTTGTTTTGGTAACCATGGCAACCTGAGTCACATCATCAATACCGGTCAATCGGTGCAGCGCATAGGGACACATTTATCAATATATCCCCATGTGCACATGTTGAGAGGCGCTGCTGGGCCAAAGGTTACTGATAGCAGGGAGCATGCGTTCGGCTGTTTGCATCTTCACACCATCAAAGTCTGTTTCTACAGGTGACGGAGGCGATGGCCTCTGTGAGCGTTTGTGTTTTATGGTTTGGATTCTTGCCAGCATATACCAGGAGATATTTCCCGTGCCAGTTTACTTCAGAATAACACTCTTCGCATTTGCATAGCTCCGTGAGAAACAGGCTTTGCAGTCAGCACAGCCATCATATGAGGAGCCGTCAAATGCAGAAGAGTGAGAAGAGCTAATATGCTGAATAGATGCACAAATACAGGCACTCAGTGGCATGACGAACACAGCGAATGGCAGCTCCTCTGGATTGCAGAGGGTTTCACGTTTGGCTTCAGCATTATTAGACTTTCTCAGTTCCTTACATTTGACGGCTCCCCCCCGCCAGTTTCCTGTGAAGGCTATTATCACTTTTGTGGAGATATAAAGATGATGTAAGATAAGATAGGAAAAGATAAGATAAGGTAGGCCTTTATTAATCCCACAGCAGGGAAATATGCAGAGTTAAAGCAGCAAAGGGGATAGTTTCACAGCAAGAAGCATCGATACGATAGAAAAGTAAACAAAATAGGAAGTAAAACAGGGCAATTATTGAATTTAACATCATTGCACACAGGGAATATTGATATTTAACTCAGTTTAATGAGTGAATTTGTCAGTTTTAATGTGTGTGGTCTGATGAGAGGAAATAAATACGTTTGTTAAAGGATTTTTTTCACATCTTTGCTTTTTTGTGAAATACTGGATACTTTGACGTCTTCAGAGGCGTCAGAGTTGAGACAGACAAACATTATTTCCCTCTGGGCTTTAGTCTGATATCTTGATAGATTTTCCAAAATCAGTTCTATTAAGCTTGGAGCTGAATTGTATTAAAGCAGGCAGTAAAATCAATGCAGTGGAGCCCATTAGATAGTAAGCAACACATTTAGCATTATGCAAGTCACTGTTGGAGAGAGTATGCAAAGTGTACTGGGTCAAAGACACTGTGACTTCTATGAATGCTACAGGATGTATGTCATGTAATGAAATGACACAGATCAAATGGATGTCCCCTGATGCGTTTCTTTGTCTCTCTCATTTGTCTGCAGGGACGTTTCGAGGCGTTTGCAAAGACATTGATCACTTTGCTGAAGATGCAGACTATGAGCAGGATGCTGCAGAGTATTTGCTGCGTGGGTAACAAATGTGCACACATAACTGTGAGATCTAACAATGAATGAGGTCTCAGGGGTTCAAATGTTATCTGAATGTGGCCCCATTCCATTCTGCTGTCCTCAGGAGCAGTACGAGCCTCCAGCCTCTTCCCCATCCTCAGCGTGGGATTGTTGTTTCTCGGAGGTGTGTGTGTAGCTGCCAGCGAGTTCTACAAGTCACGCTACAATGTCATCCTCAGTGCGGGTATACTCTTTGTCTCTGCAGGTCAGAAACACACACAAGTTTGATGTGCATGCACCCGAACTCCAGTACATATCATCCATCTGACCCTCTGCGTGCCTCTTACCTCTTCCAGGTCTCAGTAACATCATTGGCATCATTGTGTACATATCAGCCAACTCAGGTGACCCCAGCCAGAGCGATAACAAGAAGAGCTACTCCTATGGCTGGTCTTTTTATTTTGGAGCTCTGTCCTTCGTGCTGGCTGAGATGGTGGGCGTCCTGGCAGTGCACGTGTTCATCGAAAAACACAGACAGCTGCGCACTAAAGGCCGGCCTTCCCTCATCAAGCCGCCCATCTCCCGCAGCTCATCCTACTACCGCAACCGTTATTACCAGAACCGCTGCCGCCGGTACAGTTACAGGAGCAACCACAGCGCAGGGGACTCCACCTCACACTCCTTTCGAGCGTCCTTGGTGCGAGACAGAGAGCCGTCCATCTCCGCTGAATCCAAAGTCATGGCAGGTTTGCCAACGCCAGTGACGGTGGGCTCGGAGTTCATGCTCTACACCTTAGCCTCGCCTCTCAAGGACGGCAAGCTCGACATGGCTGTGGATGACTTGACTGCTGCAGCTGCTCACAACAACACAGACATGCTGCCTGGGAACTGTGCTGCCAGCAGAAGGACCACACCTGTCTGAGAGGAGAGGACCAGGAGGAGGGAGATGTACAGCGACTAAGCACAAGAGGAACTTCTGTGATAGTAAGAGGAAAACCTCTCACTTTCATGATGAAGAAAGAGGACGGACTCATCTCTCAATGAATATGTCAAAAAAATGTGAAAAGAACACAATCACAGTTTCCTGGAGGCCAATGTGATGTTTTCAAACTGCTCGTTTTGTCTTACCAGCAGGCCAAATCCTACAGATATTCAATTTACAGTCATATGAATTAAGCAAAACCTTCGATTTGGGAAGCTGGAATCAGCTAATCTGTTAAAGTTTAACCGTTTCATGTCAAGACTGAAGCGATCTGAATCTCTGACAAGCTCTCAGAAAAAGAAATTAACACGATTTTGAGCTCTAATATTTTGTGCTCTGTATATGTCATTCTGTTATGCTATTACAGTAGCTATATCTGCAGTGTAGTGTGTGTGTGTGTGTGTGTGAGTGAGTGTGCATAGTAATAGGTGTGTGTGAGACAGACAGTCATGCAGAGAGAGTTTGTGAAAATACGAAACTATCACAAGACAGAAATATGCACATACATCTGGCAACGACACAACTGACCATTTCCTGCTCCTGTCCTGCTTTTTGTGGGCCGAAGCTCAAAATCGAAACCCCATTAAATGCATTAGGGCTCTGTCTGACTGTCTCTCACTGTGCCTGAGTGTGTGTTGCGTCAGCATGTGAGCATAAGTGTAACAAAAGGTTCTGCCCTCACAGTTATGTCACCGAGTCTTTGTTTACATCAAATAAAGCTTAGAAATGAACACAAAGAGCGCTTTGGGGAGAAATAAGTGCGGTTCAAGGTGTGCTGTTGTTGCTTTTGTTCTGCACTGGGTACATCTCGAACGCCCGTGTGTGCCAGAGAAAGTGAGAGAGAACATTCAAATATCCGTCCTTGCATAAGTGGGAACAGAAGCAAATGTGCAGGTCAATTACCAACAACAACAACAACAACAACAAACAGTTTATCAAAAATAATTGACCCCCATGTACTGAAAAATCCTGTGGCCATCGTGTGTGAGCGTGAATGAGTGTTCTGTGTTAGAGATGATGATAATGCAGAATAAACAGCCTCAGAGGTGGACAACAGCAGGCGGACTGACAGAGCACATGTGACACGACATTCAAGGCAGCTGTGATGAATACGCTCAACAGGAGGAAGGCTTAGTGAGTGGAAATGGGTGTCTCTGTTATATGACTTCAAATTCTTTCATTTTGGTTGTTTGTGTTATTGCAGCGATTCAAAACCTTGGCAGTAATGGGATTTGAGCTCATGAAGTCCCTGAAGAGACTTGCACAAAGACAACTCGTATCTCATAATTGGGATTATCTGCCAGTATGTCTTGTCAGGACAAAACCCTGGCAGCGGTGGGATTCGAACCCACGCCCCCGAAGAGACTGGAGCCTTAATCCAGCGCCTTGGACCGCTCGGCCACGCTACCTCATAAATGCATAACGTGACCCTAAAAAATACGTCTGGCTGCCGTCATGGAGGCATAAATAATGATGAAAAGTTATGATGAAATGATCACACGAGAAATTAAGTGACAACACCATTACATGTTCTATATGTCCTCCTGGGTTTGATGCATGTTCTTATACACTTACATGATTATCTGTTGTTTCAGAGTCTATTGTTTACAGGAGAAATGCTGCATCTCCTCATATATTTGTGATTTCAAATGCCTGAAGTTTACCTATTTGCATTATTGCAGAAGTGATGTTAAAACCCTGGCAGCGGTGGGATTCGAACCCACGCCCCCGAAGAGACTGGAGCCTTAATCCAGCGCCTTAGACCGCTCGGCCACGCTACCTCTGAAAAACAAAGCATGACAACATCTTCCAGTCTCTTGTACCCGCCATGACCATTTGTCTTGGTAAAGCCAGCAAAACCAGTGAGCTTGTGGTGGACCAGAGTACTTCAAATCTGGATGTCACAAACATAGATGCTTCACACACAGTTTCAGCCTGGCAAAACACAGGAGATCTACACAATCCCCACAGTTTGTAGGTGGGCGTCCAAGATGAAATACCAATTCGGTATTCAACCAAACATCATGTCTCTTCATACAGATGACAGTCAGTCTATGTCCAGGGTATAAACCACTTCAAAGTTTGACGCACATTCTTGTACAGTTACACATGAATCTCCTGTTTCACAGTCAATTGCTTACAGGAGGAACACTTTCTGAGATGCTTCCTCTCATACATTTGTGATTCAGGGTGCTGAAGTTTACTCACCCCCATTGTTTCAGAGGAATTCATGACAAAACCCTGGCAGCGGTGGGATTCGAACCCACGCCCCCGAAGAGACTGGAGCCTTAATCCAGCGCCTTGGACCGCTCGGCCACACTACCTTGGAAACCTTTTTTGTGATAACATTTTCTGGTCTCTTTTTGTCCCTGTCTACCTTGAACCCTTGTCAAATCTGACTTCAGATCTGGATGTCACTGCAAAGAAGCTACAGGTTCAAGAACACAGATGCTTCACACACATCTTCAGCCCGGCGCAGCTCACCACAGCTCAAATGTGGGCATCCAAGATGAAATGCCAATTCAGTATTCAACCAAATGTTATCAGTGCTCACAAGCGTTTTAAAAAGTCAGACTTGATGTGCAGGGTATATACCACAGTACTATGCCGACATTCATCCATGAATTGTTTACAGGGGAAACACTTTCTAAGATGCTGATTATTACACAGTTGTGATGTCAGGTGTCTGTAATTTACTCGTTAGCATGACTTCAGAGATGTTCAGGACAAAATCCTGGCAGCGGTGGGATTCGAACCCACGCCCCCGAAGAGACTGGAGCCTTAATCCAGCGCCTTAGACCGCTCGGCCACGCTACCGTCTGTGTTTTCCAACCTGAAGATTGTTGATTCGAATAATGAACAGAAACATTGCAACAGGCATGTAGGCATGGAGGTCGTGTGAGAAATATTATTCGCCTTTTCACACGGATAACAACCCTGACACAAGTCACCGTGACACCGTGAAACCACCAAAGAACACAAGTAAACGAAGATAGTTCACATCTACCTTGCTCAAAACCCTTGCTCCGCAGCAAAAAGGCTAGCATATTAAAATGTGCTGCTACAACAAGACACTTAGGATGAAAGTTGGCTAAGATAATCGTTGTAACAGCATTAATTGATTTGAGAAATAAATGATAATTTTATGAAATGGTGGTGGACACTTGGCATGTGGTAAATCAGCACTTGCTGTTATCGAGGCCAATTTCTGTGAACAAAAAGAAAAAAAATTAAGAAACGTCTTGTCAAGCCATCTTGACTTCATATGTACTCTTTGGAATGAACCTGGGTACATCCGGTTCCGTACGGCGCCATTTTGATGAAACAGCGAGGAGTAAAGCAGCTTGGATAACCGAAATGGATTTTAAGGATTTAAATTGAAGATTAATCTGGATACATAACTATCAGCTGTTCATTCTGGAAAATAACCGTGTACCGAAGAGGAATCTTTGCGTGTTGAACGCGTAACTGTTGGATTTTGTTAAATTATTCGACATCTTACATGGGCTACATTACTAGCATAGCACCGCTAACCACTAGCTAACGCTAGCTGTTAGCTTTTGTTAGGCAAGTGTTTTCATATTGTGTTGAGTGGCGAGGTAACGTTAGCTAATCCAATCTTGGTGTAGCATGTTAGCCTTGGCATTAGCTAACTAGCTAAGTTAACATTTGTACGCTAGATTATGATATAAGAATTCAGAGGTTTGTGGACTCGTTGCGGAAGCGAACACGCAGTTTTGTGGACTTTTTGGGGAGCTCGGTAGTTTTTGTCTTGACTTGAAAAATAAGAACTGTTCCAAAAGTCAAAATATTATCCACAAGGACTGATGCTCGGAAAACCCCAGGCCCGCTGCTAGCTACTCTCGCGGCTTGCAGTGTGGCGTACCGGGTTTTCCATCAAGGACAATTCACGACGGACTTCGCCTCATTTACACCCATGTGACAGATTAACAGTGTGTTGCATGGACTCTCTTGGATTTGGTGGCATCCTGTTGTGTTTTATCGGACTTTAAAGAACTGACGAGGCCGACTGCGCCGCTTAATGGCGCTCTGGCCTCAAACCTCAACTATTTTTCTTTGGCAGTAACAAGGACTCTATCGCCATCTGCGAGCCGAATTCTTCTTTATTTTAGTCATTTCTTTGTCCACAGTGTTTCAGCGAATACAAAGAAAGTTTACCTATTAAAGTTACCAGATTTAGCCTCCTGTGTGCAGTGTTGACGCTGATTTGTTTTGCTATCATACCAGGCCTGTGTTTTTCCCCACACTTGTGCTTGATTGACTTAAGTGCTTAGACCTGTAAAAATGTCGTGTGTTCACTATAAGTTTTCTTCCAAACTGGACTACAATACAGTCACTTTCGATGGGCTGCATATCACACTCAGCGAGTTGAAAAGGCAGATTATGGGCCGAGAGCGCCTCAAGGCCACAGACTGCGACCTGCAGATCACCAATGCGCAGACGCGAGAAGGTACGTGCTCAGCTGACGCATTACAAAGTGTTTGACTAACCTGTCACCCATAATGTTTGAGAATAGCAGCAGATGATGGGCGGACAGTTTAGTTCTGGTTGTTTTTGTTGAAGAATATGTCAGGGAAGGGGGTCAAGCCGGGTGATCGTTTTAGATATTTAAGTGTGATTAAGTTCACATCCCATTTCAGGGACGAAAATAAGGTCTAGTTCCATTATAGCCAAATTCCATTTAATCTGATGGTTGTCTTCTCGATAATTATGTGGTCTACAATAAATCATAACAGTCCAAAAGCCCAGGATGGCGTCTTCAGATTGTTTTGTTTGGCAAATACAAAGCATTTCCTGAGACAGGTTTCTTATAAATGACTTTATATTTCAGATTGAATATTACCAATTACCAAGCAGTCTGACTTTATGTGTATCTACCCAATCTAACAGGTGATTTACAAAAACATGGAAATATCAAAGATGTAGAATTTATATTTTCCCAGCTTAACTTGAAATTTTGAAATGATACAAGCTATAGTAAATGTACCCATAACCCTTTATTTAACAAAAGACTCATACTTCTAATGTGGTGAAAACTGTTGCTTTGGCAGTTTGTGTTGAGACACTCTCACTGTACACATTTACACATGCTTTGTCCACATGTACTGTTTTTTTGATCCAACTTTGACAAATCTGATGTGTTCTTGCGGTCAGGTTTTGGTAATATTGTGTAGGTGTCATCGTGTTCTGTGTTTTCTAATCCTTTGTCTCATGTTTTGCAGAATACACGGATGATGAAGCCCATATCCCAAAACATTCGTCTGTGATCGTCCGCCGCACTCCGATTGGAGGAGTAAAACCTGCTGGCAGGACGTTCATTGTGTATGTATGCTTAAAATATAAAATTGCCAGGCTACTTGAATCGCGATTGAACAGTAGGGTTGGTTAATGGTTTCTGTTTTCATATCGACCAATCATGGTTGCGTTTCTTAAAACATTTGTCCATATGAAAGCTAAAAAAACACAGTTGAGGAGCTGTCAAGAGCACGCCAAACCAACAGCTGGAGATATAACCCTAATCCCAAAGCCATGCTGGCCGATGAGAAACCTGAAAAAATAAAATTTATTTTCAGTTGGGTACTAGAGGTCTGACCCCTACATTACAAAGTCTACCATGGCAAAGGCACGACCCACCTTTTACCATGGTAGGATTTGTAATTTCGTGACCGTGTCTCATCCAAAACCAGCAATATTGGCGGCAGGGTCTGTTTCGTAGGAATGTTCCTCAGTAAAAAAACAAAAACATCTTATATTTGGTAATATTATGGGTTTTACCCAGATGCCAAAGGTGAGCTTCAGGATATTCACACAGTCCATCTGCAATCAGTGTAAAAGTGAAGGACGTGCAGACCACTAATTTATTTGCACACAAACAGCTCTCTTTTAAAACTCTGTTTGTGCTCGGTGCAAAAAATATCACAGCATCATGTCAGCATCACAGCCTGAATCACACCCGCAATGCCAACTGCTCTTATGTAGCAGGGAGAAAAGTTTTGCTGAGCAGGCATATGGAGAACAGAGATGCAGGGAGTCAGGTCATGGAAAGAGATGGCAAGCTGGTTTGTAATTAAAGCATTTAAAACGCAGCCGTCACTTGTGCTGATTAACTGGTCTGCTGCTTCACTAGAATCTCAATGCACAGTAGGTGCAAATTCTTGACATTATTTTGATAAAATCTTGGTTCTCATAGTAAATAGCGAATAAAAAAGCTATTTTAATCAATACGATCGCCAATCGACACAAACTTGTTGAGCAAAACACTTGCTAATAGTTCAAAACCATGAACGGGTTTACACTGGATTTCCTGTGGTTACAGTATAACGCAGGTCTCTCTTAACCCAGTCACAGTTTAAATCTTGATCCTGGACTGGATCACAGTTTAGCTGATGTGTTGTGTCAGCAGCTGATGTTTTCTTGCTGTCCTGTGTTTGTCTCTGCAGAGATCGTTCTGACACAGCTGTGGTGGGATCTTCTAGACCCGTATGTAAAACAAACCCAAAATCAACACACTCTCCTCCTCCTCCTCCTCCTCCTCTTCCTCTCACCTCTCTCCCTCTCCCCCTCTTTCTGGCTTAAGTCACCTTTCTCGAACATTCTGTCAACAGCAGTTAAGTTGTGTGTACCTTCTGTTCACTGTGTGTTGGCTGCATTTGTGTTGAGATCTCAACCTCTATATGTGATCTGATGTCTTTCTGCGAGAATTTCCTCGAGTTACCACAGTTAAAATAGTTTGTTGTTTCTCTCTAAAAACCCTGGGTTTCTGTTTTGAACTTCAAAAATTAAAGTCTGAAATCGTGGCTGAGTGAGATGAGAAACAACAGACGAGCCACCATTGTTTTTGAATGCTCCGAACAGACGAATTGTTTAACTGTTGCCACTATAATTGATTGAGAAACCATTTAAACTGTTAATGACTGTATTTCATAATGAAATGGTTTTTGTAGCCTACTTTATGCCGGGAAATGTGTTTTTAAGGGGTTTGTAAAAGGAAAATATGGTATTTGTGTATTATAATTCATTGTCATTTTATTTTCTGTGAAAATATTTTATTTATTATGTGGTTTAAGATCCCAATGAGGTAAAGTGTGGCTGGGATTTATTGTAATTCACATTGATTACAATTACAAGACCAAAGTTGTGAGTGGACGAGACTTGCCAGTGATTTTTATTTTGAAAGCTTGCCCTGCTAAACTTCAGTATACTTAAATCTGTTGTTCAGTAACATTTGCCAATGTCAATTGTTCTGTCATGTACAATTTCACCATGAAGATGTTCTATTCTGCATTGAGTATGGACTGCACACAACCCTTAAACATTAAAAGCTCACAGGTTTCATTCTAGTGAGTTAAATACTTTGAATTAATTCAGATTCCCAAGTGTTTGTTTTGCAAAGACTCAGGTACTAGTTCAAAATGTTTTGTTAAAACTGTGGTTTGGGGGACCAGTAAGAAGCTAGTTTTGCTAAGTGAGATTTTGTGACTTGGCCACTGACGCATAATGTTGTGACATGCTCACAAAGTACAATGACACTTTATCAGTTAAGTAAGCATCTTGTCAATCTCCGGTGGCCTTCCACGGTTGCTGCAGTGAGAAGTATACTGGTGTAGTGTGTCCTGTAAGCTGTAAGCTGCAGAACCTGTCAATAAAGTTGTTGAGTGGTTCGGTGTCAGAACCGCTTGTACCAGATCCCTGTGTGTTCCCTCCACAGCTTTCTGCAATACCCTGCGTGTCCTCCAAGCCCTGTATATCATGCAGGACGACCCACCCTGCCCGTTTGTTTCTTTACTTAAAGAAAAGGAATTAGGCAGAGCGCCATTTTTGTTTGCTGTTGTCTCCGTGCAGGAGATTTAATTCTCATGGTTCATTGAACCCCGACCTGCATTGCAGAGACATCCCTCCACTTGTAGGGGCTGTTTAAGGGAGCGATTTGAAGGAACACTTGACAGCTCACGTTGCTTTCGTTTGCTCTTCGTGGGGCATTTTATTAATGAAACAGCTCTGCATTTGTGTCTTATCAGCCCTACAAATTTGACACTTCAGAGTATTTGCTTGTCATCGAGGCAGCTTGGCACATGCCTTGCTAGCTCATTAGCTTACAGAAAGCGGTCTTGAGCTGGTTGTGATTATGACAAGCCGATGCAGAAACTTAAATCGCTGTGGCCTGATGAAGATGAACTGCACGCTGAAATTAAATGTCAAGTATTCCTTTGAGAAATCGCTCTCTCTCCACTACAGCAGGAGAAGCTTTAGGGTCTCTACAGAGGGATGTGCCAGCAGTGTTCATTTTGAATGTGCTGATGAAGGCCAAATAAACCAGGAACCGCTTAAGCAAATGCTCTTGGACATTACCATTGTCAGAAGTTAGAATATCAGCAGGTCTTGTACATGGAGGAGTAGTTGGGAGTAAAACATTGCTTTACTTGTTAGATTTAATGCGGTTTAGTAGTGTTGCAGTTCTCAAGGACTTTCTTACAGTGATAGTCAAAAATGTCATTTCATTTCAGTCATTTACATTTTCAGCATAAGTTTGCAACAGTTCATCTTTAAGAAACTCTGTGTTTTGGATATGAGCTGTAGTGCCTTTATATCACCTGCAGCGTCTGTTGTTTTTACCGGCCTACTTTAAATGAAACCGCTCCCATTTCCAAATGACATGGAGACCATGTTCACGTGGGTCCTGCAGGATGTGACCGCTACAGTAGCTTGGAAAAAAGTGATTATGGGGCTCTGGATTTGATTGATTTGCTGCTTATCAGACCACAAATGAGATGAGACTTAGCTAGCTAGCATGCCTTTTCCTAAGTGTATGATCGGTGGCCGTCAGGTGTTGAGGAAACGTTAATTCTGAAGTTCTTTGAGTTAACATATCCAGACTCTGCTATGTGTAGCTTGGAAATGGGGCTGCAACAAACAATTGTTTTCATTATTGATCAATCTGCTCATTTTCTCAATTAATCATTTAGTCTTTAAACTGATCATCAAAATCTCCCGGAGCACAAATTGTTCAAATTGCTTCTTTTGTCTGACCACCACTCCAAGACTCCATTTACAGTCAAATGACCAAAAATAGCACTTGCAATTAATTTTCCTTTGATTGACAAAATTGATTAATTAAAAAAGTATCAGTGTGGAGTACAGGCTTAGCTCGCTTACATATTACTTCCTAACTGAAATGCAGTCGGTTCAAAGGCCTTCAGTAATGTTAGCTCATTGGCATGATTGCAGCTTGGAGGGATGTGATAAGAACGCAGCCTCTGAGGCTTTCGTCGTATACAAGTGATTTCATCTAAAGTAGATTGGAAAAAACTGGATGCTGCCTAGACAGGGTAGATGATACCTTTAGTCTGTACGAGGTTCTCGTAAAGTAGAGCTACTTAAAGGACATAAAACTGTTAGTCCTCACTTTAAAAAGTCACCTTGTTTGTAGATTACGTTGCTGTTTGGTTGATTCCTCGATTTATTCTCCAGACACAACCCCGTGTGAAGCTTTCACTATGTTAACTTCGAAGATTTTTCTTCAGGGCTTATGACACAATGCTATCAGCAGAGGGATGAACATCGTGCACTAGACTAGTAAACCATGTCTTGATCGAACGCTCGCTCGTGTACCTGCATGATTTCATGCACGCTGAGTACTCAGCAGAGGCTGAGGTGGGACTGGGCACGGATGTGGTGGGGGACTATCTGGGCTCTTATCATCCGCTGTTTGTCTGTTCCAGCTTATGTTAACACCTTTAATATCTGTACTCTGATTCTCCTGCAGACTGATTCTTCTCCTTCTTTGTCACTTGCCCAACTGGCCAAGGTACTGTGCCCGTACATGCTGGCTGTACTTCCAGAAAATATTTCTTCAGCTGAGTAGATTTGTCCTTGCTCTTGTGGGGTTGACATCCTCCTTTTCTCTTTTTGCCTCCTCTCTCCGTTTCGCGCTTCAGACGGCTAACCTGGTTGATGCAAATGCATCAGAGGAAGACAAGATTAAAGCCATGATGTCTCAGTCCAATCATGAATATGACCCGATACAGTTAGTATACACAGATTTCTCTCTTTTACTTGACTTAAACCAGATTTTTGCTTTAAGCTTATTATTAAACAACATTCACCAGCTGTACGTAGTCTTAAAAAATGAATTGCTCTTGTCTCTGTAGCTACTCCAAGAAGGCAGTTGGACCTCCACCTGCTCACTATACCTGCTATCGTTGTGGAAAGGCTGGTCACTACATCCGACAGTGCCCCATGCTGATGGTATTTATCATCTCTCATTTGATTTAAACAGTCTGGGAGGTTAATTTTTACTAGGTGTTACTTCTGAGAAATAAATAACGTTTGCTTTTTGGGTGATTGTTCTTTGTAGGTCCAGGATAAGAGCGTGGAGGGTCCCAAGCCAGTAAGAATTAGTAAGGGCATTCCTCAGAGCTTCATGGTGAAAGCAGAGCCAGGCACCAAGGGAGCCATGTTAACCAGCACTGGAGAATACGCTATACCTGCCATAGATGCGTACGTGTCAGCCAAGGGCACCAAACTCACACTGTGTTGTTACTGGTGTGGCACATTAATTAGTGTCATGTTTGTCCCTGTCATGTCCTGTTTCTGTGTCCACAAACGCACAGGCTTACAGCTTTTTTTTTTTTGATAATAACATCGTCCTCAAGGTCAAAAAACAAATCTGTGTTGATGCAGGGAGGCGTACGCGCAAGGAAAGAAGGAGCGGCCGCCGTTTGTGCCACACGACCAGTCGTCATCTGAGGACGATTCAGATCCGATCCCAGATGAGCTCTTGTGTCCCATCTGCAACGACCTGATGACGGACGCAGTCGTCATACCCTGCTGTGGAAACAGCTACTGCGATGATTGTGAGTTCTTCATGTGCACTAGTCATAAAAATCTCACAGGTTTTTAAAAATCTAATGGAAAAGTAGAAGTAAAAACTAGTCTTTGCACAAAATTGGCTCAGACAGCCTTACTGTCTGTGTTTTGGTCCCACCGCATATTTGTCAGAAATGTTCATTTTGCACAAATGTTGACAGTCGTTGAGGGACAAATCCACTGTGGAAATGGCAGAAAGGCCCATTTATCCGAGCGGCTTCTGCAGAGTGCTGCAGCCCCAGGACATGCTGCATTTTGAGTAGCTGATAAATTTCTCATTTCTGATGTTTGGAAATTGTCTTGCTGTTATGTTCCACAGTGTATTGGAATGATTTCATGCTCAATCTCTGGAAATGTTGAAAGCTATTTTGAGGAAGTAGGAAGTTGCTTGAATGTGTATGATCTCTTGGCAGGTTGAGGGGAAGCACTTTTCCTCAAAAATGTACACTAGAGATTCGATGAACGTGTCTAATGAAGGACTGTGTGTTTTCAGGTATCAGAACTGCTTTGTTGGACTCAGAGGAGCACATCTGCTTCACATGCAAACAGTCAGATGTGTCACCTGATAACCTCATTGCCAACAAGTTTCTTCGACAGGTAACCGACTCAAACGCACATTTTGAGCTCAGCTCTAAGACAAGCTGGTAGCATATATATTTGAAATGCTGTGCCATCTGTTTTTCTTCATGCAGGCTGTGAATAACTTTAAGAATGAGACTGGATACACCAAACGTGTGCGCAAGCAGCTCCAAAATGCAGCGCCGCCTCCCCCGCGCCCTCAGTTGGTCAGGCCTCTGCACTCCAGACAGCAGGACCCGCTGCTCGCCAATGTCACGCACCCGTCTTCGACAAGCGCGCCCTCCGCCGCCCCTCAAGCCCAGGTCCCACCTCCCGCCCCTGCACCTGCTTCTGCTGCTACTGCTGCTCCTACCCCCCCTCATGCTGCTGTTGTTGAAGGACAAGCTTCTTCACCAGCCCCCCAACCTGTTGTTGACCCCCATTCTCCTGTGCAGTCCACCAGCCATAGTGAACCACCCCCACCAGGGTAAGTTTAGCCCAAGATACACTGACATGAAATCTCCAGAAGTGACCTTTGAAGGGAAGAGCCGCTTGTCCGGGTCCTAATGTGTCTGATGATGTTTTAGTGAAACAGATCCAGAACCTGCTGGGACACTGGACTCATCAGGGACCTCTGAAAGTGGATCACAGGTGAGTCCACCTCGATCACATCAGTGAAGGTTTTGAAACAAATTTGTAGAAATATCTTTTTGCTGTGACTCATACTGATGTGATAACGTCTTGGTGATCAGCCAATAATGTATTATGCATCACTTATTCTTTGTCTTATTCTTCTCCCCTGAAGATGAGAAAGTTTAAGTCCAGGAGCTAACGCCATTTTTCTCTCTCATTTCTCCCTCAGAACTACCATTTAAGTGTTGTTGGCCACCCGCCACCTCCAAGGCCGCCTCATCCTTCAGGTAAGAGGTTTAATTTAGGTTATATAAGGAGATTAAGTGAGCTTGAAGGAAAGACATTCAACAACTAACAAACTGTCTCCACTCTGTCAGGTCACCAGCCACGCACCCACCACTCTCACAGAGGGGGAGGCAGACACTGGGAGAGGTATGATCTGTCTATGGGACGATCAGAGCCATTGAAAGTTTGTGTCGTAGCAGGTTTGGGCAGTTGGATGGAGTGGACACACGTACTTCATCAGTCGTGGTTGTCGGACTGATGGCGGCGTTTTAATGGGCCTGTATTGTAATGTGTGAGTCTCACAATGGCTCGTGTCCCTCTCTTTGTTCCAGGTCCTTCAGGGGCAGAGGAGAACACCCCTCCACTCTCTCCCAGACGGTTCCACCCCCTGCACCCGTTCCTCCAGTGTTCCCAGCTCCATCCCTGTACCCGCCCCCACTACAGCCGTACCCCCCTCCGTACACCTCCGGCCCGAGCCTCATCCCCCCTCCTGCCCTCGGTTACCAGCCCCAGCCCGGTTATGCCCCCGGACCACCGGTGCTCAACCCCCCTTGGGTTGCCCCTGGCACCCAGCCCCCTCTTGTTCCTCTTCCAACCTCCCTCTCTCAGCCCCCCCTCTCTAAGGAAGATTTCTACAGACAGCGGCACCACAGACAGGACAAGTGAGTTGTCTTTTGTCCTTTTCAGGTTAAAGAATTGGACTTGACATCACTCGTGGTTGGGATTATGAATCCAGTAAGAAAAAACTGCTCAGGTTTTACACTGCAGTGATTTTGAAAGTTTCGTGGTTTTTGTCTTTGTGTCCACAGAGTTACATCCAAACTAGATGAATTTACTAAAGACTTCCACAAAGAGCTTATGAAGTACAGACATGCACCAAAGAGACGAAGACCATCTTATTCCAGGTAACTTCATTAAAAGGGCGTATCAAAATTGGTTTTCCCTCTTACATTAATTACATATGCATAATCCTTTAAGCCATTTGTCACATTTTTGCATAATCTTCTTTCTTTCTTTCTCCCCTTGTTTCCTTTTGGTCTTTTCGACCATTTCCTTTTCTAGGTCACGGTCATACAGTCGCTCTCCATTCAGCCGTTCTTACTCTCGTTCTAGATCAAGATCTAGATCCAGATCAAGGTCCCGGTCTTACTCTTACTCCCCCAGCCGATCCCGCTCCCGTTCACGCTCCCATGGCCGGTCTTATCCCCGCTCCCCTTATTCAAGACGCAACGGGCGCAGTTATGGACGCTCGCGGACGAGGTCCCGCTCTCGTTCAAGGTCTTATGGGTATCGGCGCTCTGGATCACCGCGGTCTCCTTCCTCATACCGGGGAGGAGGTTGGGAGGGAGCAGAAGGAGCAGGACCCTACAGGTCTAGGTCGCGGTCTCGCTCCCCTGGTGGCTACCGGAGCCGCAGCCCAGATGGCCGGAAGCCACCTCCTCGGGAGCTGGCACCATACGAACTGAAGGGTCCGAGTCCTGGTGGCCATGAGCGCTGGGAAAGAGAAAAGTATCGACAGTGGGAGAAGGACTACGCATACTGGTACAACAAGTACTACAAAGACTACGACAGTCAACATCCCTCACTCCATCACAGAGGTCGTGGCAGCAGAGACAGAGACAGAGAGAGGGACAGAATGTCCCCATTATCTAGAGATTACTCCCCACAGGGGAGAGGAAGAAGAGGGAGAGAAGAGAGGGGTGCTCCACCTCCCCATCCTCCATCCTCTTCCTCATCGGGGACCAAGTCCAGCACCAAAGTCCTGAAGTCAAAGAAAGTAAAAAAGAAGAAGACTGGGGAGGAAGCAGAGCCGTCACACCAGTCGGTGGACAGAGGTGATGCCACGCCTGTCAGAGACGAACCAATGGATGAAATCCCCTCACTCATTAAAACGCCTCCCGTCTCCTCAAAGCCTTCAGCTGGTGCTTCAACCAGTAAAGCTCCAGCGTCTAAAAGCACCGCTGCTCCCGTTAAACCCTCAACCAAGTCGACGTCAAAGACCCAGTCTGATAAGACTAAGAAAGATAAGGGTCAGAAGGTAAAAGCTAAAGTAAAGACGGAGGGCGTGAAGGCAAAGAGTGACAAGGTGAAGAAGAAGACTGGAGAAGGCAGCATGCTGACCAGAAAGAAAGACGAGTCCTCCTCCTCCTCCTCCTCTGTCGCTAAACCGTTAAAGACCATCAAAGCCAAACCAGAAGATGCCCCCAACTCGACTACCCCTAAAAAGGAAAAGGGTAAAAGCTCCTCAGTGAGGCCCGCCCTGCTGAAGACGCCCCCGCTGTCATCCCAGACCCTGCCTCTTCATCTCCCCTCTGTTCATGACGGCCCTCGGCCCGGCCACGACATGCGGGCGAGAAGAGATGTTCCCCAGGGCGGCGGCCTCCTTCCCCTCCCCCATCAACATGGGCTCGCGCTCCTCCACAGCTCCCCGGTGGACAGCCGGAGGAGGATGGGAGAGGAGGGCCGCTCTTTGCTCGGACCTCCTCCTGGAAAGTTGAGGAGAATAGATGGGCTGGGTGGAGGTGAGGTCATGTCCCACTCACACATGTCTCATCAGCCTCCGCTCCACAGACTCCCACCCTCCTCAGACAGGCCCGGTCTTCTGCCCCTACCAGGGAGCCGGGACATGGGCCGAGGAGACGCAGACCGAGGAGCCATCAGATCCCTGATGGACTTCCAGGTGGGTCCATTGCAGTAACACAGGTAGACAGAGATGTATGTGTCTCTAGAGGTATTTACAGGTTCGTTTATAATGTGACCTTTTTTTGATCACACTCACTAAAGTTTCTGGTAGTTATTAAGTAGCTGCACATCATCACCAGGGCTGCAGAGAATGATTATGTTCATTAGAGCTGAAACAACATGAAAATAATCCTCAGTAATTTTCAGTTAAGTTTAATTTTTCCAATTAACTGAATAGTGGTGTTTAACACAATCAAAATTGCAATTAATATAACCATTAATCAGCTCAGTTATTTCAGAACTTATTACCATTAAAGTTGAGTGCTGAGCCTCTGTGATTTAACCCCCTTTGTAAAGATTTGTTCGTTTGTTTGTGTTCAGGTGAAGCCGGTGACGCAGAGAAAGATCAAGCTGAACAGAGATCTGGGGAGAAAAAGCAGCACTGAGACAGCACCCACAGACAGAGCACCACCAGGTCCTGAGAAGACCACGTCCAGCTCAGACCGATCAGCTGCTGCCAACACCTCCGAAGGAGACCGACCCAGCAGCACTGCAGAAGGTGCCGGAAGAAAGGAGCGGCCAGCCTCTGCTGAGAGGGGAGTCTCCGGAGAGAGACCGGGAAGCGCTGGAGACAGACTGCAGGGCTCAGACAGAGAGCAGGCCAGAAGCTCTGGACAGGACAGAGAGCGAGACAGAGCCTCTGGGTCAGAGCGAGACAGAGCCTCTGGGTCAGAGCGAGACAGAGCCTCTGGGTCAGAGCGAGACAGAGCCTCTGGGTCAGAGCGAGACAGAGCCTCTGGGTCAGAGCGAGACAGAGGCATGACATCTGACAGAGAGAGGGACAGGGTCTCGGGGTCAGGCTCACATAAGGCAGGAGTTACGGTGGAGAAAGACGCCGAAGGAGAGAGATCAGCGAGGACAGAACGGAAGAACTCTGGTGGTGGCAGTGGAAGTGCAGGAGGGAGGTCTGTCTCTCTGGATAAATTGACCATTGGAGAGAAATCAGCAGTCAATAAAAGAGTGCCGGACCACCATGAGAAACCAAGCACGTCCTCCAAAGAGAGAGGGGAGGGGTCAGAAAGAGCTGCTAAATCCGACAGGTCGGTTACGTTTGTTTCCCAGCTGCTTGTCAAACCACCGTCCATATCTGAGACTGAAAGAAAGCAAATAGTGGTCATACAGTATATAATGGTTCTGTAAACACAGTCGTTAATTGGTGTAATTACATTCTCGTGTTTCCCAGGAGCGTATCCAAGGACAGGACAGAGAGGAGTGTCCCCTCAGGAGACAAACCAGCTGCTGCTCACAGAGAAGGTAATTTCAGTCTGTGTGTGTGTGTGTGTGTGTGTGCGTGCGTGAAGAGACAATAACTTTGATTTCGCCTGGTGTCGTCTAATTAAACACCGATTTAACACATGGCTCCTGTCCTCCTCCACCCTCCTTCTCCTCCAGCTGTGAAAGTTAGTGAGGAGTCTGTGGCGAAGAGCAAACCCAGGATCAGCCGTAAGGCCCTGACGAGCCACAGCGCGAGCTCCACCAGGTGAGAGCCCGTCACGCTCGTGTTACCTGATGTAGACGGCAGGTGTTCACAAGGAGCAATGTGTGGGAAGAAGGAGACATCTCTTGAGGCATCTTATCAAGTTTTGATCATTTTTGTTTTAAACTGTTCATCGTGAGTCTGACCGTGTTTTAGCAGTACAGTGTTTCTAAACGTGTGTTTTGTCCTCAACGCAGGTCAACTCAAGAAACAAAGCGTGATTCAGTCAAAGACCAGAAGAGTCGGTCCTCCAGACCCGCAGAGCAGCCCCCATCTAGCCCCGTGAACAGCCGTGGCCGAAGCCCAAGTGTGAGCCCCGCATCCAGCCCTGCCAGGGAGGAGCCGCTCATCCAGCCGCCTCCTCGCTCCAAGTGGGAGAGAGAGGATGACGAAGAAGGCCAGGAGAACGGACTTGTCGCACCCAAGGAGCCTTCACCAGTGCCGCAGAGGAGCCGAGGCAGAGAGGTGCAGCCCGAAGCTCCTAAACCTGTGAGGAGCGAAGGCCGGGATCCTCCAAGGGAGGAGAGGAGAGGAGTGGTGAGAGATGACAAGAAAGGGAGAGCAACAAGAGAAGAGAGTAAAGGTGGCAGGACGACACAGACCAGCTCCGACAAACCCAGCAAGACAAAAACTGCCAGGGAGGAGGGGAGAGGAGCGAGAGAAGAAGGGAGATCTGCTGTAAGAGAGGAAGGGAGAGGAGGAGGGGGAGGGAGAGATGAGGGACGAGGAGCGACAGGAAAGGAGGACAGAGCAGCAGAAGGTAGAAGCGGAGGACGGGAGGAGAGTCGTGGCCCGGAGCCCAGGAGACAGCGTCTGTGTTCTGACCTGGGCCGCGAGACGGACGAGGCGGCCTTCGTGCCCGACTACAGCGAGGGCGAAGGCTCCGAGCCGGAGAAGGGCAGGAGCGGCAGCCCCAGCCTGACCGCCAGCCAGGCCTCCCACAGCCCCACCCCGAGCAACAGCGGCTCGGGGACCACTGCGACAGACAAGAAGAAGAAGAAACACAAGAAACACAAAAAACACAAAAAGCACAAGAAGCACAGCAGCCAAGAAAAAGGAGAACACAAGGAGCACAAGCACAAACACAAGAAGAAGAAACACAAAAAGAACAAAGACAAGGATGCGGAGGACGGGGAGGAGAAGGCGGAGAGGGCGGAGGAAGGGGCTCCGTGATAACAGGCTGCGACTGCTGCTCGGTTAATAATGAGATAACGATGTACCTAGAAATATCAGCTAACACTGGCATGCGGCTCCATGCGCCACTGGAAGGGAATGGATGAAATGTGTCTTTGACTGTCCGTGACACTGAAGACGGGCTGTCCGGCTGTTACTCGAACACTTAACGTCACCGCAGGTCCCCAACCACACACGGTACTTTGTTGTGCTCATGGGCATCATGACCGCTGCTGAGGTTTCTTTAATGTTCAGTGTGAGCCTCTTCGGCGACTGTGGGTCGGGAAAAACTCAGCAGAGAGGACGTCATGATAGCAACTGATCTCACAGCAGTCAGTCTGAATGGTTGGAATAACAAATACCGTACTCAGGGATGTGATTGCTTCTTCGCAGAGGAGGAATTGCCGTTTCTCTGCCTCTGATTCGTTTGTAAATAGAGATTAACTGTCGCTGCACATCATAAGAAGTTTTCCTCAGTTTATTTCGCTCACATCCCTGCGTGCTGTTTAAGACTTAAACGCTGAATAACCTTCATTGCTCTGAGGGCCGTTGTTCGCTCTTTTTGTAGGACTGTACTTGTGGTTTTGCATGTTTTAACACATTTAAGTACAAATCATTTCTGCTTTCCATCACTCTGACCCGATGAAGATCCAAGTAGGATCAAGACGTTATTATTAAAGTGTGCAGGCGTCACCCCTTTCATCAACGCTTTCTTCTCACAGCCAACACCTACGTGATGTGCGTGCAATTACTTTCTTCTTTTATTGCTAACCACTCTCACCCCCCCCCTCCCCATCAAGGTTAAATCTCAGAGTTAATTTTCCTACCACACTTAAGATGAATGAAATGCAGCAGCTACCTGGAAGATTACGAAACATTGGAAACGGTCAGCAGTGACGTGTTTTTGATTCATTTGCTAAAGCTTGCAAAATCACCAGTATGGTCCTTTCCTGCGTCCGTGCTACACTGGATTGTATAAACCTAGGATGTGTTAATTAATAATGGCGAATCAGCCTGCATGTTTTTGTTCTGAAGGTGCAGTCGCTGTCCATCATGCTGTCTGAATGAGTGAATGAGGGTGTGTTGGTGTGAAAGTAAGCTGTGGCAGAAATGGGACAAGTTGGAGGACTAGTGTCTTACAAGTGAGTTGATAATTTTTCTTTTTTTAATTAAAATGTTTTGACCTGATGGTAACGTCTCAGTGTTGTTTAATCAGTGTTTGAACTCTTAAGTGCAGCAAACCTGATACAAACCTGATTCCAAAAAACAGTACAAGGACAATAAATTTAATGTCTGACCTCATCAGATTCATTGCTTTTTGTAAATATCTCCTTTAAATTTAATGCACGTTACAAGCAAGTTGGTTCAGGAGCAACTAAAGGCTGGGAAAGATGTGGAATGCTCCAAAAACACCTGTTTGGATCATTCCACAGGTAAACAGGCTCATTGGTAAGAGGTGAGAGGATCATGACTGGGAATGAAAGGGGCATCCTGCAAAGGCGAGGATGGAGCGAGTTCACCACTTTGTGAGCACATGATTGGATAAAGGATGTTACTGCATGGACTACAGGAGCGCTTTATAAAACTTGTAACAGTGAATGACTGAATTCTGTTTTATTTAGATTTTTACAGTCCCAGCTTTTTTGGAATCAGGGTTGTAAAAAGAAGGTGAAGCATAAGGTGATATGGGCCCACGCTGCCCGCCAAGACCACATTCAGTAAAAAATTGTCTGTTGAAATTATAATGCACACAGGGTAACCGTTAATCTTTCATGCGGAGCGTACTCCACTCACTCAGACTAAAAAGTCTCTTTAAATATTTAATCAACGCCAACGTCAAAGAGGGTAAACATCCGACTTAACTGTCTGAGTTCACACCAGTGTCAGCTCTACTGGTAAACATCTCACCAGTACGCTCATAACACACACAGTGTAAGTGATAATGGGTCAACTCATAATAAAATATGGTAGCAGTCTGACATAGTATGGTGGAATTAGAATGACTAAACCAGACTTCACTGTGCATCTTAATTACACAGTATACATAAGCTAAACAAAGTAGTTAAACTACCTTCCTAATTTTTGCAGTAACTAAGGTTGCTGTAGTATTACTAGAGGAGAAAACACGCTCATTTTCATGTATGTTGGTGGTAAAATTTGATTTCTGATGCACTTTCTTGACCTCAGCCTAAATCTACAAACATGCATTCATTGACTTCACCTGAAAACAGCTGCTTCCTCTTCGTGCTCGTGCTCCCTGTGTACGTTGCACCATTTCTGCATTCTTAAAATACTCGTGTTACCAGCCGAGACCTGAATTTAATTAGACAGGCTGTCGATTGCGTGTCGATCATACGTTCGTTTTCTGCTTTCCAGGACACACTTTGTCCCTCTGTGCTCCCACCGTCTAACGATGTGTAAACACAGGTGCATTACTCTAATTAAAATGCTATTTGTATATTTGGGTTAATGAGGAAGCCAAACAGAGGGATGTTTAAGAAGGAGAGACAGACAGGTCTTAACCGAATTGATGATATTGACTTTAAATTGCCATTATAAGAAGAATTGCCTCAGTTAAGCTTGCAGAAAACTACACTGCAGCTGATAAAGGTACAAGCCAGCTGTTTGGGTTTTTTTTACTTGATATGTACTGTGTATAATCAATACATACTGAACATATAGGTACAACAGATATACTGCAGCATGAGAAGTATAAGATACTTGTATTTACTTGACTGTATTATGTCCTCGAAAGCAGTTCCACAAACACCGTGGTGAGGGTCAGAGCATTTGGCAGCTCATTCCTGCGTGAATAATTGAAGTGAAACGCTCTGGTGCAGTGAGGCAGGCTGAACACTGTGTGGCGCTGTTAGTCCTGCAACTTTTAACATGGGAGGGAAACAGATTAACAATAAAAATCTTCTCTTACATGCCTCAGCTCCGCATCGCAGCCAGTATCTCTCTCTCTCTCTCCCAGAGCACACAGCAATAAGCTTCATTGTGTTTATGTTTGTGTGTCTGTGTGTGTGCGCATGTTCTTCAAGTGTGTGTGGCTGGAGATGGCGTGACTGGTGCCTCACAAACAAAGCGGACTGAAGGCAGGAGATGGTTCACAGACGGGTTGAGGGAGCACTGAGAAATGAGAGAGCAGCAGATGTATTTTCCCTCAGACAGCATACAGAAAAGCTCATCCTCAGCTTAGTCCATGCATTGTTCGGTGTGTGTGTGTGTGTGTGTGTGTGTGTGTGTGTGTGTGTGTGTGTGTGTGTGTGTGTGTGTGTGTGTGTGTGTGTGTGTGTGTGTGTGTGTGTGTGTGTGTGTGTGTGTGTGTGTGTGTGTGTGTGTGTGTGCGTATATGTATATGTTTTAGGTCATATATAATGGACTCAGAGATCAGCCGGGCCATTAGAGAAGATTAATGCATTGTTTTAACCCCTGTGCAGATTATCATTATTCCTCTCATCTACCATCCTGCATGCCTGTGTCTGCGCGTCCACACGTGTGTGCGCATGTGTGCACCTGTGTGTCTGCCTGCGTTTTGTCTTACAAGCGTGACATCATTTCCTGTCATCAAGGCCAAAGGTTGCTAAGCAACTTCACTTCTGCCGATTGTCAGAAAAGACGCCGGTGCGCTGACACGCTCGCAGTCCAACTGTCTCTCACGCGCTGTCATAAACGTAACGTCTGTGGAAGACGCTGGCTGTGTTGTGCATGACTGCCCGAGCGTCTGTGTGGACCACCGTGCATCAGTGCTTGCAAACACGGTGCAGAAAGGCTGAGGGGGAGAGAGGGGAGAGGGGGGAGGGGGGAGAGTGGAAATGTTTTGTCTGATAGATTCATATGATTCTGAGAACTGATAAAAAGGATGAGTCAGCAATGCCGCTGCACAGTAGAGTCCCCCCAGTGTTTGCCCAAAACACAGCAAAATATCTCAGCAATATAACTTTTTTATATTAATATATATATATATGAAAGACTTACTGTGATAACAACTGCAAGTATACATACAGTGTATGCATATATCAGTCAAATACTTAATAATAATACTAGAAACACCTCTCACTGTAATGGAGTACAGTTCAATGTCACCACAAACTTCAGCCTCCCAAAAACATGGTTGAGCTGAATCAGTACCACAAACATTTTAACCTTTATGATGGTGGGATTATCACAGGACTGCTGCATTAGTTTTTGCCACATGTGCCTAATAAATTGGCAACTGAGTGTATTTAACAAGCTCTGCGAGTCTGTATTTACAATGACAATGAATGCTGACTTTGTTTACCACATGAATATTTCAGTTGTGTTAGCATGCTAACAGTGTCTAACCAGCACCAAACACAAAGTACAGCTGAGGATGGAAAAATTAACATTTTGACCTGATGATGGCGCTAGATGGACGGTTCAGCGGTCACCTAAGTTATTACAATTCGTCCTGAGGGGAATATCAATGTCTGCAGTAAATTTCAAGGTTGTCCATCCAAAAGCTGTTGAGACATTTCACTTCAAAGCACAAATGTCAACCTCACGATGGCGCTGAATGAAAAGTGGGAATTGCCAAAGTCATCGAGGTTATTTTGTCTGGCAACCGTGAATGTCCTTACATCATTTAATGGCTGTTCGTCCAATAGCTGCTCCGGTATTTGAGTCTCCAAACACCACAACACCCAAGAAGGAGGCGGTTTTAACCATCTCATCCTCGATTTAAAACGTACTGCAGTGTATTTTTCCTGATTTATTGATGGCCTGTTTGACTGGGACTGTACCACAAACACTCAGAGCCATGTAAAGAGACATTAACGTAAAGAGGCTGAAAAGACAGATTTACAGTCCACAGAAGCAGACGATCACTCTGGTCTCCTTCAGCCCCTCGTCTGAAAACTGAAACTTTAAGAAGCCGACACCGACACCAATGTCCGTGTGTGTGTGTGTGTGTGTGTGTGTGTGTGTGTGTGTGTGTGTGTGTGTGTGTGTGTGTGTGTGTGTGTGTGTGTGTGTGTGTGTGTGTGTGTGTGTGTGTGTGTGTGTGTGTGTGTGTGTGTGTGTGTTCTGTTAACCTCTTCATGTACTACTACTGTAACAAGGTCAGGTAAAGTAGCAGGCGGGCTCAGTGTCACACCGCTCATGTGTTTCTGCACGTGTGTGTGTGTATGTGTGTGTGTGTGTGTGTTTGCGCTTTGTTTCAGGATGTGCCCTCAGGTGGTTGTCATGGCAATTTCAGTGACTGATCAGAATTATTGACCTGTAATCGAATTCCCACAGTGTGTGTGTACGTATTGGTGACAATGGCACGGAATAAAACGCTCGCCCATATATAATGTTATGTGATGGTCACCATGGAAACACACCCAAGGGGTGCCGACCACACACTGATAATAATGTTTGGCCTAGATACCCATCCTCAACCGATAACAGGGGGAATGTATTTCTGCTGCTTTGTGTGTGTGTGTATGTGTGTGCATTTCAGTGACTAATGTAAACCATCATTTGAACACACCAGAGCGACAGAGCTGGAGTAAAAAATGCATGAAATGATCCTGTGGAGCAGAAAGAGTCTTGCATGAGTTACACGAGACAGTAAGTGTGAGAAGGGTGAGATGAGCTGGAAGGACCGGGGAAACGAGTGGGAGTGGGAGTGGAGACACACGGGCAGGGAGACCCAATAACAAGCGATTACTACCACGGCACACACACACACACACACACACACACAGCGGCTTCTAACAACACTCATCAGTTTCCTTCTCGCGGAGAGGTCTGTGTGTGTTTGTGTGGCTCAATGTGTCCTAGATATCTCAAACCCTGTTGTTGAGATACAGTAAATGTTTGATGTATGCTGCTGCTGTAAGGGTTACGATCGCTGCGAGGGGTCCGTCTGCCGTGGGCGTTGATTGGGTATTGCAGGGTGTTTCCCTCCCCTGAGTGAAAATCTAATCTTAGCTTTTCGCCACACCGGTAGTGAATCCGTTGGTCTGTCAGTGCTCAAGTCCAACACTGAGGTCCGCAGCAAATTCCTCGACAGTTTTCTGCAGACATTCGTAGCCTCAGAGGACGAATCGGAGATCCTCTGACTTCATATCTGGCACCATCAACAGATAACGACTTCCACTTGTCCTCTTTAGTTCACGACAAGATACAAATGGGGGATAAATTGAAAGAAAAACCAACATAAATTGTCTTGCCAAGGTGCGCCATCTAAAAGAAATTCCCTAATTTCATAATTGAATCATGGTGACTGAGAGCAAAACCCCAAAACTGCTCCTGATGCTGCGCCATCGGCGTGTGAATTCATATGTACGATGCTCTGGACAAAAGCGTCTGCCAAAGGACTAACTGTAATTATGTTTCTCTAATCACTTTTTCAGGCTTTTTAACTTGTTGCTTTACTTTAATCCAGGCATGTCCAAACTATTCCACAATGGGCCGTGTGGCTGCAGGTTTTTCCTCCAACCAATCAAGAGGATGCAGTCTGACCAATCAGCTGTCTGAAGACTGAGATCAGCTGATGACATAAGGCAAGTCTGGTGTGCTGCTGCTGGGTTGGAAAGAAAACCCTCAGCCACTCGGCCCTTTGTGGATTAGTTTGGACATCAACCTTATCTACATATTGAGATGAATGCTAACATGCTAAAGTTAGCCGGCATGTCACAGTAGCAATCTAAATATTAGCAAGTCAATATGCATACATGCTAAAACTTACAAGCTAAGCTTTGCTAAATATTAGATGCAGTCATACATGCTAAATGCAAGCATGTCGAAATGTAAACGCAGTATGAGACGTTTCAGCTCAAAGTGAAGCGCAGCTGAGGCTGATAAAGTCATGCAAACTGAATGAGCATGAAACTATTTTTCATCCTGCATTATTTGCACAAATTTATGCACTTAAGTGTTTTTACAGTGTGTTTATTTGCCCCAATTAGCCGAAGAAGCTATTGTCCTGACATTAGCTTAAGCCAGCTAGCAACGTACTCTCTGACTGTCGTTTTGAGTGACTTGGATCTTGAAACTCAACAGGACCGTGAGGCGTTTCTCTTCATTTTCTCCAGCCTCCCTCCCTTTCCCCGACTTCTGCACATTTGCTTCTATAAGTGAGAATTTTTCATTCATGTTGCACATCCACTAAAACCTTCTTTGCCTCTGAATACATGTTGACAATGTAGAGCTAAGCCTGACAAGCTGAGTCTGAGGTGTCTGGAAATGACCACCACACAGAGAATAAGCCCCTTTGATTTAGGTATCAGCATGGCTTCCCTCCAGCGCAGCAACATTTACATTTTTTTTGCCCCGGTAGTAAAATCTAAGAATAGCAAAGCTGTTTGTCTATTTTTAATCATTCAAATTTGTTTTCTAGCATATAATGAGCATTATTACCCCTCTGAGCCACTACCATGGGACTCTTGTTTTCTGTTTAATGGAGTGTAAAAATCAAACAAAACACCCCCGGAAAGATATTTGGAGGCCAAATGTAGATAGTGAAAAATTAGCAGGAGAGCGCTTAAGCCTAGCGCTCTCTGTAAGCTGTTTGCTTAGACCTACTGTATGGTGTACATCTAATATTAGTTCCCAAAGTGGGATCCAGGGACTGCCAGGGGGGCTTTAGGGAATTGAATGGAGCCCCCAGAAAAAATGAGCAGTAGGTAAGTTTCAGCACTATTTTAAGATGTTAACGATGCCTTGCTGGCATCACCCACAGTAAAATCTACACATCTTTTCTTTGATGAGGGTTCATAAGAAACACAGTTTTAATAAAGATGTAAATTAAGTGAAGTATTATGGACAACACTGCAGCGAAATTACATCTAATCAAGTAAACCATACATACTGTAAATAAATTATGGCCCATTTCACAGCTACAGTAACCAGCTACTTTTCAGGTCGACCCAAAGCATATGAAGGTGTGATTAGCTAAACCACCTAAAAATAAGTAATTCTGCAAATTGAGTACTTTTATTTTGATACTGAGGCACATTTTGCTGATAAAACCTTTGCACTTCTATTTATACTATATATTGTTTTATATAGTGACCTATTGGCCATCAGTGATCCCCTGTCCTCTGAAAGCTGACAGCATAAGCTGTTTTAAAGGTATTGTGTTGGAGCTCTGCCACACCTTTGGTTTTAGTGAATCGACATCCCTGCTGAGTGTAACTGTGGAGCATCATCTCTCAAATGACAGCAGCATCCTCCACACACACACACACACACACACACACACACACACACACACACACACACACACACACACACACACACACACACACACACAGTATGAGGTCGCTGGCTGGTAGACAACCAGGCAGAGAAAGAAAGAAGGATATTGGGATGAGGTGTACTGTGAGGCGGAGGAGAGGGGACAAGTCACATGCTCTGACTTGCTCCATCAGTGTCAAGTTATCCGGTATTAAGAATAAAGTTCTCCAGTCAAAACTTTCAAAATAAAACTCTTATTGGAGGGTTTACACTGCCATATAATCGTATTCAAATTCACGTACCATTCCTGTGTGTGATGGAGCCGCTCCGCACTGGATGAAGTTATGAGGACAATGAAATACAACAGGTAATTTCTGTCAGCATCAGCCTTTAAACTGTGAAATCAAAAAGATAGGGAAAAAAACCCAAAATAAATGAGAGAAACTACCTCACAAATAGTTGGTAATTGGTGGTAGACCACAACGTACTCTCTCATGTAGCCTAGCTTAGTCGCAGCTAATCATCTGGTTGCCAAGGAAACAAAGGACTGCTTCTAACGGTTTGTCTGAGGCAGCCATTTTTCCAAGAAAACAAAATGCCTTTTTTAAATATATGTCATGAATAACTTGATAAGTTTCTCTGTTTAATTTAATTTAATTTATACTGACTAAATGAGAGCGGAGAGAAAAGCCCAAATATGTCACAATATTTGAATGACAAATTACTCGTAGCATTAACATCTAGGCTACTTAAACTAGCTAGCTAGCTAAAAACTCACCCTTTGCACCAGTGTGGAATTTGTATGCAGCATATATTATGACTAACGTCCGCAGGTAAGCGTCTGTGTCGTTTTTTAAAACTCAGATTACTTATGTTGTGTGAAGTGTGGCTTCCGGGACTAAACCGCCTTATTTTGAAGGTAAAATGCGAGTATCTCCGGTCCTGTCTCTTGCTAGCTTGACGCGGCTCTGCCTCTCCCCGGTGCGCCTGAACTCCGGTACCTGACACCGCAGAGCATGTCCAGCGGCTGAGGGGACGCAGACGCACGGGAAGCCGCTTGGCACCAAATAACTTTACTTTTCCCGGTTATTCTAACTTCTGCGTCACATTCCTCCATCGCTTTCCCTCTTTTTCATCCTCCCGACCGACGGACTGAGTTTGGATATCGGCAGGGGGTGGAGGAGGCAGAGGACCAGCGGGCTGCTCTCAGATGGAGCACCAGGGCTCCGGGAGCTCAGGGCGCACGGCGGACCCGGAGTGAATGACGCTAGTGGATGGACGCTGCTCCCCGGTAAGGATTGCAGACAAAGTTTTTGTTTTATGTGCTGTGATGTACTTTTTCTTGGCTGTCCTGTCCCGGGCTCCGCGCTGGGTGAATGTACGTGGCACAATAGAAAATGTCCAGATCCTGTGATGTCGCTCCTTGTCAATGGCGGTGTGTCTTCAACAAGAAGGAAAAAAATAAAATGATATTTCCATCGGCAGTTATGAAGTGCCTTTGCTACTGTATGATAAGTTACTGACCCTGTCATACTCTGTGGAAGGCCTATACAGCTTTCATTTCCTATAATATCAGAAAATGTTCTTATTTTGAGATGTGGTTTTGCATCATGTACAGTTTATTACAGGATTAATTAGACTGTTTTTCGGTGGAGCGCTCCGGACCAGAGTAATGCTGGAAATGCTGTAGCCTCATAGATGTCGTCGATATATGATACTGACTGTCCCTCAGACGGATGTACAGTAGGCCTGTGTCACTAAGAGTGAATAACATGTTTGGATTTCTAGAGATTTTTTCTTGTTTGCTCTGCCTTTATCGAGCATGAAGCTGGTTTGAATTCTTGGTAAACATTTATGCATTTCTGATGTGCTGACAGTATGAACTGAGAGCTTAATGGGTTTCAGAGAGCCTGTGGAGGTATGAATATATTTGGCTTGGTGACTGGGTGAGATTCAGTAGGACGGTTTAATTTCCACATGGCCTGGCTGTTAGCAAGGGAGATTCATAATGAGTTTCTAAAATGTTTTGAAAGGACCTATCAGCAGGTTTTTCACTGCAGAAGAACAGCTTTCTTTTTTTTTTTTTCAATGGTTAATTGATGTCCAACCAACGGCTACTATTGAATCACAACAAAAAGCCCTAAACTGTGCAGCCCTGGACTCCTCACACAGCCTAGGCTGCGTGCCCATTTTGAGAAGGAATAAAGGATACTGGCAGATTCAATCTCATTATTTTCAAACGCACACACACAGATACTACACTCCTCTCTACGCTGTGAACTTGCTTGCCAGCTCTACTGACGTCCTGTCACACTGTAGGCAGAGTGCGTATGCCTGCATGGGCTCGTGGTTGGCACACACTTCTGTTGTCCCAGTTCTTCTTTATATTAGTTTTCTGAATAATCCAGCTCTTGCTCAACTTAATAACATACTGGAAGCTTTGGAATTCATTCTCCAGAGTCTCAGGGGATGGATAGGCGTTGGAATGAGCACAAGGTGGATCAGTGGGGAGCGTTTGCAGTGCACTCGTGACAATACGTGCTCCAACTCCCATCTTTTCCTGCCAAACTCCACTGCATGCTGCCCGATAAAGCAGAAAATGTGATGAAATTTAAAAAATGAAATCTGAAGCCGGGAAATGAATCCGCTCTTGTGATCACGGTCTTAATTTAAACTGAGATTATCATTCAATTTGACAGTTCCTACATGATATTCCGATGCTTCAAGAAATCCCAGTCAGAGCTGATAAGAATTAACCGCAGGCTGCTGGAGCTCGCCAGGGTCACTGTGTTTCATGAGCTTTTATAGCTCAAGGAAAAATTACATAGAAATAACATTAACCATCACAGGTGGAAACTGACTGTAAATGAAAAAAAAGGAAGAAATTGAAGAAGTGACAATACGAGTACCCGACAACACACTTTATCATCTTCACAGCGATATGAAAAAGCCGTCTAAGCTACTTTATCTCTGTATGTCCTGATTGTTTAAAGCCAGTCTGGATTAAAAACATCAGCAGTAATGGCCTGTTGTCATCACTGAATTGTACAGCTGTAGGATTATGTCCAAGGGGTCTAAGTGCTTCCTGTTGTCTGCACTGATTCTGTGTTTGCACCTTTGCTCACGTCTATTAGTTCGTCCTGTTTGGATTTATTTAGATTTACGTTTCCTGCGCAGGACTGCTCGCTGGCTGCGATTCTGCTCCTGAAGGTCGCTTATTGTTTCAGAGAAAAACCACAGAGGAGTTTTTCTCGTGCTGCTTCGCTCGAGGGTAAAGGGTCTTGTGGACAGGATGGCAGGCTTGACAGTCGGCGCGTTTGGCACAAGGCAGCGCAGCAGAAACACACACGTTAACACAGATACACGCATGTGCATCCGTATGTTGCTGCGTCCTGAACAGCCTGCCGCCCCCCCTCCCCCCGCGCCCTCTTTCAGGTTCAGGCTGCCCACAGCACGGCCATGATGGGCACCCAGGAGCCAGACCTGCACGAGCAGCACAGAGGACCAACGCAGGAAGAAGAGGATGAGGAGGAGGAGGAGGAGGAGAGGGTGCGCGTGTCAGTTGAGGTGGGGGAAAGGCAGCAGGACGGGGAGGAAGAGGAGGAGGAAAAGGAGGAGCTGCCGTACCCTTCTCTAGCACCAGTGGTTCTTTTGGCTCTGACCCAAACCAGCCCGCCCCGCTCCTGGTGCCTTCGAGCTGTCTGCCACCCATATCCTTCATCGCCCGGAGTGCACCTGGAGCACTCCGACCGTGTGTGCGTTTGTGCATATGAGTGTGCTTTCTGTTTATATTGTGAGAGAGATACGGTCTCTGTTTCGGCTCTGTACTTTCTCAAAGCCGTTGTACCGACGAGGCAACTCGCCTCTAGATGTTTACTTTAGCTTTAAACACAAGGGAGACAGGAAGGTCAGCGCTGTGCACGTCTGTGCAGGCGTGCGTGTGCATGTGTGTGCGTGAGGAGGACCTCAGGTATTTCCTTGGACCCATTAGTTGTCGGAAAAGATGGCTAACATTTTTCCCTGATTGGAGGTTTCCATAGTGACAAGCCCTAATGAATCTCCAGGGTTACAGTTGCCTGTCAGTAGCATTGTTACCGGCCTCCATTTATACAGCAGAAAAAACTCCCATCACCTCCCAAACTTCGCTCTGCTTCTGTCTCCATCCTCTCACCTCCCATTCTCCTCCCTGTCTCTCACTCTCCGTCTCAACCTCTATCTGCTGTAGACATGAAGGTGTGAGTGTGTGCGTGTGCGTGCGTGTGCAGCTATCACACACACAGCAGCTATGAATACTCCCAAGCATGCATAAACGTCAGCAACACCTCAGGGATTTGTCAAGGCTTTCCAAATTGAATACTGCTTATGACTCCATGTGTGCGTGCGTGTGAGCGTGCGCGTGTGTGTTCCTCTGCCTGTGCGGGTATTTGCCACCGTCAGCACTCTGTGTACTCCATAAAATATAAATGCATAATTGCTGAATAAATAAAATGTACACCAAGAGGAAAAGAAAAAAAAAACTACAATCACCGTGAGCCCAGCTCGCGGGTCGCCACCCGGAACGCTGTCGCTCACTGTATCAGCACTAACTTACCGGACGCGCTCGCGAACAAACACACACACTCACGCGAGCTCGCACACGCACGCACACACACACGCGCGCGCGAAGTGAATGCCCTCACACAAACGAGGGAATCTCCCATGGAGAGGCTCTTTAGAGGAATCACCTGGTTGCCTGGCAACAGCGTAGCTCTGCCCCGACGGCCCGGTTACTTCCGATTGCGGTTTTGTGTGTGTGTGTGTGTGTGTGTGTGTGTTCGTGTGCGTCTTCCAGTCCGTTTGCGTGTCCGTACAGCACTGTACTGTCTTTATGTTTATTCATATATACCTCCACTCTTTATACTTACAGTGTGTGTGTGTGTGTGTGTGTGTGTGTGTGTGTGTGTGTGTGTGTGTGTGTGTGTGTTTGTCTATGAGTGATCTGCGGGGGAAGTGATGTGGGTGGACGTTGTCCGACAGGGACATTAATGTGAGCGCACGGGGGGGGCAGTCCCCAAGAGCTGTAAGTCCCATCTTTCCTGAGGTGACCCCTCCTTCCTCACTGCCTCTTTTTGCACTCAGTACATATTACAAATTAATTTCCTATCTCCTTTCCTTCCATTTCCTCCTCCTTACGAACGCAGCTGTTCTCCTTTGTGCCATGTTTACAGCACGCTGTACGTCTTTCCACCCTACAGCACATCTAACAAATTTATTTGGAGCAACAACAAGACGAGGAAAAGAAGAAGAAGGAGATTGGCTTTAGCTATTATATAACGTCCTCTCGTATTCCTCCGATGATTTCTGTTATTTCCTCTTTCTTAGACATCAGATTCACTCCAAGTGTGGAGAAAAGTGCCTGGTTTGTGAAGCGCTGAGCTTTCCATGTGCCAGTCATCACGCTCCTTTAAAGTGTAACATACGACACACATAGAAACGCACACACACATGTGGGGAGGTGTGGGGGCAAGCGCACACGCGCGCGCACACACACACACACACACACACACACACACAGGACATAACTTATTCAGCAGTGCATGAAACATTCAGAGCATTTCCTTTTGTTTAAAGATGAGAAAAGCTGTATCTGTCACTCCTATACAAGTACCTTTCTCTGCCTGCCTTTCTTCTCCTGCTCCCCCTCTCTTTTCTTCTTTCTCTCATCCCTCTTTACTCCATATCAATCCCTCACCGTCCCATTTATCCCCCCCCCGCTTCCTCTTCCTGAACTGCCTCGTACTTGGGTTGAGCAGTGTGTGTGTGTGTGTGTGTGTGTGTGTGTGTGTGTGTGTGTGTGTGTGTGTGTGTGTGTGTGTGTGTGTGTGTGTGTGTGTGTATGAGGAAGACAACGATGGCTAGGAGGAGGCCTTACTCCAAGAAGGGTGAGCTGTCAGAATCATTTCAACCAATTAACATGATTCCAGCAAGTGTTTCCATGGTTACCAGCCGTCACACTCCCAGGGGGTGGAGCCAGAGGACTTGACAACTTGACAGTAACTTAACTTTGCCCACCTTCATTTCAGACGCTCTCTTCCTCTCTCTCTCTCTCTCTCTCTCTCTCTCTCTCTCTCTCTCTCTCTCTCTCACACACACACACACACACACACGCTGGCACTCTTTGAGCTTAACTGGGTTATGTTTAATCAAGTCTGTGTGTGTGGATTCCAGAGTGAAAGTGTGTGTCCAAGCAGCAAAGTGTGTGAGGAAACGAGTGAGCAGGCTGCTCATTCATACGCAGCAGTTCACATTTGAGGATTCCCGCTCAGACCAAGTATTTTCTGATCAATAACTCTTTCTAGTAAGGCACCCTTTATTATGTGGCTTTATTTATTAGTAGGTCTGTCCTCTAGCATTACACACAGCTGTTAAATTCACCATAATACTGTTACAATAACTGCCAACTCCCCGCCTTTTTAGAAAGTGAGAAACTCGTGACATTTTATTAATGACTAACTAGTATTTGTAACTCGCTCTCTTAAATCAGATCTGCAAGTCTTTTTGTTAATACTGATTTTGTGTCCATGCCAGATGTACAACACAACAAAGAAAAAAAATACAAAAAACAAAACAAAACAAAAGCAGCAAGAAATATTTAAAGTCCATGAAGTTCACAGATGAAATTTGTTGTCCTGTTTTCACGTGATGATGGCGCTCGAGGAAAGGTCAGGGCGTGACATCGGTGAACAGTCCATACTGAGTGTGCACCTAATTTCATGTGTATTCATTAATGGATGGATGCTGTATACCAAATTTTATGGAAATCCCTCCAGTATTTGTTAAAGTATTTCAGTCTGGGCCCAAGTAGTGAACCAATCAACCAACTAACTGACGTCTCCGTCTACAGAGCCATCCCGCCTGCATGGTTAATAAAGATATATCTTATCTTTCTATATATATATATCTTTCAGTTAAGAAGTCATTAATGAGGATTCATGAGTTTCTCACTTTGTAATAAGCCGACTGATCTGCAGTTAGAAATATTATTAAGCCATTACTGAAGGGATTTTACAACAATCCGTCATGTCTGCAGTAAGTAAATGTTAATAAGCTGTTAAAGCATGGGTTTAGGTCCACATCCTCTGCACAAGTCTTCCTGATGAACAAGTGTCATGTTAGAGGAAGATATTACAGCACCTTAGGAGATTTTTACAGCCCGGCAGCCCAGCAGTTGTTCTTCTTAATGGTTTGTAACTGATATATATGAAGCTATAATTCACAACGTCTGACCTTTTATAAAGGGTGTGATTTGAGACAGTGGTGCCACACCGGGAAGTTTAAAACCTTCTGAAGTATGCATGAAGAAAATCACAGAATCTGGCCGAGTCGTGTCCAGACAGCCTGCCGGTGTGTCCCTACGGCACGATCCTTTTAACTTAATGAATGTTGCATATGAAAATCTTACCATGTGTATCCCAGCCGAGGGTGGAGGAGGATGCCAGAAAGATCATGGTGATGTGATCTGATTTGATTTATAATGTCTGCCTGACCTTTATTACCTGTGTTGGCACTCGAGGGGAGAGAGTTCGAGAAAGGGAGTGCATGGGATATGAGGAGGAGGAGGAGGGGGGAGGTGGGGGTTAGGGAGAAGATACAGCGTGGAGGCCACGTACCAGTTTTACTGGCTTATACTTAAAAGTAGGAGTAGTGGGAGTCTTCACTCCTCCCCCTGCTCAGCTGTGGTTTTTATTCCTCCATGCCTGTGACAGCGTTATGTTTTCAGGTTGTCCGTTCATCCGTCCCATTCTCGTGAGCCCAACATCTCAGGAACATCTTGAGGGAATTTCTTCTAATTTGGCACAAATGTTCACTTTGACTCGAGGTTGAGCCAATTAAATTTTGATAGTCAAAGGTCAAAGGTCACCGTGACCACACGTCCATCCCATTCTCGTGAACGCGATACCTCAGGAATGCCTCTCGGGGATTTCATTACGCCCGCTGCAAACGTCCACTTCTGCAAAAGGTTGAACTGATTAGAGTTTGGTGGTCAAAGGTCAACGTCGCTGTGACCTCACAAAACACATTCCTGGCCGTAATTCAAGAATTTATATGCTAATTATGACACAATTTCGCACAAATAAAAATCATTTTATACCCAGAACTTCACTGTGACATCTTAATGTTCTGCAAAAACTCTTTTCTGGCCATTATTCAGCACCGTAACTCAGGGACAGAAGGGGAGATTGTGACCATATTTCACATTTGGTCAGATACTGAATTGGTGGCATTAATCTTGGGCGCCCACCTTGAAACTGCGCTGATTGCATAGATGTGCTGTGCTGCCTGGTTGGAGATGTGTGTGAAGCGTCCACGTTTTATAATCTGTGGCGTCTTTGCAGTTCTGTCTCTTTGTGCTCTGTGAGAATCGGCTTTAATGGGCAAGCCTGTGAGCACTTGCAGGGAGTTTGACTCTCAGCGAACTCACTCATGGCAGTAGCAGTAAACCATCGGTTCTGCTGATGTTGAGCTTCAGGTGATCGTCAGTGCACCACGTGATGAAGCTCTCTATCTGTACTCCTCCGTAAGTGAAGACAGCATGTTTCTCACTGGAAACACAGTGATAACTTCCATTTCACCAAAAAACACTTCATACCTTTTATGAAATTCCTTCAAAGTCTTCACTGAGTCTGCACTGATATGGACGTAAACTCGGCTGGCTGGCGGAGGCGTTAAACCACGAGCTGTTAATTCTGTTTGTTCTGATCCATTTTTCTTCACCTTATCTCTAATCGCCCTTGTCTCTTGCCCCCTCTTTTCCTCCCTTCCACCTGTATCTTACTGTATCTATGTCTCTATCTCTCACCTCTGCCTCTCTATCTCTCCAGCCATGTTAATTATTAAGTGTAGTTGTAGTTTATCTGTTGGCCGAGATCCAGGTTTCTGACAGAGAGACTAAAGCCGTACCCAAGGGCAGTCATATGTGAAGATGGTAGAAATAGATGAGGAGGCACTGAGCAAAAAGCAGTTTGGGGAGGAAGGAGAGTTTGCGAGCACAGGAGAGGATGAAAGAGGCAAAAAAAGAAATGATATGGAATGAAGATGGGAAAATTATACAGCACTGTATAAAGGAAGAGGGGGGAGACAAAGAGCAGGAGGAGCAGAGCAAAGAGAGAAATAATTGGGCCAAAGAGAGGGGGAAAGGACTGTAGAGGAAAATTAGAGATGATAGAGGGAAAGGTTGAGTGCGAGGGGAGATGAAGGAAAAGCGATGGAGAGAGTGAAACCGAGAGAGGAGAGGACGCTCCCCGTGTGTTTCATCACTGATGGTGAATGATGGGCCAACCGTGGAAATACTCCCATCTCATCCATCACTCACACCTTGACCCTGCCCCAACCCTCGTTTAACGATGCACATGTGCGTGCGTGTGTGTCTGCGCATCAGCGTGTGTGTTACGGACACACGGGGGTTATTTAAGCCGCTGTAACTTATTCAGACGGAGCGGGACCAAAACGAGCCTTGTCGGCTCTGAGGAGGCGAAGGATGTTTGAGCAGGAGTTGTGCTGAAGGACATCGTTGTCTATTGTCTGCGTGTGTGTGCGTGCGTGTGTGTGTTTGTGTGTGTATTAATTGTGTTCCAGTCCAGACAGGATGCGAGCGGATTGTGAAACTCACAAGTCAGTTCCCACGGTGAGATGGGGGTTCCCATGGCAACCACAGCAAAGGGAGGACACTGGATTACCCGCCCTCTCTCTCCCCCCCCCCCCCTCTCTGTCTCAAGGGTGATAAAGGATTGTACTCTCATTAATTTTTCCGCCCTCTCGAGAGCAGAGTGTCCGGGAAGGGGACTCTGTGTGTGAGCGTGTGTGTGCGCGTGTGTGTGCGCACATGTGTCTGTGCGTGTCTGTCCATGTGCGCGCTCCAGGCTTTGTTATGTATGCGTCCTTGGCTCTTGAATACATCCCTGTCATCCATTCAGCAGTTTTCACATTTGTGCACGAACGCGAGTGTGTGTGCGTGCGTGCACGTGCATGTGTGTTTGTGTGAAGCCAACACAATCTTTCCCTTTAACTTTCTACTTCAGACTATTTTCCCCTTTAAACCTCCCCGCTTTTCACTTCTGAGCCGTGCTTCGTCTTCCAGTTTGACAGCGAGCAAGCAGCACGGATGCACAAACACACACGGTGCACAAGTTTACACTTAAACCGACTTCAAATGTCTCACCGACTGTTTCATGGTAGCTGTCTCGCTATTGTAGCTGTGAATATTAAACACGTCAAACTGCTCTGTCAGAAGTTGCGCTCGTAAATTAAACTTGACATGTTTAAGCTTATTATTGCGAGTTTCTACCCTTCTGAAAATTTCTTTAGGTTCGTACATTCAGTTCTGTGCTTGCAAATTCAATTTTACAAGCTGCGAGGCACAAAATTCACTCATGGAGTTGTGTGTGTGTGTGTGTGTGTGTGTGTGTGTGTGTGTGTGTGTGTGTGTGTGCATGTGTGTGTGTGTGTGTGTGTGCTCAGAGAGATATTTTGTGAGTTCACTCCAATAATGTTTTGTGCACTGCACAACAGACACGGCTGGACCTTTAACATTGAGCAGTCAGGGTTTCCTCTGGGTTGCCGGTTGGATCCAGATGGTAACAAATCAAAGGAAAACCTGAATAAATGAACAGAAACATAATGAATGCAGATGATTTAGCATAGGGCGCGAGGGGTCACCGGATGGTTTGATGAGAGTGAAAACTATGTGAATCATATCCTGTGTTCCTCACCAGAGCTCATATTTAAGATTCTATTGTATTTTTGACTTTTGCCTTTATTTGAAAGAGAGCAGAGAGAGGGGGAACGACAAGCAGCAAGGGGCCACGCGACCTGCTAAACAGGCTACCTGGGCACCCCCAGTGGGAGTGAGTGTTGAGTTTTTGGAGCAGTCCACTTGGTGTGTTGTGATTGGCCGAGGCTCTTCGGTGAAATATTTATGTAGCACTTTTCACACACAATAAAATGCAACACAAAGTGCTTTACAACAGTTAAAGACATTATGAAGGGAAACTTAAAACAGAGAAAACCCATCCCTCCCACCCTCCGTATGTACATATGCACACCCACAACCACACACACACACACACACACACACACACACACACACACACACACACACACACACACACACACACACAGTAGTGAGACATGGCAAGACACTGAGGATCGGGGAAAGCTCCACCTTTGGGGCCGTCCACACTGAGAGGAGTTGTCGCAGACTATGACCACAGGGGGCGCCGGCACCCGGGCCCCCGACTCCATAGGACAGGTGGACCCCCACACCAAGGCGGGGAGCCCCCTGCCCGAAGGGACCCAGGACCAGCACCCCCAGCAGACCAGACACAACTCTCCGTGTGGAGGACCCCCTGAGGACACAATGTGCTAATGTTGAATGTGGCTGTCGTAATCAATGTTCAAACTCTGCGTTGACCCTTAACCTTGCGTCACATGGTTCGAGCGTGTGAGCATCTTGGCCATCCTGCTGAACTGCGTGACTCTGGGGATGTTCCAGCCCTGTGACCACACCCCCTTCCTGCTGCAGGTAAAGCACACACATACATCCACACGGACACGCACGCACAATCTGAAATTACAAACTAATTATGTTCAGCCGTGAGACTTTATTATCAAGGGTCTGAAAAGTTTTTGCTTTAATTTTTTTTCCCCACTTAATCAGTTTACACTAATCCTCTGGGTGTGTGCGCGTGTGTGTGTGCGAGCAGGCTTTGGACGATGGCATCTTCGTGTTTTTTGCCGGGGAAATGGTGGTGAAGATGGTGGCTCTTGGGGTCATAGGTCAGAGTGGTTACCTAGGCGACACATGGAACAGATTGGACTTCTTCATTGTTCTAGTGGGGTGAGTGTTTGACAGACGCACACACCCGCATGCACACGCACACACGCGCATCTGACATTAAATATGAGCCAAAAGTGTGTGTGTATGCGTGTGTTTTGTGTAAAGCTTAGACACTTGTTTAATGCCAGTTAAATGTCAAGCGTGTGTGTGCGCGTGCTTAGACGTGTTTGGACGAAGTGTTTGTGCGTGTGTGTGTGTGAGTGAGAGACAGCTCTGTAGAATGACAATGGCATCATTTGGTCCTGAGAGACAGAGACCTCGGTGATTGGTAGTTAAAAGGCTATGTGTCCCAGAGACAGTGCAGTGCGTTCTGCCGGGCTCCCTGTGGACGTTCAGGGTTTGCCAAGGTCAGGCTGATCAGGATGCCAGTGACACAGCGGTGGCTTTCCCTCTCCGCAGAATGCTGGAGTACTCGCTTGATGGACACAATGTCAGCCTATCAGCTATCAGGACCGTCCGGGTTCTCCGCCCGCTGCGAGCCATCAACAGAGTTCCCAGTGAGTTTTTCTCTTGTTTCCTCCAACACACACTGCTCTCAGAGAGCGCTACAGCACTTTCGTATTGGCTTTCATTGTTTTGGCTCTGCGCTCAAGCACATTGGATTTTAAATTAAACAGTGGCTGTGAGGTTAAAGTGCTGACATTAAACTTTTAGGAGTTTTAAAGTGTTCGCATCCAATTTGGGTGACCAGTGTAGGCCTCCCCTGACTTTTGGACAATGCAGCATGTCAAACACTGCAAAGAGAGAAGAGAGGAGGCAACTAAGGAGATTTTCACGGTCAAACCATATAATGTTCTCGACTGGACAAGCTGCTGACTTTACAGCAATTCAACTCATTGTGTGTTTGACTTGCTGAAGACAAGCTCGAAGGCACAAAGCCTCCGAAACGAGCCAGAAGTGAAGAAGTCTCGGTACGGGCCTGGCAGAGCGTCAGCAGCAAAGACACCAAGTGTCTGCCGAGGTCTGTGGGTCGTAGACTGAAAGTATTCAATTTGATGACTGTGCGAGGCTTCTTTCAGGTCATGTTAACTTGTCCAATCAAGTCTCTGCTCCCTGTAATTGGTGGGCCACGCGTCAAGTTGTACGAAATTCCTACACTGTTCATCTGACGGAAACACACCACCTCAGCTGAAAGTCAGCAAGCTCATTAGTCACAGCCAAGACAAAAACGTGCAGTCAGAGTACTAACGTGTCGCTGTCCTTGTACTCTGACTGCTCCGTAAATTCCACTTGGTTTCTTTAATTTCCCAAGCTGCCCAGCTATTAAGAGGAGCAGCTTTCCTTTTGATATACACATGTGTAAACAAGAACACAGTGAATAAAGTCCTGGAAATCTTTGTGATGCTCCTGTTGCTCTTAACAGCTCACAAACTGGCCAGCCAACTTGCCTTTTTTCTTTTAGCTACACTCTATGACCTTGGCACAACTCAGACTGAGTTCTCATAAAATTGCGAGCGTGTGTTTGAAGTAGCCAAGGAGGAAGATTTTCCTTGTGTGCTCTTCAGTGGCGGAACTAGACTTTTATACAAGGGGTGGCCAGAGGGTGGACACCCTAACCCTAACCCTAAGCCGGGGGGGCCATCTACTATAGGCCTAAAAAAGGAAAATACAGTGATATTATAACCTATTACCTGAGTAAAATGCCTACTTGATAATTTAAAAGTATTTTTATTTGCCGTAACTCGACCTTTTAGTCCCCGACTTGCCGGTTGTAGCTTTTGTTAAGACCGACTGCGATTTATTTTCCCTTCCCCTCAATCAACTACTAAGAATAATTAGGCCCTGGCCTATTATGAATATATATTGCCTACACACAGCTATCTACGCAGGCTGTCAAGTCAAACGCGTTGAGCGATCCCACCTGCTCCCACCCGCATGCATTTCATCACACTTTTTTTTTCTCCTTCCTGTCTCTGATGCAGAATATGATGTGATTGTTGATGAGAGTTCGGCACATAACGCTGGTGTCCATGACTAATGTAGTCTATAGGCCTAATTTAGTTACCTGCACGTCAACCATGTGACTGCCTCTGTTGACCCAATGGCGCGCCTCTTCATCAATCACTAGATTACGATAATCCTAATCTAGAGCTGCTGCATAGTTCTAAGATATTTATGGCTGCGTAGCTTCAGGCTAACCTTAGGTTAGACTAGCAGTTAGCTGCTATCTTTCATATTAGCCACTTGCAGTTGGGCCAAAATCTCTTCTCCTCTAAATGCTGTTAAATTGTCAGCAGTTTAAAACAAAGACTCATCTGGAGATCCCTTTAAAGCTTATTTTAGTACGACGTATGAGCAGCTGATCTCAATCCATGCATGCGTACCAGTGAATTGAGACGTTCTGCCCGGCCTCCTTGTTCACATTTCCAAAATCATGCTGCTTTCAACGAGATGTGCAGTTACCTGTCAATCAACTGGGGTGGCACCTGAGGTGACCAGTCAGGTGGCCAGTGCTGCCCCGGCCACCCCTCTAGCTCCGCCCCTGGTGCTCTTCAGCAGAGTGGACTGGAGGCCAGTTATCAACATTTGAACTATTTGCCATTTAGTTAATTGCACTGTTAAGAGATTCGTCCTGTCTCACCAACACTTCCTGTGACATCAAAATTTAGGCTTTAATACGCATCTTTGCTAGTGTGTGGTGTTTACTGCGCCGTTGCCTGTGGTGTCTGTGCTGTATGTGTGTGTTTGTGTGTGTTGGCAGGTATGCGTATCCTGGTGACCCTTCTCCTCGACACGCTTCCCATGCTGGGCAACGTGCTGGCACTGTGCTTCTTCGTCTTCTTCATCTTCGGCATCGTCGGCGTGCAGCTGTGGGCCGGGCTACTGAGGAACCGCTGTTTCATGGGAGAGGATATCAAGATGTGAGTTACTATAGAAACAGGCAGATGTCACAACACTGGGATGCGCTGACCTCATTAATGTGAAAAGTTTGCTCACCACTGATTAGCTTCTTTCACCCAGCTATTATTTCTTGGAGGAGATCAATATCACAGATAGTCTGATCTTGTTTGTTCTCTAATCAGCTCCATCTGGGAGGGAGTAAATGTGTTTCCTGCTGGAACCTCCAGCATCAGAGATCACAAATCAAGGGATTAAGAGGACTAAGTGAATTTGGTGTGTCGTCGTTCAGGGACTCTCAGATGTGATCTGTCAGACCTGTTCTCTCCCACATGATCCTTCACGTCATGCGCGATCACTGTAGAACTGACACTGCTACACCTCACTCTCACTGATGTTCACGCTCGCGTGTCCACAAACACGATCACGTAACATCAGATAACATCACATTCACCTCCTGGCCTCACGTCTGCTCAGCCGCCCTCCTCAGATAATAATAACTGGCAGGAGTAATGTGGTTACAAGCCAGTAATGAATGCAAGACAATATTATGTCAAAAACAGAAGGTGAACGTGATGAAGGGTCTCGAAAAGCAAAAACCTTTTTATTATTTTCATTTCATCACAGAGCCAGCTGTCATTTCCAACATTACAGCTGAATCAGGAAAGGCAATATCACGCTGTTATTGGCTCTCGCCCTCATCACATGTGGTTAGCTAACCACGTTAGCTAGCTAATCCTTCTTCAGATCTTATTTTTAGTTAGTTTCTGCTTCATAAACAGCAAAATAACCTTTTGTAATAAGACGTGAGAGAGCACCACTCCACAGATGATTGATTGCTTATCTCTCCTCTGCCCCCTCCCTCTCCCTCTTCTTATTTTATCTGTATTTCTCTCTGTTTCCTCATTTCCTCCTTGTGTGTTTCACGCTGTCTTTCTGTTTTTTCCCAGTGCAAACAAAAGGTCAATAAAATAAGTTATCTTCCGAAAAATTGTCCAAGCTTTACCTGAAGTTGTCCAGAAACGTACTGTTTGTATTTTTTTAAAGGCTGGCGATATTCAATATTATTCTTATTGTCAACAAATCCCATGAAAGGACCACAAGCAATGAACTGATTCATCCAATAAGTGTTATTTGTGTAGCCAAAGCCTGATACAGCTTATTCCTCTGTGCCACAGAGCTCCAAACCATTAGAAACACATTAGTGAGCCACAGCGTTGGCACTGGGTGACACGTTCCTTCATTTAAATCAACATGTAGTTTTGAGGCAATCTCACATACTGTTGTTGTGCCCTCTGTCCCACCAAATATCAATTAATTCTTGGCTGAAAATAGTCCAAATTCAATATTTCCTCCTATCTGTGCAATGACTGCCAGCTCTTTTTGGAAAAGTAAAATTATATTTCTAATTTTGTGACCCGTTTTTAAAGATGTACATCTTCATAAGAACTCAATGGGCTCAGGGCTGAGTGCCACAAAGAAGGAAAAGAAGTTGGAAAATGAGAAACATACTCAGGTCTTTTCAGGAGATTTGTTGACATTTAGGAAACAAGTTGTGCTGAGCTGATAGATTTGATTACTGCAAATGAGGTAAGCATTTTTATACTTGTGTAATAAATGCAATAAAATGTCAAAATTCTTCTCCAGGAGATACAACATTTCCTTCCTGAGTGGCTACTATCAGCCAGATGGCACCGACGACCATCCCTTCATCTGCTCAACGGAGAGAGAGAACGGGATGCTTCGGTGCTCTGACGTGCCTCGCCGACGCGTAGCCGGGATTTCCTGCGTCCTGGGTGCTGAGGAGGCCCGCCCGGAGATAGGACCTACAGTAGATGAACCGGTGTCATGTGTGAACTGGTACCAGTTCTACAATGAGTGTCGGGCCGGGGAAGTAAATCCACACAAAGGAGCTATTAACTTTGATAACATTGGATATGCGTGGATCGCCATTTTTCAGGTAAACGTTTGAAGGGTTTATACACAGAGAAACGGCTTTAATCAGTGAGTGCACACTGCACACCACACTTCACTGTGATTACTCTGGCTCTGTGTGTGTGTGTGTGTGTGTGTGTGTGTGTGTGTGTGTGTTTTCATACAGGTAATTACTCTAGAAGGTTGGGTAGACATCATGTACTACGTTATGGATGCACATTCTTTCTACAACTTCATCTATTTCATCTTCCTCATTATAGTAAGTGTACACACACACACACACACACGCACACACACGCACACAGATGAAAACAGTGAGATGAAATGTAATGCACCGTGCGCTGCAACAGTTTGTAATGTGTGTGTTGTCACGGTCAGGTGGGCTCCTTCTTCATGATCAACCTGTGCCTGGTCGTCATCGCAACCCAGTTTTCTGAAACGAAGCAGAGGGAACACGCCTTAATGAAATCGGAGCAACGCGCACGCCAGCTCCACCAATCGGCTTCCACGCTGGCTAGCGACAGCCAACCAGGAAGCTGCTACGAGGAGATCATCCGCTATGTGGCGCACCTGGGCCGCAAGGCGTGGCGACGGCTGTCCCGCTGGTACGCTCACACACGCCCGCGCTTCCACTGCGCGTGTGTGTGCCAGACAGACAGAGGAGGTGGAGCCGCCAGGGGGGGCGGAGTCGGGGAAATGAACGGACTCGCCCACCGTCACTCAGGCCACGCTCCCAACGACCTGTCACACCTTCATCAGCTCTATCATCGTCATCACCAGCATCATCACCAGCATCATCAGCCTCCGTCCGAGCCCGCCGTCACTAATGGAGGGAATGGTTTTAATTACCCCTTCATCTCGCCCCTCTTCAGCCACTTGGATGCAAAGGGCCGGGACCAGAAGGGGCTGGTTGCCACGGATACCATCAACAGACTGCCACAGCTGGTGGTGGAGCATGGTGAGAACGAAGGGGTGTGTGTGTTTGTGAGCGTGTGTGAGTGCTGTCAAGGTCGTAGCTTGTCAACCTGGGCCTCACAGAGGTGGGGGCACAGGACTGGAGACCAGCACTGGACCCAGTGATGTGATTTCAGTAACTTTGCTTGTTTCTTTTAATTATCTCTTTATTGAATAATAATAATGATCAGTAATCTAAACTCACGCTCAGCAGCAGTACCCTTAGACCTGCAGATCACAGACTTCTGCCACCTCTGACACACTGAAGGTGAATCTGAAGGTGAACTTAAGTTTTGTGCCCAAAGCATTAAAAGGAAGCCGAGGAGCTTCTGCAGAATGTTTTTTATGTGGTACACTGACGAACTTTTGGTCATAGACCTTGATCAGGCCTACGAGGCAAAACTTGCAGGAACACTGTGGTTTATTGAGGTAATTAGCCCAAAGGCAACACATCTGTGTAGCCCTTACATAAGATCACACTCGGGGCATTGTGGTCCCATGGCAGTTGTGGACCACAAAGATGGAGAATAAGGTGTGTAATGTATGTAAAAGGCAAACACACGTTTCCAACACTGTGCACAGTGAGGAGTTACAGCATTATAAAGACACTTTTTGGAAAAAATCGAGCAGCGGCATGTCTTATCAGAGACAATGTCAAGTGACTCTGGGTTGACCACACACCGGTTTTTGACTCAAGAACCTCGAAAATGCTGAAAACTGCTGGCTCCCACCAGGTCCTTGAGCTTTTTAAGGTGTTGATTTCCCACATGTGAAGGGTCTCAATGGGTGCTCCATGAAATTGACTCACTTCAGAGAAACTACATGGTCAAAATCAAAGCAGCAGACCCCACGACACCTTGACTTTGAATCCCTCGAATGGGTCACGCTCCAAAAACACAACACCTGTGAAATCCACACCCCCAGTCGGTAACAGGCCGTCCGTTAAAAAGCAGCCATCGGGGGCTGTTTTCTCGGTGCTCCTCTCAGAAGACATACATCTGTTTTCACAGGCTGAGTGGCGCTCCTCATGGTGGGTAAACTGACCTTGATGTGTAAAATCGGTTAAGTAACAGCGAAGACAAGACGTCAAATTTTAATACAATTCAGTAATAAATTCTCATTGTAGCTGAGACACTTCCAGTACACAAAAGAAATGATTACGAATTATTCAGCGTGCTTTTACGTGCACGAGGGATTCTGGGCTCAAACTGTGGAAATCACAGCTCAGGATATTAAGTTATTTTTTGTGTGTGGTGTAAGTTTCCTTGCAGCCTACATCATCTATAGACACACACCACAGAACGACTCCATTGGATTTACTATATCAGTCTCCAGTGAAACACAAATTTGTTGTAATTGCGATGACAAGTGAACTGCTCATGCTCGATTAGTGTTTGTTGTTATGTCATTGGAGCATTCCTCCCGAGCTGCAAGCTAATGAATTCTGCTGAAATCTTACTCCCGCTTCACTCCACACCCCTTCCCCCCCCGCACATACATACACATATGCTCGCACACACAGACACACACACGTCCCTGTTCTAATAAAAGAACTCCCCCTCTGCACAAAAGCATCCCAACTGCACAGTAGCGTCCATGTTATTGAATTTTTGTCTCCCAGAAATGAAATGAAGGTGCACTCCTTTACCAAGCAGAGAATATATTGAATGACAGAAAGCGCAACATACAGAATCAACTTTTGACTGTGTGCATGCATGTGCAGGATCTTTGTGTGTCTACATCACCTCCTCCTTTTGTCTGTGCAGGTGGATGCACCGGCCACCCTGCGCTACCGCTGCCAGGTGAAGTCCCAGTGGAGTCCTCAGTTTGCCCGTACTGCATCTACTACAACCAACTTAGTGACGGCGACAAAGTTAACGAGCAGACTGAAGACCAGCATCACGGGTACAGCAACTCGTGTCATGGCAACAGCCCGTGTCACAGTAATAGCCCGTGTCACGGCGGCAGCCCCTGTCGCAGTAACGCACAGGTGTCTGAGCCAAAGAAAAGGCTGTGCGAGCGTTGCTGGGCGCTACTCCAAACTAAACTGGATCTCATTGTTGGCAGCAGATACTTCAACAGAGGAATCATGATTGCTATCCTTATTAACACGCTGTCGATGGGCATTGAGTACCACGAACAGGTACGTTTGTGTGTGTATTAGCGGAGGAGGCTGCGTGTTTGTGCGTGCGCGTGCATGGCTGTGCACGCGCCTCTTGGAGATTGTACTTTGATTGAAAATGGATGTGCTAATCACTGTGTGTGGTGGAGTCAATGAACTTACCCTCCAATCAACACTTACAGCACCAGGCATATGGGATCATGAAGTGTGTGTGTGTGTGTGCGCGTGTGTTTGTGTGTGCGGCACCAGGCATATGGGATCGTGAAGTGTGTGTGTGTGTGTGTGCATGTGTTTGACGGTGTGTGGGTGTGTGCGCTCATGTATCAGGAGATGGAGAAACTCATAAGACCTGAAGTGTTAATTAAAGCGTGACCCTGGGACAGGAGAGAGAGCGAGCAGCGGGGAGACGGGGCAGAGTGAGAAAAGCGAGCGAGAGCGAACGGGGGGGGGGGGGGGGGGGGGGGGCTGAGGAGGAGGAGGAGGACAGATCTGACATTGTGATTGGCTGAAAGGCAGGGAAAGACTGTTAGAGACGGAGGAGGATTGCATGTGGCCCATTTCCTGAACAATGGTAGATCTGGACGGCCTTAACTTCTTGAACGTTTAAGGACTATTTTAACAAATCTTCTGAAGAGACCAAGACCAACAATGGGAATGTATGACTGAATATGAATATGTTTCCAGAGCCTGTTACAGCCTTTTTTTGTCATCTAAAGACCAAGTAAAGAGCCATACTGTCTCACTGGGCGACATTCCCTCTCTGCAGTGAACGTGACCAGTGCAGCTAAGTGTGAAACCCCTCAGAGGTTTGCTTTTGATCTCTGGAGAGTCGCTCTGAGTCAGGCAGATGTCACTGAACATGCTTAGAGACACAGTCCCTTGTTTACGCTGCCTTGTTGGTTTGACGAGCCGGGAGAAGTAAACCATGTTTGTAATTACTGTAATGAAGAGCTGTCACCTAATGTCACGGTATAGCTCTTTGATGTGGCTTCAATACCGTAGTTTTAATTGGAAAAAACTGATAAATTAGGCTTTGGAAATGCATACAATACACTGATGTTATTTAGTTTTGTTGATCGTAAAAGATTAAAAAAAAACAGCTTTACCCTTTAAGCCCGAGCTTCTCAAGCTTTTCCTGCCATGCCCCCTGACCTCCTGTAAACAAATTTAATTGACACAAACCTCTAATGATAATGTCAGAACAAAACAAAGCAGGCCAGACTGAATGTCATTTTGTTTAAATGTCTTTATCCATAACAGGGTGGGGAACCTTTTTCCTATCAACGACCATTTCAGATTTTATAACATCCCTCAGGGGCCAGACTAAATTATTAAACACATATATCACACTAACCTCTGCGATGGCTGGAGCTGCTTCTCTTTGGCGAGGTGGCTGATGTCAGGTGGTAGTGATGAGGATGATGCCGTTCGTGCTGCTCACAGCTGGTTTTACAGGTTTGGGTGTGATGATGCTCGCGGCAGCGGGTTGTCTCAAACAGAGATGCAAACTTCAGGACATGTCTCCTCAGAATGGGAAAATCGTCAGGACGTATGTGCAGTTTATACAACAGCGTAGCAAATGCATGCTGTTGTACAATGTTTGCTTTCTGTGTCGTGCAACCTCTCCATCATGCCTGAAGGAGTTTTCACACTCAGCAGCACGTTCAGGTGTCAGCAGGCTTTTGTTCTTGCAGAGCAGGAAAGTGCACTGTGGTTCCTCTTTCCAGTTGCATTTGCCACAGCTTAAATTTAGCTTCAAATGATTTCACATTTGAAAGCAGAGAGCTGAGACGCCGGCTGGAGCTTCAGGTCGAGCTCTGAGAGGTTTAATGTCCACCATGAAGACCAAAGCAGACAGAGCCCTGCTATCACAGAGCTGTCTCACCACAAAACGTGCATAACACCGTCTCTGTCAGCGTGTGGTCCTGTGAACGCTGCTTGTCAGACATCCAAACTTCATCCAAGCACATTTGTCCATGCAGCTCGTTCAGTTTATCCTGTTTCGAACTGTAATGATGTTCGAGTTTGGCCTTTTTCAGCCCTGCGAGCGCGTCCTCACAACCTGGCTTCCCTTTGCTTCAACAACAAGAAATTGTTTAGCATTTCTCTTGGAAAGCACAACAGTCTGCATCTGCTTTTCTTTTCTTGACAGTCGGCATCATGCGTCGATGACACGTAAGCGCTACATGTTGCGTTCAGGGTTCACCCAGAAGGATGTATTAGTCTATAAAAAGTTATAAAAAGTAATTCCTGTCAACACCATTTTTTTGTATTTCTCAGCTGGCTTTTTTCTGTATTTATGAATTGTCTCGCCCATCAGATCAAGTTGTCTCGCACACAGCCTGGAGGCTGGATGTCCCGCACACCTGATCTAGAACCTGTGCTAATGAAAAATGCTAGTTAAACAGACTCGACAAATACAGGACACTCTTTGGACTTCCATGTGGCACCACTGTCTGGCCATCTTGAATAGTTTTCCAGTCTGGATCAATCTTGGTAGCCTTGATAACATGAGGACACTCTTATTTCATATGAATCAGATTAACTCAACTTGAGACTTGAGAACTTCAAAGATGTCCTTGCAGTCATTTGTGTTCGTTCTGCAGGGCCTCAATAGTTTGAGTACCATGCTCTAAGTAATATCAATAGTATTAGTAATAAAGTGTACTTATTCTGCTCCAAAGGATTGTGGGTAAAAACACAACTGCAGTCACATCTTCTCTGCAAATATCACACTTCATCCACTTAAACCTACACTGTAGCTTCGACTAGCATTTTTAGAAATTCCTAACATGTTGACTCAACTGCGCTGCTCACCGCCCGTCTGTCTGTCTCTGTTTATTTGTTCATTCTTCTGTGTGCCTGTCCAATATCTGTACATCAATCTCTCCCACTTTTCTCTCCACAAACACCGCGTCTCGTCAGCCCCAGGAGCTGACAGATATTTTGGAGATCAGTAACATGGTGTTCACGAGCCTGTTCAGTCTGGAGATGCTGCTGAAGCTCCTGGCTCTCGGGCTCTTCGGCTACATCAAGAACCCTTACAACGGCTTTGACACCATCATCGTCATCATCAGGTAGGGCTTGGGGGTGGGCCGGGGGTGAGGACTCCTGTTTGTTTACCGCAAAACAGGAGTTCGACATTTGTCTTGACATTGGAAAGTCTTCATCGTGAGTCAGTACTGCAGTTACATCTCCCGAGCTGTCACAGTCGTCCCAGTTCTGGCAGTGAAGCCATGTGATTGCGCTCTTAGTCCAGGGGCCCTGTATTCACTCCATTATGTAGTACTACAAGCTAAATTATGTATCTGTGCTTGAAGGCTTTGCTTGTATACTGTGCCAGTGCGCACTGCTCGCACCTTCTTTATTGGCTGGTGAGTTGTAAACAGCGTTGGCCCATTTCCTCTTTTCAGTTGCCACATGTAGCTGGAAAAATGATTTAGCACTTTCCCGTGCTGAAAGGGAGGCTTTTGTGGGTGATACTAATGCCGACTTCAAAGAGGCACAGCTGAGGTGAAGTCCACATTGATTCCTCTGAGTTCAATGTGAATTTGGCGCTGTGTGTTTCAGCGTGTGGGAGATCGCGGTCGAGGCGGAGGGGGGCTTGTCTGTGCTGCGCACCTTCCGTCTGCTCAGAGTTTTGAAGCTGGTCCGGTTCCTTCCTGCCCTGAGGAGGCAGCTGGTGGTGCTGATGAAGACCATGGACAATGTGGCCACGTTCTGCATGTTGCTGATGCTGTTTATATTCATATTCAGGTATATTTTTTCTTTCTCTAAAGGTGATGCTGTGGGCTGAGTCTCACAGCTTTAATTATACTGATTATCCTCACAATAATCAAAATCATGACTACTGACCTTTTTCTTGCTTGGGTGTGGGACATATTACCATGTGTATCATCATCTTTTTCACACAAACACGATCTCTCACCCAGGCAGCATTACTGCATCTTGTTGCACAGTATCCATATTAAATTACCATGTAATGAAAGTAATGTATTTCCTCATCATTTCGTGTGCCTGCTCGTGTTTCGTTGTGTGCTGCAGTATCTTGGGGATGCATCTGTTCGGCTGTAAATTCGGTTTGCGACAGGACAGCGGAGACACTTTACCTGACAGAAAAAACTTTGACTCCCTGCTCTGGGCGACTGTCACTGTGTTTCAGGTTAGACACACACACCAACATGCCCGCTCTTTCACACAAATACAAACATACAGACGCGTTCGAGCACACAAACACGTCGGAAATATTTAATTCAGAGGAATTTCCCCATCGATGTAATTTTTAAATTAATTGGGATGACATTCAAGCTGCAGCTGCTGCCGTCACCAGCAGCAGCACTGATGAGCTGAAGTGCTCACGCTCGACTTTTCAACCAAATATAAAAACTCTCCCAGTGGGCAGGTAAGATACGCTTCACAAGCAGAGGGGGAGGAAGAGTAATGAAACATGCACTCCACAGGAGCTCATTTAACACTGATGAGCATCATTACTGTTCAACTGACAATGAGATATTAAAGGAGGAATCTGCTCCTATTATTCGTCTTTTTGGCCTGCTGTTGCATTTCTGGTGCATGTTTCTGATCCCCTCATACGTTTGACTTGTACCTCCTCTCTCTCCACGCCTCCTCCCCTCTGCAGATCCTCACCCAGGAGGACTGGAACGCGGTGCTCTATAACGGGATGGCCTCCACCTCGCCGTTGGCTGCCCTCTATTTTGTAGCCCTCATGACCTTTGGCAACTACGTCCTCTTCAACTTGCTCGTCGCCATTTTGGTGGAGGGATTTCAAGCCGAAGTAAGGGCAAAGATGCAGTTTTATTTGAGCTACTTACGGAGCGAGGCAGAGAGAACGAGACTAATTGAGCTCTGTTGTGTTGATGATACCAAAGCTGCTTACAAGAGAATAATCTCTACCATCCTGCTTGTGTGGTTTCCTCCCTCGCTCTTTATCCATCACTCTTTTTTTTGTCCTCTCTTCCTCTCTATCCCCTATTCTGTCTTTCTCTATACCATTCTTTCTGGCTGACACACACACACACACACACACACACACACACACACACACACACACACACACACACACACACACACACACAAATACTCTCCAGGGTAGGGATGTGTTTGATATCGCCTGCCATTCACAGCTGGTGAGCTTTTGTTGTTTAGTTTTCATCTTTTATCTCCAGCATCAGAGAGCACTTGCTCTCTCTCTCTCTCTCTCTATCACACACACACACACACACACACACACACACACACACACAAATACCCTTTGCCAAAGCCGTCTGCCTCCATCTTTCTGGCGTGAATTTTAATTAAATTCAGTAAAGCTTTATTGGCGTGACTACAGGAGATCGCTGCCAAAGCCATGCACATAACTCAACTAGAGAACACTGGAGATCCCCTCCGCCCGCCTGCCTCCCGCTCTTTGTTCCTCAGTCTTTCCCCCTCCAATCGCTCATATTTTTCCATTTTACAACAGTCTACAGACTGAGAAAAGGCAGATGATGATGATGAAGATTATGACAATAGTGGTAATCCCAGTGTTGCGCATGTGTGTTTTCAGGGTGACGCCAACAGATCTGAGACAGATGAGGACAGACAGTCGCTCTCGTACGAGGACGAGGAGAAGCTGAGAGAGCTGTACGCTGCAGGTACGAGCTCTTAGATCAGCTTTGAACAGGACATGGAAACGTACACACGACCACCTTAAAGGATCATTTTGGTTTGTCACAGCGTGCATCCTGCTGTTGAGGTTTCGTTCAGCTTTCTTATTGGTTCTGATAACATTGCACTCAGCAGGTTAATTGCTGAGATTTGGGATATGCAGCGGCGTCTGTAAGAGGTCAGAGCATCGCTCTGGTTTTAAACAAGCACTCGGGTTAATCAAGACTTTTTTGAGGGGAAAACAAGCGTAAACTGTCCAAACATCACTCAGTTTACAGACCAGCTTCTTGGCTCGACATTGCCGTACTTGACGCAGTCATATATCGCACATGTTTTATTTTGAAGGAGCCCACAAAAAGTCTGTAAAATGTTGTATTTGTTGGGATACTTATGTTCTTTTTTTGTTTTTGTGAAATCTTAATTCAAAAACAGCTGAACGTCCCAGTTTCGCGTTATCTAACAGATCTAGATCTGAGAGCTGTTTTCTAAGACTCCTCTCTAGTCTGCCAAGGCCGAGTACTGTCAACTGTTGAGCCGTTGTAGTTATTCACGTGTTTTTAAAATGTTGCCTAAGAGTTTTTAATGGCAATGTCTACAAAACATTGGTATCTGCCTTTTTAAAGCTTCATTATGTCCTTAAATTCTAAAATATGAAAACTGCACTTCAGGTTGGAAGAAAAAGCAAACTGTTGCCATGACATCTGTGTGTTCAGTGTGTCTGCAGCCCTGATCATAACAATGGCTGACGCTGTCAGTAAAACTGGTTGAGTCTGGCTGTTCGTGTGTGCACAGAGCTCAAGATCCAGGCCATGATGCTGAGCCCCAACGGTCTGTTGAATCCAAAAGCCTCCATGCCCCTCCCTCCTCCACCTCCTCTGCCGGTCATCACGCACACCGCGGCCACGCCCACCATCAACTCCAGCCAGTCTCGCCGGGCGAGTGCCGCTTCCATGGACGTCAGCAGCGTTGAGCTGCGGTCGCCGGTGAGCCCCGGACGCCTGCTTTTACTGACAGTATATGATCACCACATTAACTATCAGTAATAAAGCTGGTTCACAGAGTGACAGAGGGAGAAACCTGGGCAGCGCTGGGAAACATGACGTGCTCTTTGCAGCCGTCACGGCCTGTCTGAATTTTCTCTGAACCGTCTCAATTAGATCTTTTTGAAAACCTCCAGCGCACGCCACGCATTTGAATCGCGGCGCTCTGCAGTCGGCAGGCGTCCGCTGCTGTCGTTTCAGAGCTGTTTCTGTTCCGGTCAAAAGCAGAACTACAGTTTTCTCCACTCAGAGCTCAGATCAGGTTTTCTCCCACGATTCTTAGCAGCACGTAAGCCTAGCCTCCAGCTGTGGATGGCGGCGAGGATTTTCTTGGCCTTTTTATGACATTTCAGGTGGTCGTGAGTTTCTGCTGTTCTGACAGTTATCGTCTTTCATGCGGCACATTTGTTTGTACATGTTAGCATGTAGCTCGAGGTGGATGCGTTTATTTGTTCTTCCTCACCGCCACAGGGATTGTGCAACTCAGAGATTTTCCGTCTTCCTAAAATGCTTTTCTTTCATTGTATTTTACTTCTCTGTCTCTTGTCATTTGTTGATGGAGCTTTGGCAGATGTTGGGAGCATTTAACTTAATTTTTATTTCGTTTTCGACATTTACACATCAATATAAACAATCCTTCTGCAACTTTATTATATATATGGGTTGAAAATTCACAGAATAGAATACGGAAGAGGAACAAGGCATGATGAAGACAAAAGAGGGCCAAATATATAAAAAATGAAATAAAATAAGAAAAAAAATGCGAGGAGTAGAGATTAATCACTGAGATAGTATGGTGGTGGCAGGACTCCATCTTTTGATAATTATATGTCATTGGAGTCTCAGAGAGTCTGTTATACTTTCCATCTGATAGATTTCCAAGACCTTCCCAATCCACATATGGTATGTTGGGGGCTCAGGTTTGAACCATTTAACTGTAATGCTTCATCGCTGCTGTTAGCAATATTAGCAGCAGGTGTTTTTTGGCCCTTCCCTCCAAAACTGCCGGGGTCAAACCCAGTAGAGTCACCTTTGAATCTATTACGACGTCCTGGTGAAATGCTTCTTTAAGTGCCTCTACGGCCTCTTTCCAAAATGTACTCAGTTTTAGGCAAGTCCAAAGTATTTGGGCCTGGCTGCCAATTTGTGTACCACATTTTCTCCAGCGTAGGTTTGAGCACACTGGGCTCATCTTGGCCATTATTCAGGGGTTCGGAAAAATGTCATTACTACCTTCCACTTAAATTCCCTCCATGTGTTTGAGTTGGTAACTGCATGTGCCTCATTTCATATTTCATCCCATTCGTCCTGAAGAATCTCCTTGCTCATTTCAGTTTCCCATTCACTCTTTATGTGATGAGTGTTGTTCGCAGTGATGTTTAGAAATATCTTTCCTCCCGGCATCTCCTGTGGGAGCGTTTGTTTTGATGCAGTGGATCTCCCTGCTAATACAAACCTGGCACAATCATTGTCACATAAAGTGGGATCGCATAGATTGGAGATTGTGGTCATGTTTGATGAATCCTGCAGCCCGAGTGTTTGTCCTCGTGTGCAGCTACAAGCCAAATCAGTCATAAAATAAAATCCGACTAGCTGTTGTAACCGTCGTTTGCAGCTGCAGTCCTCACAGTATCTGTGCGACAGCGGGCCGGAGAGCCGTCGCTCCAGCTGGACCAGCATCGGCCGAGCCCCCAGCCTCCACAGGAAGAGCCAGTCGGGGGAGATGGAGTCCCTGCTGTCTGACACACACTCCAGCTCCAACCTCAGCAGCAGGGAGCAGTCTCTGGACCAGCCGGAGTACCTGCAGGTGCCCCTGCTCCACCCGCCCGACTGCAACGGCACCACCTTTCACCTCCCTGACCACTGCTACGACGACGCTCCCCTGACCACGCATTACCACAGCGATCAGGAGGAGGACGAGGCTGATGAGGTGCGGCTCTCTGCATCTGTGTTATTTATTTTCCCGGATGAGAGTAAACATGGGCGGCACGGTGTCGCAGAAGGTCGCCGGTTCGATCCCCGGGTCAGGCGGGGCCTTTCTGTGTGAAGTTTGCATGTTCTTCCCATGCATGCGTGGGTTCTCCGGCTTCCTCCCACAGACCAAAAACATGCTCATTAGGTTGATTGGTGACTCTAAATTGTCCCTAGGTTTGAGTGTGAGCGTGAATGGCTGTGTGTCTCTGTATGTTGCCCTGCGATTGACTGGCGACCGGTTCGGGGTGTACCCCGCCTCTCATGGGATAGGCTCCAGCCCCCCCGCAACCCCGATAAGGGATAGTCGGGTATGGACAATGGATGGATGGAAAGCTAACATAGACGTTAGGCTGTTTAAGAGGTTCTTGATGAAAACACAAGGAAAAAGCATTTTGGTTGTGTCGCGCTTCACTTATTTCAGATGAAACAAGTTCAGAACAGAGCTGGTTTAGGCGTATTCAGAAGTTCAAAAGCTGCTGCTGCTAATTATCTTGTGAGAGCATAAATTCCAACCTTAGTGACCTTAGACACTTATGTAAGTTTGAAAATATTGAATTAGCTGATTTTAAACTAAGGCAGGGTGGCGGAAATACTGGGAACATTGTTGAAAAAGCCTGCGATGTGTTTGTGAATCTTTCTGCACACGTACTGAAACAACCTGAGGTCACTGTTTGCAAAATAATACTTCAGCTTCATCCCACGTTATAAGAACCTGAACGCAGCATGAATGTGGAGTGTAGATTATGCTTGAGAAAATGAACAAATGATGCCAAAAAAGTCTGTATGTTTAAGCATCTAAGTGGGCTCGTGTGTGTCTGTGTTCCCTCCAGAGTTTATGTAAGAAGCTGAAGAAGATGCTGGAGCCATATGAGCCTCAGTGGTGCCTGGAGCATGAAGAGTGGTCTCTCTATCTGTTCGCTCCAAACAACCGGTAAATACGCACTGCGCAGACACACACACACACACACACACACACACACACACACAGCCCCTGATATCCTCCTGAGTGGCCTGCATGGCTTAAACCACAACATGTGTGAAAATTCACAGTTAAAGTGTGAAGGATAGAGCTGGGGTTAGTAACACCATTCTCACTTTTATCAATTAAATCTGGCCAAGTGAAAACACACATGATGCCGACAAGCGCCGCGATGGAAGCGAGTAACAGGTAATAAACGGCCTGATGACGCTCTCTCTTTGTCTCTCTTTAGGTTCAGGTTGTGGTGTCAGAGGGTCATAAGTCACAAGCTGTTTGATCACATCATCCTCCTCTTCATCTTCCTTAACTGTATCACCATTGCCCTGGAGAGACCTGACATACAGTCCAACAGCATGGTAACACACACGCGCAAACACACGCATGCAAACACACGCATTCACATCCCCCAGCGCTGTGAAAACAAGATGCCCAGCTCCAACTTCTAACAGAAATCTAATGGTTGTAATGGTGCTAAACCCCAACATCCAACATCTGAACAGCCTTTTAAAGAAGCAGTGACCTTCCAGCACATCCACACTGTCAAGGGTTAAAACTGAATATCGGCCCTCACAGAGACAGAAGTACAAGCTCACGCACTCACACACACTCACACACACACACACAAAACACAAGCTGTCGACCGCAGCGGAGTTCATCTGCTGTTTGCTGATGTAAGGGCGGTTTGGGAATCATTATAAGAACACGTGCTGTTCTCTTCCGTTTTTATTATGTTTCTACTACAGTTGTAATGGATTTGATTTCAGCTCATTACGCAACACGTCGCAGTCAATTTGAACCCAGAATCAAAGCTGATGCTACCGGGACGCCGAGCCCTTAAACTGAGGAATGTGCTGCTCTGTGTGTGTGCACGCTCTTACCTTTATGTGTGTGTGTGTGTGCGTGACAGGAGCGGGTGTTCCTCAGTGTGTCCAATTACATCTTCACTGTGATCTTCGTGGGCGAAATGATGATCAAGGTAACTATAACAAGACACGTTTTCTGAGTTAGAGCTTCACTCCAAAGTCATTTTCTCCACGGGGGGGGGCGATTGCTCTCAGTCTCATTTTATACCTGATATTCTTTTACTGTTTGAGTCATTATTGCTGGATGTGTGTGTGTGTGTGTGTGTGTGTGTGTGTGTGTGTGTGTGTGTGTGTGTGTGTGTGTGTGTGTGTGTGTGTGTGTGTGTGTGTGTGTGTGTGTGTGTGTGGCAAGGTGGTAGCTATGGGCCTGTACTTTGGACACGGTGTGTACCTGCAGAGCAGCTGGAATATCTTAGACGGGCTGCTGGTGTTTGTGTCTCTGGTGGACATCCTGGTCTCCATCGCATCGACAGGTGGTAATCGAATCTTTGGGATCCTCCGCGTGCTCCGCCTGCTCCGCACGCTGCGACCGCTCAGGTGGGTGTACAGGAGATTTTTTTTTTTTCCTCGTGTTTACTCCTTTAATATTATCTGGTGCGCTTATGTAGCGTGACTGTGACTGCGTGTTTGTGTGTTGCAGGGTGATAAGTCGAGCACCTGGTCTGAAACTGGTGGTGGAGACTCTGATCACGTCGCTCAGACCCATCGGGAATATTGTCCTCATCTGCTGCGCTTTTTTCATCGTGTTTGGAATTCTGGGAGTCCAGGTAAACATTTGCACTGCGTATTCCCCCGTTCGTCCTCTGTTGGTTGAAGATAATCCTCATTTGTGTTGTTTTTTTGCAGATTTTCTGTCAGTCTAAGCTTATTTTCACCTGGTTTTATGTGCCCAAATACACTAAGCTCGTGTTTTCTGCTGCAAGAAGACACGGATCATCGTGGTTTAAAATAAATGAGGTACAGCCCAGAAAGTGCTTCAGGTAATAAAAAGTGAAGGAGAAAAATTCAGAGGAGGAAATGCAAATGAGCTGCTGATTATGCACCAGAGTCTCTGGAAGTAATTAAAAAAACAATGGTTGAACTGCAGAGGGATTGTGCTGAGAATGTTATTTTTAATTAAATTTAAATGTAATTTTGTATTACTAACTTTGCTGATAATTGATGAAATGAACGTGAAATTTATTTATTTTAGGTGATTTTTGTCAGTTTTTTAATACACAAACTGATAAATTAGACTTTTGATAACTAACCCTGGTCGTACAGGATATAAAAAGGAGGGATCAGTAAGATTATCACAGGGGTTTCCAATCTGTGGGCTGGGACCCCCATGGAGTCCCAGGGTGAATCTGAAGGGTCCCAAATCGTTAAAGGTGTAAGAAAGAAAAATAGATTAAAAAAAAGGTTTATTTTATTGCTGCATTTGGTGAGTAATTGCCTTTTGTTTCTTGTGAAATACTAAATACTTCCATTTCATCAGGCCCTGAAATCCTTACTTACAAATACCATTTTTTTTTAATGTTTATTTAAATTGTGTTTTCGTGAGCGCTCCTCCTCTACAGTATGTACGAGTCTCCATTTCAGCAAATATTCCTGCAAAAATTCTTGCACAGGAAATGATGCGTGATGAATGCTGATGCTAATATTAACACACAAGCATATATTTCCCAAAAACACACTATCACTGGATTATCCTCTAATGAGAACGCTCCACGCTGCAGCGTTTCTGTGCTTGTTGTGACTGTGAGGCAGACTGGACCAGATGGTACTTGGATTTCTCAGCTGGAACGTACAGTAGGCGTGTTGGCGGTCGCATAATAATTTCCTTTATGCATCAATCTGATCTCGCTCTGTCAAGCTTGTTTACGTTAGCTTGAGGTTACAGTGTTCTTGTATGATTTTTATATTTGTGTGCACACATCTGTGTGTGTGTGTGTGTGTGTGTGTGTGTGTGTGTGTGTGCAGCTGTTTAAAGGGAAGTTCTTCTACTGCGAGGGCCTCGATGTGAGTAACATCACCAATAAAACCCAGTGTCTGGAGGCAGGACACCGCTGGTCTCGACGGAAATACAACTTTGACAACCTGGGACAGGTTTGTCACACAAATGTTGTCTCACACACGCGCACGCACACACACACGTACAGGACTAACTCCTGTGCTTACAAACTGATTGACAGCATGACGCTGATTGACATGTGTCTCTCTCTTCCAGGCGCTGATGTCACTGTTTGTGCTGTCCTGTAAAGATGGCTGGGTCAGCATCATGTATGATGGCCTGGATGCTGTCGGAGTAGACCAGCAGGTGAAGACACACACACACACACACACACACACACACACGCACGCGCACAGAGGAAGACAGAGGTTGTGGTGAAAAGTGAAAAATGAATATCAGGGAGACAAAGCATGCAGAGCATTCAGCCAGTGTATATTCCATTTGGCTGTGTTTTGATTCTGCTTTGTGTCAGTCTCAGGCTCCATTCGATCTTGTTTGTTTCAAGCAGAAAGGGGAAATATTTCAGGAGAGGAGGAAGGTGTACAGAAAGAAAAAAGGCAGACAGATAAATAGATGTGAGTTGACAGTGCTTGCAGTTTCACTGCTGACTCAGGATTTACATTGTCTTCTTGTTTATGCTCTCTCGTCTTCTTCCTCTCACCCCTCCTCACCCTCTTTCGTCACTCTTTGGGCCCCCTCTTTTTTCCTTTTTGTCCCCGCTACCTCTGCTCCACTCTTCCCTCCATTTTCTCATTTTCTGACTCTCTGCAGCCAATAAGAAACAACAACCCCTGGATGCTGCTGTTTTTCATCTCCTTCCTCCTCATCGTCAGCTTCTTCGTGCTCAACATGTTCGTGGGCGTGGTGGTGGAAAACTTTCACAAGTGTCGCCAGCAGCAGGAGGAGGAGGAGGCGCGGCTGAGGGAGGAGAAGCGACAGCGACGGCTGGAGAAGAGGAGGAGAAGTGAGAGAGCGTGGGGGATTGGGGGAGCTGGGAGGGGGTGCGAGACAAACAGTGTGTGGTCAAAAGTATATAGACACCTGAACGTTACACCAGTGTTGATTGGTATTCATATGATGCCGTAACAGCCTCCTCTCTAGGAATGCTTTCTACAAGATTTTGGAAACTGGCTGCCGCTTTTTGCTCCCATCCAGCCAGAACAGCATTACTCCCAGTGTCCAATTTGTTCTGGCAGGTGGCTGCTAAAGAACAGAGCATTTAAAGACTCTGAAATGCTTCCAGTGGATATTTGTAATGGGATGGATATGTGTTGGAGCTGTGGCACGAGCAGATGCAGCGCGGCTCCATCCAGGGCTGCCGAGGTCTGGCGCTGATGTTGGCCGATAAGGCCCGGCTCTGAGTTTGCATCCCAGCTCATCCCAAAGGTGCCGAAATCAGGTCTCTCTGCAGGCCAGTCAAGTTCTTGCACACCAACCTAGAAAACCGTTTTATTCATGGACCTCGCTTTGTGCACCAGGACGTCGCCATGTTGAAATAGGAAATACAAAGGTGGAAGCACACTATTGTTTAAACTATCATTGAAATCTGTAGCATTAATATTTTCCTAAATATCAGAGACCAAACATACTCAAGACGACGGGTCCGTGTCCGTGCTGCGGTATACTGTAGATGTAATGTTACACACACACACACGACAAGCCTCTTTTTTTCGCATGCAAACTGTATGAGTACATGCATAATTTCTTCCCATGATATTCTCAGAAACACACTTAACGCTAGCGCACACACATTCGCAGACCTCTCTCCTGCTCTGCCTCACCCCGTCCTCCTCTCTCTGCAGTGTAATCTCTAGTAGTGCTTTCCTCTCAGTCCGTTAACTGTCTGGCAGCGGACAGCGAGGGTTTCTACCCAAAGACACCTTGAGGTGCCATGGAGTGTGTGTGCGTGCGTGATGGATAGGACTGTATTCCTGAGGTGGCACTTTTAGTCTGTACACACACACACGCTCACACACACATATGCACGCTCATACACACACACACACACACACACACACACACAGCAGTGCGCCACTTGGCATCCAGTTCGTCAGTGACTTCATAGCTCACATTATGTTTTTCTGTCAGGCGCATTTTAATGACTGGATGAGTGTGTGTGCGTGTGTGTGTTTGTAGGGACATAAATCTGTTTACACGGTCACATTGTGGAGACTCAACCTCCTTAAAACACAAGTCTCCATAATGTAAATCATTAGATTTTAGGGTGAAGACTTGGGTTTAGGTTAGAGTGAGAATAAGTCTCCAGGAAATGAAGTTAAGTCAATGTAATGTCCTCTGAAGTGATGGAAACACGAGTCCCTGTGTGTGTGTGTGTGTGTGTGTGTGTGTGTGTGTGTGTGTGTGTGTGTGTGTGTGTGCGTGTGTGTGGCACCCAGGGGCCCAGGAGAAGCCGTATTACGCCGACTACTCCCCACTGCGCCGATCCATCCACACCGTGTGCACCAGCAACTACCTGGACCTCTTCATCACCATCATCATCTTCACAAACCTCCTCACCATGAGCATGGAGCACTACAACCAGCCTCAGGTAACCATGGCAACACCTTCTACCACCTGCCCTAGAACCATAGTAATGAAGCGGTGTGCGGCGGTACAATACATGCGTGTCTGTGTGTCCTGCAGTACTTCGAGGAGATACTGAAGTACTGCAATTATGTCTTCACGGTGGTTTTTGTCATCGAGGCCATTCTCAAACTAATCGCTTTTGGCCTGCGCCGCTTTTTCAAAGAGAGGTATTCAAGCTCTCACACGAACACAAAGGCATTCACAAACATGCAGCCTTCACCCTTAGAAAAACTGAAATTGCCTCTGTGCGTGTGCGTGTGTATGCGTGTCAAGATGGAACCAGCTGGACCTCGCCATCGTGCTGCTGTCCATCATGGGAATCACTCTGGAGGAAATAGACCTGAACGCCTCCCTCCCCATCAACCCCACCATCATACGCATCATGCGAGTCCTAAGGATAACAAGAGGTACGCACGCAGCGACGCACACACACAGAAACACACGAACGATACGTGGCTGATAAGAGCTGACACCTTTAATGTTTCAGTGCTGAAGCTGCTGAAGATGGCGACAGGAATGAGAGCTCTGCTGGACACAGTGATTCAAGCTCTGCCTCAGGTAAGAGGCAGCACTGACACCCATGTGATGTCTCTTTAACTGCTAGCCTGGTTTCCAGATCTGAAGAATTGCAGGCAGCTTGTTTTATTTAGCGATTTATCAGTGCTGGCGCTGACTGCCCCCACATGATTTACTAACAAGTGATTCCCCCAACAGACTGTTAGACCGAATGACACCAAGTAACCACCGAACAAGCATGAAGACATCTTCATGTTTAGCTGAAGGCTAATTGATGATTCTTAAACTTATCAGTGTGGCTGATAAATCACCAATTAAATCATGACTTCGCGGCCGCTTTGGCGCGCTTGTTTTGCTGCTGGGTATCTGTGAGAAGATAAAATATGAACCAGAAAGTCAAGTCTGAAAGCTTATCACACATTGAGACACCATACAGCACTTTATTCTCCTTTGAGGCAGGATTGTAAAACTATGTCATCACAGCAGCAGTGAAGAGTAGAATTAGCACAATGCTACAAGCTACACACAGCTAAATACGCGAGCAGGTCTGGATAATTGCTCGTATCTGATTGGCCGAAGCATACATGGATCACTTTGCTCTGTGGAAAAAAAGCGATTTATATGGCCTGATTGAGGTTTTTTGTAGTTGCAAACGAAACATTCACAAGCAAGAACTGAACCATCACCTGAGGTGCACATAATCTAATTGTCTTTTGACGCGTTAGTGGTTTGGCTCCGGGGACGTCCACGTCGGTTGGTCGGCCCACCACTTTAATCTGGACTGAAAATATCTCTATTGGACGACTTTGTCATTAAATGTCAAGATATTCAGAGGATAGCGCCTAATGATCCCCTGACTTTTCCTCTAGAGCCACCATGAGGTTTAATATTTGAGTGAAATATCTCCACAGCTATTGGAGAAACTTGGTTCACACGTTTAAATCCCATCAGGGGAGTCAAGTTTTCATCTAGCGCCATCATAAGGTCAGAATTGTAATTTGTCCAATACATTGGTTGACGAATGAAGTCCTGCAAAACGAATATCATCAACCTCAGATTAAATGCTAATAAGCAAATGTTAGCACGCTAGCACGCTAAACAAAGGCAGTGCATTAAACATTACCGCTAGCAGCTAATGTGGTTGTAGACTCTTAGACTGAATATAAAATGAGTGAACAGCGATTAGTGAATTAGAGAATGGTGGACCAGGATGACGACTCCGGTGTAGGGAAAGCTTCAGGAAGGATCTGCCAGAACTCCTGGGCTTAGTGAACCTTGAGGGGGGCCCGCTAGAAATGTGTAGAGAGAAAATAAAGAGAGAACAAGCAGTAGACATTTCTAAACTGGTGGTCCTGCTCCTGAACGCAGCTAAATTATATCCATTTCAAAGATCCCACGTTTATCTGCGCTTGTGTTCTAACAAACACAGTAGGAATCTCCAGTGCAGCGAAATACCCATGATCCTTCACTGGCTTCCCACCCACTAATAACACCAATTGTCTTTGAAGTGACAGATCATTGGCGGGGATTGAACCCAGGTCTTT